>NC_141877.1:282105195-282406362 GCF_056163025.1 Triticum urartu
TAGAAGTTTGCCATTTGGATCCAGGAGTTTGAATGACTAGTGGAGAGGGCATATCACAAAATGAAATGTTGTGCAAGTTAGCATAGCTTTCAGAAATGAAGGAGTGAGATGCTCCAATGTCGAACTGAACCGATGCTGGATGGCAGTTGACAAGGAGTGTACCAAGAACGACATCTGGATCATCATGAGCCTCTTTAGCTAAGACGTGATGCACATGTCCACGTTCAGTGGAAGCTGACTTCACTAATCATCTTGCGTGATGGCTTACCACGAAGAACAGACTCCTCGGGCTGGGGTGGAGCATAGTTGGCTTGAGAGTAGTCACGTGCATAGTGTCCTGGCTCTCCACATGTGAAGCAAGTCCCTGAGGTAGGACATGGACCCGCATTGACAAGCGGTCTACCAATAGGCCTGGGTGGAGCATACAACTTAACTGGGGGAGGTACCACATAAGATGGCGTCGGTGAATAACCAGGTGGAAGAGCGGAATTCGGAACCCAAATCCGACGCTTCTCAGAACTAGAACCGGAGGAAGAACCCAAATCACGGGTGTGCTTATGAGACTCCTCGTAAGTGAGCTGAGCTGTCTCTGCATTAATGGCCTTATTCACAAGAGCCTGGAATGTATTGCAATGGTGCAAGTGAAGATCACGACGCAACTTGGGGTTGAGACCCTTCCGGAACCTAGCCTGCTTCTTGGCGTCTGTGGACGCCTCCTCTATAGCAGAGCGGACGAGGTTCTCAAACTCTCTACTGTAAGCATCAACAGCCATCTTATCCTGGGTGAAACTACAAAACTCTTCTCTCTTGCAGCCAATGAGAGCCTGAGGAATGTGATGCTCGTGAAAAGCCTCAGTGAAATCTCTCCAGGTGGGTATCTGGCCAGCTAGAAGCATAGCCTCATAGTTCTGCCACCAAATACTAGCAGGACCTTCCAGGTGATAAGCAGCATAGGTGACCTTGTCACCTTCAGCTATGTTCGCAGAACGCAGCTTGATAGTAATACTACGGAGCCAGTCATCGGCATCGAGTGGCTCAATGGAATGATAGAAGGTAGGTGGTTTCAGGCCAATGAAGTCATGAATGGACGCAGACTCTTTGTACTGATGGGCGGTGTTCTCCTCAATACGTGCTAACAAGCGGTTAGACTCACGCTTGTTCTTCTCCATCTCTAACATGAACTCTGCCAATGAAGGCTGGTCGGGAGGATCCTCATCCCTACCATCTCTGTTGTTCCGGCTACGAGCAACAGAACTTCGGTTAACTGATGACATCCTAGAGAACCAACCAAGGAAATAGGGATGGATTCAGCATCATCATAAGGATGTAGAATATAGTACAAGGAAAATACTATCTCTTGAACTCCTAGGACAATTCCGGCAGCATAACGGCAGTAAAATGCTCAAAATGAGACATCCTGCAAACGATGAGGTAGTACCATACTCAACATCATCACTCAAGGTTTTGTGATAGTACTAAATAGACTACACCAGAAGTACTTGAAAACTGGAATATGACTCTGATCAACCAATCCTGAGAGACTATGGAGTATTAACACGTGATCCTGATAGACGGAAGAGAAATCCTAGTTCCTTAAACCCATAGGAAAGATAGCATGACTCGGATCAGAAGGCATGAGGTATAAGGAGTAAAAAGTGCCTTACGTTCCCTTCCACAATAAATTCCCTAATATAACTAAAGAATTTCTAGACTCAACTTCGACCAGTTTGGCTTGGTGATCCTACAGGCAGTCAGGCTCTAATACCAAAGCTGTCGGGACCCCGATTCTAAGTCACACCGATCTAGCATGTAACACGTCATATCACTTTGCGGCCTCACACACGGTATTCCCACGGGTGTCGTCTTACCTGGCCCGGGACCGTTTACGCCTTTTGGCTCACGTATATGATAGTGTCGCTAGCATCCATATGACAGAGAACCCGGGCCGACATGACTAGTCGTGAACCCAAAGTGGCACTAACTTACGGGGACATGCATACATGAAACAACATCGAGCATGTCGGTCATCAGCGTGTGAATCTGGGCTGTAGCAACTAGGCTAATAGGACTCCGGGAATCCAGGCTGTAGCAGGCTAGCAGGACTCCGGAAGTCACCGCGTGACATTTCCCCGAAGGGGCAGACACAGGAACGATGTGAATCACATGCCGGCCAGTCTAAGTGTTCCGGAGCAGTAGTGCTGGGCTATCAGGACTCCGGTGAACCAGGCTGTAGCGGACTACCATGGCTCAGTGGAAGCACCAGACTACATTTCCCCATAAGAGAGGATACCAAGGATAGACAGCTAGGTTGTCGGATCCCACACATAGCAATACACGTCACACGTACGCATAACATGCAAGTATGTGTTGTACAACATGGCATCACAACATAACTCAAACTCATATAGATAAAGGCCCAGAAGAGCCACATAGCATTTAATACAAACAGGGGTCTCATGACCCATCATTCAGAGCATACAAGCAACGGAAGCATTACATGTCAGAGTACAGACATCTACAAATGAAAAAGGCTGAGAAGCCTGACTATCTACAAGTCCCTCCCAAGGTACAAGATCGTAGCTGAGATAACAAGATACTCGTCGAAGTCCAAGCAGAACTACTAGTGAGATAGATGTCTCATCTGCAAAACATAAATAAAGCAAACGGGAGTACAAAGGTACTCAGCAAGACTCACATCAGATCCTATCATACATGCATTTGTATCAAAAGGCAAGGTGGGGTTTAGTTGCAGCAAGCCAGCTTTGACTCAGTGGCTATCCTGTTCTACGACTACAAGTAAGTCCTTTGAGGTAGTAAAGCGCACACGAGTCCACTAATCACCACATCAATACACTACTATGGATTCATTCCCGTCTCCTTACGAGAAGGCCATCCATAGCACTCACACTTGTCTTGAGCATTTTAGAGTATCCATTTCAAGTTGTCTATGTACCACGTAAGCATCCAAGAAGTCCATAACCGCGGACCCGGATATTCGAATAGATCATGATAACCTTGTAGGGCTATACTTCTTCACACACGCTCTCGCCACTTACCGCCATGTACATGTCATGTATCTCGGCAACCTTCAAGCGCAAGCCTGGCGAGGGTGTCGGCCACGACCTGACTAACCACACAAGACTCTAGTCCAGGTTTATCACCTATTCGGGTTCCATCCGCAAGGAGATCCGGCCGGGGTGTCGCTCATGGCCCCAAACGATGTGAGCAGGGTTCCCTAGCCCACCATTCGGGTGCCACTTGGTACACCGTGCCACTATGCCTAGTCTGTCCCAAGCCCACCTGGCTGGGTGCCACTTGGTAGACTACTAATACTACCTACAAACACCAGAAACTAATTGCAACTCCTGGACAGAGATCAAGTTGGTTAATAAGTCGAGAGGGGCACTTAAGCATTCCAATGTGTGGTAGTAGCTAGTCATTGGACAACATACACAGAACTCAGTGCTTAAGGACGGTTCCGGTGAGACAACCCACCATGTACTCCTACATGGCCTCTCACAGCTACCTTTACCAAATCGTGTTCACACACTTAACTCTCAGCACCACAAGAGCATCTCCAGCCGTTGGCCCCCAGGATGCTCTAAAA
This sequence comes from Triticum urartu, assembly GCF_056163025.1. Classification (NCBI taxonomy): domain Eukaryota; kingdom Viridiplantae; phylum Streptophyta; class Magnoliopsida; order Poales; family Poaceae; genus Triticum; species Triticum urartu. Next base: position 282,108,803 of record NC_141877.1, read on the forward strand.
ATCGCCCCCTGGGGGCGCACAGGCACAAAACACGCGCTGGGGGCTTGATGCACCCAGTCGCGGCGCCCACAGAATATTTTGAACGACACAAACATGGCGCAAATTCAACCATTTTCGGCGAGTTCATACATATTTCGGCAACTTAAAACCAAATTCAACCAAACACGGCACAAACACGCCCACTCATACATATTTAAAATATTTTACAAAAAGAAAAAAACACACTACTAGGCCTGCCCGCCGTCTCGCTCGCCTCGCCGCTCCTCGCCGGCCGCCGCCCTTGTAGTTCTACATGCCGAGGAGGCTGTAGAACCGCGTGTAGTCACCGTTGTCGTCGTCGTCTTTGCCTACTCCGACATGGCCTCCGTCCCTGCTACAACCCTCCCCCGGTTGGTGCGGCGGGTTGGACGGTCCGGCTGCATCCTCGTCGTCATCACTGTTGAGGATCATGACGCCGTGTGCGTCCTCGCACCCACGCTTGCGGGCGGCGATCTCCTCCAGGGCCCGGGTCTGCCGGGCCAACTCAGTCCGGAGGTAGTCGTTGTGCGCCCACCATAGGGCGTCCGCGTCGGAGAAGCTGCGTCGGGCTATCTCCTCGTACTCCGGGGGAGGCTGGGCTCCGGTTTGGGCGCGACAAGGACGAGGCACCTAGAAGCGGGGGTGGAGTCGGCGATGCGGACACCAGAGCTGTGGGTGCGCTGGTTGACAGGCGTGTCCTGGGGCTCTGGCTTGACGGGCGTGTCCTGGGGCTCCGTCTTGACGTGAAGCTCCCACGGCGGCGAGAGAAGGACGGGGGGAGGGGTACTCCAGCCTCGGCGTGTTGCCGCCCTCGATGTACTCGAGGACGGCGTCCAGCATGCGGCCAGGCACGCCCCACCATCGGTGCTGCCCCTCGGAGTTGAGCCTGTCAGAGAGCACGACGCCGTTGGTGGCCTCGAGCTGCTCGGCGTGACGGCTACGGAAGTACGGCTCCCAGAGCGGGCTGTCGGGGACGTAGCGCGGCCCCTCCCTCGCCGCCCGCGGTAGAGAGGCGCAGATACACGCGATCTCCACATGTCTCGCCGCCCCGGTGGGCGGTGGTGGCACCGGGACCCCGCCAGCGCTGATTCTCCACGCCCTGGGCACCCGCATGTCCGGCGGGACCGGGTACTCGGCCTCGAAGAGGATCCGAGCTTCGTCCTCGTGAAGGTGGCGGCGGCCGAAGCCGTTCGCCGCCGCGCCGTCGCCTGGGAATCGTTCGGCCATTTCTTTGAACTAGGATGGCGAGGGGAGAGGGAGGAAGGGGAGAGAGGGTGCGTCGGCGATGGAGACTCTGTTCGTGCCACGGGCGCGCTGGGGTCGGCTTATATAGGCGGAGGTGGCACGAGCACGTGTGGCCACCTCGTCTACGCCTAGCATGTGCGGTGACGCGCATCATCACGCCTTCACTGCGCCGCCCGTGAGGCATTAATGGCGGAGGCTGACCGGCGCGGCAGCGCGCGACAGCTTTGGCATTGATTCGCCGCGGGAAACGAGGCGATGAGGATGACAAAGCGGCAAGAAGTGAGACGAGTCGCTGGCAAGGAGGGCCCGTGGCTCTTTCGTGCCAAAAATGATTCGCCCGGCGCCACCGAGCGCCCCCCCCCCCCCCAAGCGCGCCGGGTTCGGGTTGGGTCCATCGGCACCAATTTTGGCCCGAGCCGGTGAAAATTGGGCCCTTGGGGGAGCGACTGGACCGATGTTTTGGTGCCGGCGGCCGGAAAGTCGCCTAGGGGCCTTGTTGGGTGCGCGGCTAGAGATGCTCTAACATATCATAACACTCCAATTCATTCCCAATGAATCAGACCTGACATACTCTAAGCAATAGCAGGCAATGCATGGTAGGAACACAACATGGCTCAATCAACTCCTACACATGCTAGTGGGTTTCAACTATTTACTCTGGCAACGACAGGTCATGCAGAGGAATGGGGTTCAACTACCGCAGCATAAAGTAGCAGTTGACTCATTGTTGTCCTAATGCAATAAAAGAGAGCAGGAGCGAGAGGGTAGGATTGTATCAGAATGAACAAGGGGGTTTGCTTGCCTGGTAGATCAACAGGGGGGCACTGCTCCTCTGATAGGTACTCTGGATCGGTCTCCGGAACAGGACCTATCGAGAAGGAACGGTGTCGGCAATCAATACACAAGCATATGCAACAATATGATGCATGAACATGGCATGAAGATGTGATGTTGTTTGAGCTAATGCAACTAGCATTCATTTGGTTGAAGTCCATTTGAACCAAAGGTTTAAATTCATCTCCAAAATAAGCTCTTATAAATGTCATTCATGTGTTTTCACCTATCCAGCAGGTATAAGTTGGTTTGTCATGCATGAAGATGGTACAGATGGATAGATTGCATTTTTCTGATAATTTTTCATATATAAATTATTTCAATCTGATCTACGGTTGAATTTCTATGAATTTTTGAAGTTTATATCATTTTCTGGAATTTCCTAATTTATTTTAATACCAAAAAAGAATAACTGCGTCAGCATGACAGTGGCATGACGTTAGCGAGTCAAATGGGGTTGACCAGGTCAAACCTGACGTGTGGGGTCCACACGTCAGTTTCATAGTTAATTAACAGAGGTTAATTAGTACTAACACTAAGCTAACTACAGATTCAGTCAGAGACGGGCCCCACCTGTCATTGACCCATACGGCGAGGCCGAACGCGGCGGAGGGCTCGGGATCGTCACTCCGGCGACCATTCGGGCAGCGGAGACCATGGACGAGGAGCTACAGCTCGTCCGCGTCGTTTGGAGCAAACGGGAGGTTGCGGGGGTGCCGGAGCTCACCGGAAACGAGCTCGAGGCAGCGGTCGGAGTTCGGTCGGGTGCGCGCGTAGCGCTGCAGTACACGGCAGGGGCTGCGGTTGGCAGCGTGGGCTTGTTGGCGGGCTGCTGAGCGTGTTGGCATGCGCGGCCGCGAGCTGCGGTGGCCAGAACGACGGCGGTGACATGAACGGCGGCGAGGAGCTACGGCCGTGGTGGCAGATGGGGCTAGAAGGCGCTGGAAGAGCAGGGGAGACGGGGTTCGACGGTGGGGCTCACAGCAGATCCTGCAGAGGCGTCAGCGAGCTCGGGGAAGGCCCGGAGCGTGCAGGGTGGCGAAGGCGATCTTCGGTGGCCGGAGATGAAGACGACGACGACGGCGGCTCTCCAGGGCTTCCCGCGTCGCGAGGCTCGACGGAGAGGTAGCAGACAACGGCACGGAGCTTGCAGACACGGAGAGAGGGCGAGGGGGAGGCGGTAGCTACGACGACGACAAGCCGCAGTGACGGCAGCGCTCGGTCACGGGAAGGGGGAGAGATCCAAGGGAGGAGGGAGAGCGAGAGAGAGTGAGAGATGTCGGGGGCGACACGTGGCGTCGTGCAGGACATCCAGGGCGACGAGGGGGAGGCCAGGCAGGCAGATGGCGTGGCGGCATGGCGGTGCGCGCGCGTCGGCCACGCGCCCGGCCGACTGGCGCGAGGACAAGGACGACTGGCACTGTGCCAGTGGGCCGGCTGGGCTGCACAATGCCAGGCCGCAGGTAAGCACAGGTAAGCGTTTTTCCACTTTTGTTTTCTTTTCTATTTTCTAACATTTGTTTTGACTTAATAATAATACTAAATCATTTTATTTTCTTCTGACAATTTTTGCAGGGACCTAAGGGATGAATCCAAAGCCCCTCACCAAAATTCAGAATTTTTGGACATATATAAAATATATAACATATATATATCCAATGCAAATAATTATTGCATTAATTCCAAATGGCCAAAATAAATATTTATGAGCTCCTAAAAATATTGGTTTGAAATTTACCTCTTACCAACATTTTCAGAGAGCAACATGAACATTTTCTTGGATCTTTTTGGAGCAATTTTTATTTGGCTCATTTCCAGAAATGATTTCTGAGGGTTTCACAAATCCCCATTTCAAATTTAGATGAAATTTAAACATGATGCACACATGACTGGCTAGTCTAGGTCATACCAGAACTAGGGGTGTGACAATGGTCCTATTCATCCAGCGGCAACAGCCTCTACTACCATGGGGTCCTGTTCATCCAACCCCCCACCGGGAACTGTTCATCCAACCCCCTCCCCCAACAATGCTCACTATTCATCCAGAGGCAGCATCGATCGGCTTCAGTTAGCAGCAGTAGCAAAGGAATCAATCAGGTTCAGATAACAGCAAGGGATCGATCGATCGCTCGGGTTCAGTAACGCGTAGCCTGCAGTGCAATCGCTCGGGTTTAGCTAGAGCCCAACGCCTCGCTTGGGTTCAATTATAGCCCAATGCCTCGCACATACGCGCGTACGTGCGAGAGAAACGCGCATCGCTCGGCCCCCGACCACCCACCATAACCGGGAACTCCCCCGATATTTTCCTCGCCCTCGCTTCTACCACGGTTTTTTCCGTCATGGATGGCCCAAAGAATGTCATGCAGCTGCGTCTCCGGCCCGCCCCGGACGAAAAGCCCATTTTCTGTCATGATTTTTTGTCGTAGAAGTAGGACCCCACCACATCTATGATGATACCGGGTTTTGTCATAATTATCATCATAGAAGTGTCGTAAGCATGATAGAAAAAAATTTGTTCGGCCCAAAATGTCACGGATGTGTCTTTTTTTGTAGTGTGAGGACGGTTCTCGCAAGGCTGATCCCTCCAGGGGCCCTCGTGAGGCTAGCCTTGCCAGCATTCCTCACAAGGCTGATCACGCCACTCCTAGCGGGGGCCGCGATCGTCCCAACGTCCTCCACTTCGGCCTCCTCCGCGGCCATAGCCTCGATCATTGCGCTCGGGGCGACGATCGAGGCGTCCGTCACAGATGGCCCCGAGCTCCTAACAGTCGTTGGTGTTGTGGCTATGCATGTTGTGAAGACGCAGAACGGGCGGCTGCCCTTGGATGACTCTGGGTGATCTCAATCGCGCTTCATCTCTGGTTCGGCCGCGAGCACGGCCGCCCCCCTTGCGTTTCACGTCCTTGGCCTTGGCTTTCTTGTCCTCTGGATCAGCCTCCGGGAGCTCCAGGAGGGAGAAGCGTCCTTCCTCAGCTCTCGCGTACTTGGTCGCCATGTTGAACATCTCCAGGGCCCTGCATAGGTTCTTGTGTATGGCGAGCTCCTCCTTCATCCTGATGTCGCAGACGCCATCAGTGAACGCGGAGATGATGGCCTCGTCTGAAACCTTGGGGATCTTGAGACGAACGCTGTTGAAGCACTGGATGTACTTCTGCAAGGTCTCACCTGGCTGCTGCTTGATGCGGCGCAGGTCACCCGCAGCCGGCGGGTGGTGGCGAGTGCCCTGAAAGTTGGCGACGAAACACTCACGCATCTTGTCGCAGGAGGAGATCGATCCTGCGGGGAGGTTCAGGAGCCACAAGCATGTACCATCCTTGAGGGCCATGGGAAACCAGTTTGTCATAACCTTCTCGTTGCCGTTGGCCGCCTCGATGCTCAGCTCCTAGAGCTGCAGGAACTCAGCAGGGTTGGGGTGCCATCGTAGTGTGGAGGCAGGTCGGGCTTGAACTTCCCCGGCCAGACGACGCTGTGTAGCTCGGGAGTGAAGGCGCTTCAACCCGTTGTGGTCACGGGCGCCCGTCATGGAGGCAGAGCTTGATCTTGGCGCTCACGCACCACCACCACAGGCGGCGGTGCTGGAAGCGCGCGCGCCTCTCCCTGCGGCCGCTGGACCACCTGGCAGCTTTCTTCTTCACGCGCCTTGCGTGGTGGGTCACGCCGCAGGGCCTCACGCCTTGGCTCGATGATGGTGTCTTGACGGGGAGGTGGAGGAGGTGCTCCGTGGGCTACATCACCCGCAGTAGGCTGCGGGCGAGGCAGCGAGAGGGAAAGTGCAGGAGAGCCCCCGGCGGCGCTGACGAGCTCGGCGATGCGGTCCAGCCAATCTTCGTAGAGGTCATCGACGGGGCGATAGCGCAGGAGCTCGCGCACCATGAGCAGTGCAGCCTGCGCGTTCGCCGGGCCACGATGAGCGTGGGACGATGAACTAGCCAGAGTCAGCGATGGGGTGGTGGGGCGCCCATCATGCCGCACAAAGGGGTGCAGCGACGAAGCTTGCTGCTCGTGCCCCGCCGGGCCGGTAGCGGCGTTGGCGGCGGGCGATGGAGAATGACAGGGAGGCCCGCTAGCAGACGCTGTCTGGGCGACGCGAGCGGCGAGGGCGGCCCGATGCTCAGCACGGGCTCGATGGGCGTCAGCCATGGAAGTGGTGGAGCGGTTGTCGGTGTCAAACCCGGTGGATCTTGGGTAGGGGGTCCCGAACTATGTGTCTAAGGCGGATGGTAACAGGAGGCGGGGGACACAATGTTTACCCAGGTTCGGGCCCTCTCGATGGAGGTAATACCCTACTTCCTGCTTGATTGATCTTGATGATATGAGTATTACAAGAGTTGATCTACCACGAGATCATAGAGGTTAAACCCTAGCAGCTAGCCTATGATTATGATTGTTGTTTTCCTACGGACTAAACCCTCCGGTTTATATAGACACCGGAGGGTGCTAGGGTTACACAGAGTCGGTTACAAGGGAGGAGATCTACATATCCGAATTGCCAAGCTTGCCTTCCACACAAAGGAGAGTCCCACCCAGACACGAGACGAAGTCTTCAATCTTGTATCTTCATAATCCAACAGTCCGGCCAAAGGATATAGTCCGGCTGTGCGAGGACCCCCTAATCCAGGACTCCCACAGTAGCCCCTGAACCAGGCTTCAATGACGATGAGTCCGGCGTGCAGATTGTCTTCGGCATTGCAAGGCGGGTTCCTTCTCCGAATACTCCATAGAAGATTTTGAACACAAGGACCGTATCCGGCTCTGCAAAACAAATTCCACATACCACCGTAGAGAGTATAATATTTCCACAAATCTAATCTGCTGACAACTTTTCATAACGTGACATCACGCCATGGCCCGGTCATTATTCGAACCGTTTTTCTCAACCAGCTACTGCACATATTGCGAGGTGGTTTTCTTGGCACGTCTTGTCGAAGCAAAGATCGTGTCCCCTTATCACGGGATTCTCATCAATACGGGTGTGGGTAAACCAACCGTGCATCAATCACGGTGCTTGGGGAATAAGCGAGTTTACCAGGCAGGTGGGGAGGCGCATAGTTTCTTCCACCCTTATAAAGGGACAAAGACTTCCCCTTTTCACCTACGCCTTCTTCTTCCCTGCCCATCCATTCTCACGCACTCGAGCTCCAGCGCCTAAGTTCGCATTTTCTCCGCAAAACCACTCCAACATGTCCGGAGTGGGAGGCAAGTGGATGGTCTCCTCTGTTACGGAGGAGAACATTACGAAGCTCCGGGGAGCCGGATACCTGGGCGCAGATATCGCGCACCGGCTCCCAGACGCGGGGCAGATCGTCCCTACCCCCGAACCCTACGAAAGGGTTGTATTCCTTACCCATTTCGTCCACGGGCTGGGATTTCCCCTCCACCCATTTGTTCGTGGGCTCATGTTCTACTACGGGCTGGACTTCCACGATCTAGCCCCCAATTTCATCCTCAACATCTCGGCGTTTATCGTCGTGTGCGAGGTCTTCCTCCGCATCAAGCCCCACTTCGGCCTGTGGCTGAAGACCTTCAACGTTAAACCGAAGGTGGTGGTCGACCAGCAACCGGAGTGTGGAGGCACCATGGTGGGAAAAATGCCCAACGTCACCTGGCTCGAAGGCTCCTATGTGGAGACAGTGACGGGATGGCAATCGGGGTGGTTCTACATCACCGAGCCGCATGACACCAACTAGGTGGCGGCCCCCGAATTTTGATCTGGCATCCCCACGCGGCTCACCTCCTGGAAAGAGAAGGGCCTATCCTGGGGTTCATTGGTGGAGCTGACCGGACTCCAAAACTGTGTTAAAAACATGATAAGCAAGAAAGTCAAGCGTGTCAATGTGGTCCAGGTCATGCTCTTCCGCCGGATCCTCCCGTGTCAAAGATGGGCATTCAATATGTGGGAGTTCGACCCGGCTAAGCACCAGACGCTGCGAGAGCGCTTCGACACGACACACCAGGACATCTGGAGGGTGTTGTTCAAGTCTGCCGAAGTACCTCCTCCCCTTACCGAGGATCGTGGACTCAGCGCAAAGTGCCCTGCCAATCCGGTAAGCTCCTTATATCTCATAAGATGTTTCTTTCCCCAGTATAATCATGTGAGCGATCTAAGCCTCCACGCCATTTAACAGGAATGGGTCGCAACAGCGGAGCGGATTGATTGTCCGGCCCCACTGCCCGAGGATCCAGCAAGGGCTCTCTTAACGGAGATGCTGGTTCCGGCGCCCTATGAGGCGCCGGGGAAGAAGGCCACAGGGACCAGGAAAGGTCTCCAGCGCAAGGTCGTATTGGACTCATCATTCTATAACACCGAGGCGCCATCCTCCCACGAAAACGAGGAGGAGGGAGAGGAAAGTTCTCCCCCCCCCCACCCCCCAGCCAGAGGAGACAAGAAAAGGAAGGCCACCCCGTCAGGGGAAGCCGAAGGGTCCAAGAAGGGAAGGAATCTCCTTCCGGACTACTACACGGCGGCCGCTTTTAGCGACGAGGAGTGGTTACCCAGGGACAAGCCCCTGGCGAAGTCGTAAGTATCCGGATACCATAATAGTTCTTGGTATGTTTTATTTTGTTACTTCTTACCATGCTGAACATGATCATGCAACCCATCCAAAGCCCGTATCGATGTACCCTCTTCGGATGAGTCTTTGGGCCCGTCGGAGATGAACAGCGATTCACTCCCGACCGCCTCCTCCCCCTGCCCTACGGACGACGTCGAGGTGTTGTCTCAAAGGGTACTGAACCAAGGGGAGATAGTTCCGGAAGCGCCCCAAGGTGACATTCCGGACGCTGGGCGCATGAGGGGCAAGACTCCCATGGGCTCTAATGCCGGGGGTGGCAAGTCTAAGGAGGACAAGCCGTCTACGCCGATGGCCTCTGTCCATCCAGGGGCATCGAACAATTTGTTGGAAGTGCTTCGCGGTGCTTCCATTGACGAAGAGCACCGCACTATCATGAGTGCGGTGGTCAAGAAGGTTCAGTCTACCAAAAGCGGACTGACTGAAGCCTGTGCCAGCCTCTTAACAGGCTTCGAGGTAAGTAATCAAATTATGAGAAAATGTTATAGCATAGACAGTAGCCCCTGATGCTTTGTTTGATGTTCGGAAGAAAAGCCGAACAGAGGATCAAATAATAATCACAGGATTCTAATCAGAATATGTCTATGTGAATAAGCAGGCTTCACTGCTGGCCGCTGCCGCTCACACGGTGGAGGTCTCCGCACTGAAGCGGGACCTTGAGCGGTCCGAGGAAGAGCTCGGCCTTACCAAGAGGCAGCTCGAAGAGAACAAAGGTAAGTGATACCTCATCTGTTTATGGATGAAAAAAAGGAAACTAGTTGTTAGATCACAGGATCGTCATGAATTTTGCTAGGGGCCACGACCGAAGTGGCGACCCTGAAGAAGGCGCTATCTGAGGCCGAAGGCAAAGCGGCCAAGGAGCGCGCCGAGCGCGAGAAGCAAGAGGCCCGAGTTGGCGAGGTTCAGCAAGAGCTCCAGGAGTTTGTCAAGAAGCACGAGTCCTTGGAGCGTGACTCTAGGACGCAAGGGTCGGAGCTTGCGAAGGCCCTCGAGAACGCAAAAAATGCCAAGGCCGAAGCCCAAAAGGCCCTCCAGGAAATTGAGGCGGTTAGGAAGATAGCAGCGGGTAAGGCATTCATTATGCAAAGCAAGCATGTGAAGGAAACTTTCCTTTTACTTACCCGAATTCAGAGCTCTCCAGGAGCGTTTGAAGATCTACCCAGCAGTGTGTCGGATGCCGCGGAGTTCTACCGGGCTGAGGAAGGGAGCTCGACGGAGAGGTTGTTTTGGTCTCAGTATACTGGGACCGAACATCCGATGCCCTTGAGCGACCAATTGAAGCAACTGGTCGAGCTTCACAAGGCGGCCAAGCTGGCCTTGAAGGGCCTCATAGTTCGGATGTGGCCTAGCGAGCCCCTTCCTGGTAGCTATTTCGGCCTGGTAAGGCGGCTTGTGAACGCCTGCCCATGGTTTGAAGTCATAAAGCGGTCCGTCTGCATTGAGGGTGCGCGCAGGGCTTTTGCCCGAGCGAAAGTGCACTGGGCAAAGATGGACGCCGAAAAGCTGGTGAAGGAGGGGCCGCCGGAGGGCAAGGAGCATCGCCACCCCGAAAAGTATTATGACAGTGTCCTGAAGGGTGCTCGCCTTGTGGCAGAGGAATGTGCTAAGGATGTAATATTTGAATGAATGTACTCATGTGATCCTGTAATGTGAAACAAGTTCATGTGTGCTATGTAACGCTTGTTGATTTAAAATATTACCTTCTGTGCGGCCATTTATAAAATTTGAGAGTTGGCCAGTCATCGGCTTCTGCCCCCATGTAACTAGTACTGAGGTGTTCGGGATAAACCTGATCACTCTTTATCCCAGTTTTGGGTCCTTCAAAGGAGGTGTTCAGCACAACGAACCAGGCAATCGGACTATAAACCTTTATCACTCTCACTTAGCCATAGAAGTCTACAATTTTAAATTTTGGCGAAGCCCCTAGTATTCGGAAGGCCAAACTTGGGGCGCTATATACGCCTAAATCGGACAAGGCCGACTCCTCGCCTAAAGCGGAAAAAATCTTTAAGGATTTGAGACCTCTCAAACAGCGACCAGCTCTCACCACGTCATGACAGTCAGTTTTCGGCTTTCTCTACTGAGGTGCTCGTCCAGAAGAATAGGGACACAATCGCAGTAGTTCTCCCAGTGCTACCTTAGCTGATATAGCGGAACGTAAGGTACCAAAACATGGGAGCCGGGCAAACCCAACTATTGACCCAAGACATGATTCGGAGCTGATGCATATGATGCTATAAGTTTGGGGTGCCGCACTGTCGAAAGTGTTCGGAATTTTCATGTTGTGTTATGGGGTATACTGAAGCCCCTGGCGCACTGGTCGTATTAGACTGTACGGGTGCGACTTGTCATAAGTAAGAAGACAGGAAAAAAAAGATAAAGGAATGCAATAATGAGTTGATGATGTACATTGTTATTTAAATGATACGGCAAAGCGTATGCATGCATGTAGTTTAATAAGTAAAAAATAGGACTATTTGACATGTCCTATCCAAGGTCAAGCTGTGTGTGGGTATGCAAAACAGGTATATCGATCGTTATCAGAGACCACCTGAGGATTCCCTTGTACGTCAAAGCTTCTTGCGTCCTTGGTGTTTCCTTCCTATGACGGGTCCGATAATCAGATGATCGGAGAGGGCCTTCAGAGAATAGGGGCCTGAAAGGAAGAAAATGTTTAAAGGTATACGGGTCCTGAAGCGGTTGAGCCGTATTGTGGGCGGTGCCATGGCCGTGCCTCCGCCTATGCCCATGGTATATTGAGTGCGTAATTATGTACACGCGGCGCAAATTTCGCCGCTTGACTGGGACTAGGACAGAGGCCGAATTGCTAGGTGAGCTCTAAAAGTGCGTGGCGATCCTCTTGCAGGGTACTCCGGACTCGCTTGAAGGTGTCCGGGGTCTTTTTCGCCGAATTGGCGGTTTGCCTCGTAAGGCTGCTTTGCGCTTCTGCTGCAAGGGCCGCAGTGTGCTCCTCCGTGCAGAGTGAGCGTTCTGTGTTTCCATTAACTGTTATAACCCTGCGAGGTCCTGGCATTTTGAGCTTCAGGTATGCATAATGCGGTACCGCATTGAATCTGGCAAATGTGGTTCGTCTGAGCAGTGCATGATAGCCACTGCGGAAGGGGACGATATCGAAGAATAACTCCTCGCTTCGGAAGTTGTCCAAAGATCCGAAGACTACTTCCAGTGTTATTGAGCCCATGCAACAGGCCTCTACACCTGGGATGACACCTTTAAAGGTGGTTTTAGTGGGTTTGATCCTCGAAGGGTCTATACCCATTTTGTGCACTGTATCCTGATAAAGCAAGTTCAGGCTGCTGCCACCGTCCATAAGGACTCGAGTGAGGTGACATCCGTCAATGATGGGGTCAAGGACCAATGCGGCAGAACCGCCATGACGGATACTGCTGGGGTGGTCCCTGCGATCGAAGGTGATCGGACAAGAAGACCATGGGTTGAACTTTGGGGCGACTGGCTCCATCGCATAGACGTCCCTTAGTGCATGCTTCCATTCCCACTTGGGAATATGGGTTGCGCATATCATGTTTACCATTTTCACTTGGGGAGGAAATTTCTTCTGTCCTCCTGTGTTCGGCGACCGGGGCTCCTCCTCGTCGTCATTATGCAGCCCCTTTTCCTTGTTTTAGGCATTCAACTTGTCGGCCTATTTGAACACCCAGCATTCTTTGTTGGTATGGTTGGCTGGTTTATCGGGGGTGTCGTGAATTTGACATGAACGATCAAGTATGTGGTCCAAGCTGGACAGGCCCGGATTGCTTCTTTTAAACGGCTTTTTCCGCTGACCAGATTTAGAGCCACTGAATCCGGCATTAACTGTCATGTCTTCGGCGTTGTCGCCGTTGTTACGGCGTTTGTGTCTGTTGCGACATGGCCTGCCATTGCTATCTTTGGCATCTGAATTGCCAGGGTTTCTTGAAGTGTTGTTGCTGCGAGCCAGCCAACTATCCTCTCCCGCACAAAAGTGGGTCATGAGTGTCGTGAGGGCTGCCATGGACTTCGGCTTTTCTTGGCCGAGGTGTCGGGCGAGCCACTCGTCACGGATGTTATGCTTTAATGCCGCTAAGGCCTCGACATCCGGACAGTCGATGGTTTGGTTCTTTTTAGTTAGGGACCGAGTCCAGAATTTCCTGGCTGATTCCCCTGGCTGTTGGGTTATGTGACTCAAGTCATCGGCATCCGGTGGTCGCACATAAGTGCCCTGGAAGTTGTCAAGGAATGCGTCCTCCAAATTCTCCCAGCTGCCAATGGAGTTTGCCGGTAGGCTATTGAGCGAATGCCTAGCAGGTCCTTTGAGTTTTAATGGGAGGTACTTGATGGCATGTAGATCATCACCGCGGGCCATGTGGATGTGGAGGAGGAAATCTTCGATCCATACCGCAGGGTTTGTTGTGCCATCATATGATTCAATATTCACGAGTTTAAAACCTTCTGGGAATTCATGATCCATTACTTCATCAGTGAAGCATAGGGGGTGTGTGGCGCCCCTATGCCGGGCTATATCATGGTGCAGTTCATACGAATCTTGTCGGCTATATTCGTCCCGGCCGGATTTGCTTTTAGTATATCCAGCGTGACGGTCGTCGTCACGCGTTGGGGCGTGCCCCCGTGATCCGTAGATCGATCTTGTATGTCCTGCTTTGTTTTCCAATATGTCTCACAGTTCCTGCGTGTTGCCCCGGGCCTTTGTGTTTTTGTTTGACTGGCGACAGGGTGCGGGCTGGACTTCGGGCTGATACGCTGCTTTGTCTCGGCCACGAGGTGGCCGGTCAGCCGCATCATACGCTGGAAGTGTAGGCTTTAATGCTTCCTCCTCGAGTTGGGGTAGCAACTTGCGCTTTGGGTAACTTTTGGTTGGGCGCTCGAGTTCGTATTCCTCGGCTACCAGCACCTCTGTCCATCTATGCGCTAGCAAATCTTGATCAGCTTGAAGCTGTTGTTGCTTTTTCTTCAGGTTTTTTGATGTGGCTATAAGCCGGCACTTGAAGCGCTCCTGCTCGACAGGATCCTCATGCACGATAAATTCTTCGTCGCCAAGGCTCACATCGTCATCGGAGAGGGGCATGTAATTGTCATCCTCTGATTCTCCGTCTGCCGCCTGTTCCTTAGGGCTAGCTTGCCCATCGTCCCGCTCGAAGCCTGTCTGGAGGGGATTGTCTTCTTCGGCACTGTCCGCAGTGTTATTGTCTCTTGTACCAGTATCGCTGCTTTTGCCATGGCGGGGCTTAGAGCAGCACCGATGACGACGGTGCTTAGATTTCTTCTCAAGGGGATTATCCTCCATTGCCTTATTGCCATCGCTTTCTTTGGGGGTGTCCACCATGTATATATCATGTGATGAGGTGGCTGTCCAGCGCCCTGTGGGCGGTGGTTCATGTTCTTCTCCGGCATCGTCGTCCATACCGTCGATGTCTTTGGAGCCAAAATCAAGCATGTCGGTTAAGTCGTCGACAGTGGCTATTAAGTGGGTGGTGGGTGGGGAATGAATTTCTTCGTCGTCCACTTCCCACTTGAGCCGAACATAGTTCGGCCAAGGGTCTCCTGACAAGGAGAGAGACCGCAATGAATTTAGCACGTCGCCCAAGGGCGAGTGCTGAAAGATATCCGCGGAGGTAAACTCCAAGATCAGTGCCCAATTAGATTCGATATGCACGGACGCAGGCGGTTTGGAGCCTGTGGCCGGGGACGAATCCAAGGGCCCGGCAACACAGGTCTCATAGGAGGTGAAGTTAGTATTCGGCTCTATCGCCGCTGGGTGTGCGGCCTTCATGGCGGGGTCCATCCACCCGTCCCTGGACGGCACGATCTGCTCCGGAATTAGGGCCGAAGTAGCCACAGGTGTGATCTCCCGAACACCATCCGGCGGCAGAGCTAAGTCATGCTCGTCGCGACTGTGCGGCGCACCTAACATGGACTCGAATCCGTCAAAGATCAAGTCTCCATGGATGTCGGCAGTATAGTTCAAGCTTCCAAACCTGACCTGATGGCCAGGGGCATAGCTCTCGATCTACTCCAGATGGCCAAGCGAGCTGGCCCGCAGTACGAAGCCGCCGAATACGAAGATCTGTCCGGGGAGAAAAACCTCACCCTGGGTCGCATCATTGCCGATGATCGAAGGAGCCATCGAGCCTTATGGTGAAAACACAATGGAACTCTCAATGAAAGCACCAATGTCGGTGTCAAAACCGGCGGATCTCGGGTAGGGGGTCCCGAACTGTGCGTCTAAGGTGGATGGTAACAAGAGGCAGGGGACACAATGTTTACCCAGGTTCAGGCCCTCTCGATGGAGGTAATACCCTACTTCCTGCTTGATTGATCTTGATGATATGAGTATTACAAGAGTTGATCTACCACGAGATCATAGAGGCTAAACCCTAGAAGCTAGCCTATGATTATGATTGTTGTTGTCCTACGGACTAAACCCTCCGGTTTATATAGACACTGGAGGGGGCTAGGGTTACACAGAGTCGGTTACAAGGAAGGAGATCTACATATCCGAATTGCCAAGCTTGCCTTCCACGCAAAGGAGAGTCCCACCCGGACACGAGACGAAGTCTTCAATCTTATATCTTCATAATCCAACAGTCTGGCCAAAGGATATAGTCCGGATGTCCGAGGACCTCCTAATCCAGGACTCCCACAGCGGTGACGAGTCGACCGGCGGAAGAGAGGCTCCGACGCACCCCTACCAGGTGCGCCAAATGTCGGATTTCGGGTTCCGTAGACCCTTGAGAGGTTCGAACTCTATGGTGCATGCGAAGAACTCGTCCTCCCAAGTCCGCCTGCTCACTAATCTCACAGCCTAGCTCGATGAACTGAATGGAAAAGAGATACATCAGTTTACCCATGTTTGGGCCACCTTGCGGTGTAAAACCCTACTCCTGCTTTATGGTGGATTGGCCTCGGGGGGCTGAGGATGAACTAGTACAGTGGGAGAACAACCTCAGGAGGAGGAGTGTTCTTGTGCTTGATGAGCTGGTGGGTGTGAGGATGATCTGAATTATTTATCCTCTTCTACGGTGGTGGTGATGCCCTATTTATAAGGGCCTTGGTCCTCTTCCCAAATGTAGGAGGGAAGGGATCCCACAATGGCCAAATTCGAAGGGAGACAACTAGTACATGCTATCCTGACAAAAGTAGTCTTCACCTGCAAAAGCCTCTGGTCATGACACCGTCGTGGGCTCAGCGATGACCTCCGTCCTGCCGTCCTAGCAGTCTTGGTCTTGTTGCACCGGAATGGAAACCTTTGGCTGATTCCTCGAGACTCCACGTCTGCGCTTGCCTCCTTAGCACCAAAGAGGAAACTGGTACGCGGCGCCCGCTGGCACCCGCCTGGCCTTGGCCGTCATGGCTCATGTCATCTGAACCTCGTGAGGTGAGCCTTGCATAGAAATCTCCTCTCCTCGGGAGCCAGCCTGAGGAGACTGCTCTTCGTGGAGGCCTTGGCGTCGTCCGCCTCGTGAGGCTTGGCCCCTCGCGAGGGTCTTGAGTTGTTGATGCTGAAGCTGGGCCGTACCAGGCCGTCGATGGAGCCACGCCATGGGCCGCAAGCAGGCAAGTCTGGGTACCCCCATTCCCAGAACACCGACACATTCCACCACCTATACTTGAAAAATTTTATAACCAAGGGGGAGATGACGATGGTGATGATCACGAGCATGAGGACAAGCAGGACCTACATACTCAGTGGCGCCTGGCAACTTATTCTGATGGAGCAGGTGTTGTTACTAATTAAGCAGGTGTTGTTTCCCATGGTCGCACTCTCCAGACCTATTCCAACATCCGATGCAGGGTATTCGGGATGGATACTAGTGTGCCAGCACCAACACCTTCTCCCTGGTTCAGTATTGATAGTCTTGGAGAAAACTCGCTCTTCCTTGGACAAAACTATCCAATGATGATGAAAGGCGATCCAGCTACTGTTGACACAATGTTACTACCATTTATGAGAAGCAATTGTATCTATACCTCAGACATTTCTATGGTTCCCTTCCCTGGCTATCACAATATGCGTCCTGATATAAGCCGCTTCAGCCTGGATGATCAGTCCTGTGTTGGTCTCGAGATTGACAATAGCTGGCCCTTCCCAGAGAATCATTTATGGTTCAAAGCAAGCGTTTCCAACACTGAGGATTGGTTTAGCTGAAGTTCATTTCATCCCTTTGTTATTTGTTGTGTGAGAAAAACTTTACTTTACTAGAATGTTTTGTTGGAAATAATCTATAATCCAACATGTATCCTCGTTGTCATTGTGTGTTGATGACTTGTTGTATGTAATGAATGGTACATTTACATATGCGTCCCGTCAACTCACGCCTGCTCACACGGCACACGGATCGCGTGGTGGCACGTATATTATTTTTCTATCTGGATGATTAATGCTGCCGCTTTATTTCTTAACCAAAGCATGGCATGTATCCATTGCTGGTCTAACACTCACAGTTCGAATAAATAATCCGTTTAGGATATTGGTTCGCAATTATTAATAATCTCTCGTCTATAATTATATAAAGATTACATCAAAACTGGTCTCAAATTTGACAAAAAGTACAATGCCACTTTGTATTGGTGTCCATATGAACAGTGCTAGTGATTTTAGTTGCAAAAATTAGATAGTGCTAGTGATTTTTAGCTGCATATTTTGACAAATCCTAGTGTTACAAGGTTGACAAATGGCAATGTTACTAGACAAAAAATGTCAATCTTTCCAGTTTGACAAATGGCAACATACCCAATATGACAGATGCAAATCTTACCAAATTGTTTCTACGTGGTTGCACACGGGTCATCCAAAACAACTGCTTGCGTTGAAGGGATGCACAAATCCTGCGCGGCGAATTTTCCCTTGACTTAAGGGGGGATACCATAGCTCTCACTTTGCATACGGGTGTTCTATCTAAAACGTTTGCAATCATGCTCGGCACATTTTCCCTTGGCTTCCTGGGGAAGTTGTCGATCTGCATACGAGTGTTCTAACTAAAACGTTTGCGATGAGTGTTTTATATTTAAAAACCATTGACGTTATTTTCAAAATAGAATCATTTGATAAGTCTGTACATTAAGAGAGAAAAACGCAAGTTCGTTCAAACCATATCTTTCATTCAGTCACACTGCCAATTTACATTCATATGATCGAGAATTCGAGATACAGTATTAAACCCCCCAAAAAACTATTTCCGGCGATAGCGGAGGCGGCATGCCGCACCGTCATTGTCGTTGCCATCCTCCGGGACGCCGTTTTTGAAGTCTTCAAGGCAGCACAGAATGTTCTTCACTTGTAAATCAGACATCATGTCGTTGCGCGATCGACGAGCAGGGCACGGGAGGACGACAACTCGCGCCGCTGAGAGGTAGCAGTCGATGGCGGCGTCCCATGCCACTAAGGGGGGTGCGCGCACGGGCACAGGCGCGGCGGGTGCAGCCAAATGCACGGGGACCGGCGTCGCGGTGGGTGGAGGGGCGCACACGGGCATGGGAACGGGCCGTAGGTCTGTGGTAAACTGCTCACACATCATCGGAAGGGCGGAAAGGTTGATGTAGAAGCCCTCCGTGATTGATTCCCCCTCCATTAGAGTACCGGAAAAGGCCTCCAGATGGTATCTCGCAAGAACAAAAGCTTGCGGCGGCGGAAAAAGTATTTTGGGTGGCTCTCTATTGGTTTGCCGATGTTAAAGAATTTATAGAGTTGGAATTAGGTCAAATGGAGGAACGATGGCCCCACAAGCCACATGGGCGCACCCATATGCCTTGTGGCCTAATCCTTCGCCTTCTAGCCTCCTCCCGAAGATTCTAGGGTCTCTCATGTCCAGAAAAAAATCATTAAAAAGTTTCATGGCATTTGGACTTCGTTTTGTACTGATTTCTTGGAAAACCAAAAATAGGCAAAAAAACAACAACTGACACTTGGCACTAAGTTAATAGGTTAGTACAATAAACAAAAACATCCAACATTGATACTACAATAGCATGGAACAATAAAAAATATAGATACGTTTGAGACGTATCAACATGCTAGTTCTCGGGAAAGCAACAAACCTTGACGTCAATTATTCGCCCAACTTAGGGGCAATACTTTTGCTACACCTCACACATCAAGCAAACCATGAACAAGGAGATATCGTGTGTGGAGGAGTGATCACTATGTTGGCCAACACTCTTGGTCTCAACTACAATCACCTTCGCCCCATTGTCGGTAACACCCTTGTCAATATTCGTGTTCTCACTAGTGCCGGGATGGTAGTAGTTCGTAATGGTCGTCATTGCATTAGATTTCCTGGAGTGGCACACTTGTAGCCTACTCCTATGCCTAACAGTTTCTCCATCGAGCATGGAGAATTGCATTATGTTGCACAGGAAGGAGATGCAACTTTTGACCAAGAAGACGTAGTACCCAAATAAGTAGATGAAGAAGAACTGCACCAGACGAAGAAGAGGAGCAACCACAACAAGGAAACTACACCACCTACGCGGACCTCAATAGCCTCTAGGACTCTATCTAAGATATGAGCAACCTCACCGAGTCTCTTCGAGGCACATCCACCTACATGAACATGAACTTCTCTGTAGCGACCAGACCTCAAACAGTCTGATCTTTGTGCTCCGGTGTCATCCCTGGATCAGTAATGCTGACACCACACAGTACTCGGAGGATTTATAGCAGAGTAGCAATCACACACTTATTACATCGAGTGTCTCAAAAGAGAACTTATTACAATAAATATGGCTTAAGGCCATCTAATAACGATAACAGCGGAAGGCTTGGAAGATAAGTGAGTCCATCAACTCCAACGGCATCACTGAGTATAGAACCACGACCTAAAAACTCCTTAATCATCGTCTGAAAAGTCTGCAACATTAACGTTGCAGCCCGAAACGGGTCAGCACATGGAATATGCTGGCAATGTAACACATAGAGAGTAATGGAATGAAACAGCTATACTATATGCATATTTGGCTGGTGGAAAGCTCTATGGTTATAGTTTTGCGTAAAGCCAATTTTCCCTACTTCAAAGGAATAAAATTTAATTACTATCATGGTGGTTGTTAAACATTGAGAATGGTTGACAGCATTCTCAATCCCAATTAAGCATCGTCATTAAACATAACCCAACAAAATTAATTTAGAGTAACATGTTGAGATTCACATGAAAATCCAGGTACTAGATACTCAAGATGTCCATAACTGGGGACACGGCTAACCATGATTAGTTTATTACACTCTGTAGAGGTTTGCGCACTTTTCCCCACAGGACTCGATCGCCTCCGTTTGTTTTCTCGCACTACATGGTGTTTGAGAAGTCGGATGACCGAGACACAGTCTTTCAGAAGCGCTAGCACCTTACGATCGGGTAGACCGTACCACCTACATCCCCTACATCTTCTAGTCTACCACTGTAAGAGTTCGCACAACTTAGTCAACTATGCTAGAGCCCATAATAGCTTGTGGCTGCACACGGAAGTTTCTAGTATGAATAGTCTCATGATCCCTTTGAGCCTGGGTGGCGGTCCAAAAGAAAACAGGCAAGTCCTGGAATACCCAGGTGCCTCAATCCACCCAGATGTGTATTTAAGTTGCCACCTTAGATAAACCATTAATTAACAATCTCACATCTGTCATGGATACCACTCACCCAATCCACGTCTACTAGCATAGCATGGCATGATAAGCAAACGTAGAAGTAACTCCCAAAGGTTTGATAATAAATAGGTAATAGGTAGTACCTCATCTACTTCCCATCCCACAATTTAATTAGATCCTAATCATTCAATGTGTGAGGTTTGATCTAATGCAATAAAACTAGGTAGTAGAAAAGGTATGATCAAAGTGTTACTTGCCTTGCTGATGATCCGGGAAACCTAGCGATTCGAAGTAAGAGGCGGCGCACTCCGGATACTCTATCGCAGACAAACAAACAAGCATGCAATAAGTACTCATATAAAGCACAGGTAAAACTCAAATAAGAGATCTAACCAGAAGGTTCAACTTAAAAACTCCGGTTGGCAAAAAGAATCGAATCGAGCGAAGCAACGAAAGTCAAACGGCGAAAGAAAACAACTTCGTTCTAGTAATCTGGATCTAGGGAAAATTTTATAGTAGCAAAATCTTGTTTAAGTTGGTTAAACAGATAGAGGGTTTCGAGACGAAACTCTAGGCGCTTGAATCGCCTGATTCCGATAAACGAGCGAAAAGTTATACTAAAACGAAAATCGGATCAGGAATCACGATCAGAAAATAACCGCGGAAAATCCGAGAAAAAGAAAAATGACGAACGGATTAACGAACGAACGTCCGTTATCCAGATCTAAACGATGAACGTGTTCGTTTAAACGAACAAACGAGCGAACGCTCGCTATTTAACCTAAACCGAAAAAAACGATCTAATAAAAAAACGAAAACTAAAAAAACCGAAAATAAACCGACGGAAAACCGATCGGTTTTCTAAAAAAACGGGCGACGTGGATTACGAGGCAGCGGCGAACCTCGGCGAGCGTGCGGGCGGGGCGGCGGTTCCGGCGGGCGGGGCGGCGGCGCGGCGACGGCGGGCGGCGAGTGGCACGGCGGGGCGGCGGCGGCGCGCAGGCGGCGGCGGCGGCGCGGGTGCGAGGCTGGGGCGGGGCGCAGGCTAGGGTTCCCCCCCGGGTGGGCCAGCTTATAAAGCCCCTATGGGCCGGGAGTCCTAGTCGGACACGGCCCGTAGGTCGGTTCCTTTTAAAAAAAAAATTACGCTCGGAAGAAAAATAAAAAGAAATACTAAACGGACTCCAAAAATCCCGAAATAAATTTTCCCGGGCTTCTAAAATCAAGCCCGACAAAGTGAACATTTATTTGGACCCTAAATGCAATTTTGAAAAATGCATTTTTTTCCTAAATTCAAATAAAACACCGAAAAAACTCCGGAATAAAATCTTATTTGATTTTATTATTAAATCCTCAATATTTCTTTATTTTGGGAAAGTCATTTTATTCCCTCTCTCATATTTTTTTGTAATAGAAATAATTGATGATAAAATAAGTGAAATCAAATGATCCTATTCTCAAAATTTGAGAAAACTCAAATATGAAAATAACGAAATCCCCAACTCTCTCCGTTGGTCATTGAGTTGCATAGAATTTCTAGGATCAACCAAAATGGAAAATAAAATATGATATGCATGATGATCTAATGTATAACATTCCAAATTGAAAATTTGGGATGTTACAAACCTACCCCCCTTAAGATGAATCTCGCCCTCGAGATTCGGGTTGGCTAGAAAATAGGTGAGGGTGGTCTTTGAGCAAATCTTCCTCTCGCTCCCATGTGGCTTCATCCTCTGAGTGGTGGCTCCACTGAACTTTGCAAAACTTGATAACCTTGCTGCGAGTAACTCGGTTGGCAAACTCGAGAATCTTGACTGGCTTCTCCTCATAGGTCAAATCGTTATCCAACTAAATAGTTTCTAAAGGCACTGTATCTCTCAACGGTATGTCAGCCATCTCCGCGTGACACTTCTTTAGCTGAGAAACGTGGAACACATCATGAACTCCTGACAATCCTTCGGGCAATTCCAACTTGTAGGCCACTTCCCCCATACGTTCCAAAACTCGATATGGTCCTACAAATCGTGGTGCTAACTTCCCTTTAACTCCAAAATGCTTTGTTCCCTGAAGTGGAGATACTCGAAGATAAGCTCTATCTCCAACTTCGTAAACTGTCTCCTTGCGTTTGGAATCTGCATAACTTTTCTGTCTGGACTGGGCTACCTTGAGCCTATCGCGAATCAATTTCACCTTCTGTTCAGACTCTTTAATCAAGTCAGGACCAAACAACTGACGGTCTCCAACTTCGTCCCATGACAACGGTGTCCTGCACCTCCTTCCGTACAAGGCTTCGAAAGGGGCCATCTTTAAACTAGTTTGGTAACTGTTGTTGTAAGAGAACTCTGCATATGGCAAATTATCGTCCCAACAAGATCCGTAATCTAGCGCACAAGCTCTCAGCATATCCTCCAAAATCTGATTGACTCTCTCGGTCTGTCCATCTGTCTGTGGATGAAAAGTTGTACTGAATTCTAGCCTGGTACCCAAAGTTTCATGCAACTGCTTCCAGAACTTTGACGTAAACTGGGTTCCTCTATCTGATACGATACTCCTTGGAACTCCGTGCAGACATACGATCCTGGTCATGTATATCTTTGCCAACTTAGCACTGGTGTAAGTGGTCTTTACTGGGATGAAATGAGCTACTTTCGTCAATCGATCAACTACAACCCAAATTGAGTCATAGCCTGAACGAGTCCTGGGCAATCCCGTGATAAAATCCATGCCTAGCTTATCCCACTTCCATTCGGGTATCGGCAATGGTTGTAACAATCCTACTGGCTTCTGATGCTCTGCCTTTACTCTCTGACATACATCACAAACGGCTACATACTCCGCTATATCCTTCTTCATTCCGGTCCACCAGAAAATATCCTTCAGATCCAAATACATCTTGGTATTTCCTGGGTGAATTGAATATGGTGAATCGTGTACCTCTTGCAAAATCAACTTCCTGATCTCCGGGTCGTTGGGCACGTAAACACGGTCTTCAAACCATAGGGTGTCGTGTTCATCCTCACGAAATCCTTTAGCTTTTCCTTTGCTCAGTTTCTCCTTTATAGCGGCAATCTCTTTGTCAGTTTGTTGAGCTTCTCTGATTCTATCCATCAAAGTTGACTGAATCTCCAATGCTGCTACATAGCCTCTCGGAACTATTTCCAAACATAGTTCATGAAGATTTTCTGCTAACTCCTTGGGTATTTCTCCCGTCATTAACGTATTGACATGGCTCTTACGGCTTAATGCGTCAGCTACTACATTAGCCTTTCCAGGATGATAATGCAATTTCATATCATAATCTTTGATAAGCTCCAACCATCTCCTTTGTCTGAGATTCAACTCCTTCTGTGTGAAAATGTACTTCAAACTCTTATGATCCGTGTACACCTCACAATGGTTTCCAATGAGGAAATGTCTCCATGTTTTCAAAGCATGCACTATGGCTACTAACTCCAAATCATGCGTAGCATAATTCAACTCATGGGGCTTCAGTTGTCTTGAGGCATATGAAACAACTCTCCCTTCCTGCATAAGCACTGCTCCAAGTCCTCGATGTGAAGCGTCACAGTACACCTCATAATCTTTGGTCTGGTCTGGCAAAATCAACACTGGTGAGGTAACCAAACGTTTTTTCAACTCCTAGAAACTAGCCTCACACTCCTCTGTCCATATGAACTTGGTATCCTTCTTTAATAACTCTATCATAGGCTTCGAAATCTTTGAGAAATTCTCAATAAATCTTCGGTAGTATCCTGTGAGTCCAAGAAAACTCCGGATCTCTCCAACTGTTGTTGGGGCTTCCCACTTGGTCATGGTTTCAACTTTAGCGGGATCTACTGCTATACCTTCACCAGATATAACATGTCCGAGGAATCCTACTTCCTTCAACCAAAACTCACATTTGCTGAACTTGGCATATAATTGATGTTCTTTGAGCTTTCCAAGTACCAAACGCAAATGCTCCTTATGCTCCTTTTCGTTCTTTGAATAAAGTAGGATATCATCAATGAACACTACGACGAACTTATCCAAAAACTCCATAAACACTTTGTTCATCATGTTCATAAAATAGGCAGGTACGTTAGTCAGACCAAATGACATAACAGTATACTCATGCAGCCCATACCTGGTGGTAAAAGCTGTCTTCGGAATATCCTGTTCTCGAATCTTCAACTGGTGGTATCCTGATCGCAGATAGATCTTGGAGAATACCTTAGCTCCTTGCAATCGATCAGACAGATCGTTGATCATTGGTAGCGGGTACTTGTTCTTGATCGTTACTTCATTCAATCCTCGATAATCAACAACCATCCTTAACGATCCATCCTTCTTCTCCACTAGAAGTACTGGCGATCCCCAAGGTGAAGAACTTGGGCGGATATATCCCTTATCCAGTAACTCCTTAATCTGCTTCTTAATTTCCACCAAATCCTTTGCTGGCATCCTATATGGTCTCTTTGATATTGGCCCTGTGCCTGGCAATAGCTCAATCAAGAACTCAATATCTCTATCCGGTGGCATGCCTGGCAACTCTTCTGGAAATACATCAGGGAAATCCCTTACCACTGGTACTTCCTCCTGCACAACTCCTGTTAGGAAATTTACTTGAGTCATCTTTGGCACATGCCGGGATACATACACTACTGGAATCAGCTACTTTGCCATCTTCCAGCTCTTTGCCGTCAGCTAGCGGACGGCAAAGAAGCTCTTTGCCATCAGCTACCCGAAAGCAGACAGCAAAGAACTGGCTGATGGCAAAGAAAGCCTTTGCCATCAGCCAGCTCTTTGCCGACCGCTAGCTGACGGCAAAGAATCTTTGTCGTCCGCTAGCAGACGGCAAAGAGGGAGGGGGGCCCACTGAGGAGCTGGTTAAAAAATACTTAACGTCCCCCCGCTTTGCCGTCCGCCGCAGATGGCAAATATGAAGAAAAGCGGACGGCAAAGGAGGGCGGACGGCAAAGGCTACCCTAACTAACGGCCGAGCCCCCTCCCCCGCCCGTTACTCATCTCTCTCCCTCGACCTCCTCCGCCCCCGCCCCCGCCGCCCCCGCCCTCGCCGCACCCGCCACCGCCCATCGCCGTCCGGCGCCGCCGCCGCTCCTACCCCCTCCCCCACCCGCCACCGCCCTCACCGTCCCGCCGCCCGGCGCCGCCCCCGCCCCCGCTGCCCGGCCATCCCACTGCACCGGAGCCCCGCCGCCCCCCCCCCACCCACCCACCACCCCGGCGCCAGCGTCGCCCCCTGCTCCGGTGAGTTTTTTTCTGTTTTTCTTTTTTTTGCTGTTTAATTCTTGTTTAATTGTTAGTGTTAGTGTTAGTGTTAGATTTAGTGTTAGAAAAGAAGAAAATTTAGTGTTAGTGTTAGAAAAAAGAATATGTAGAAGAAAAGAAGAAGAAGTGGAAAAAAGATGAAAAAGAAGAAAAGAAAAGAAGTAGAAAAAAGATGAAAAAGAAGAAGAAGAAAAGAAGTAGAAGAAGTAGAAGAAGAAGAAGAAGAAGAATAGAAGAAAAGAAAAGAAGTAAAAGAAGTAGAAAAAAGATGAAAAAAGAAGAAAAAGAAGAAAGGAAGGAAGAAGAAAGGAAAGAAGAAGAAGAAGAAGAAGAAGAAGAAGAAGAAGAAGAAGAAGAAGAAGAAGAAGAAGAAGAAGAAGAAAGGAAAGAAGAAGAAGGATAGAAGAAGAAGAAGAAGAAGAAAGGAAAGAAGAAGAAAAAATAAGAAGAAGAGAAGGAAAGAAGAAGGATAGAAGGAAACACCCCGACCACTGACCCCGACACCCCGACCCCGACACCACACCCCGACACCTGACCCCGACACCCTGACCCCGACACCCCGACCCCGACACCACACCCCGACACACAGACCACGACACCACACCCCGACACTCCGACCCCGACACGACACCCTAACCCCGAAACAGCACCCCGACACCAACATGACACCCCGACCCCCTAAACCTCCCGAAAAGGTACTCTTTGGCCTTCCAGAGGCCGACGGGGTTATATATTTGTGAATTATTAGTTAGGTCATATATTTTTCGATTTTGTTATGAAAAACATCATATATAATTGTGTTGATCGGGTAGATTTAAATGTGCAGTTGTTTCATCGCTGCGAGGTTTGGTGTTCGACGACCGCGCCATGCGTTTGACGAGCTCTGCCCCTTCGTTCGTGGGTGAGCACAAATGACATGTCCTTCTCCCCCATTAATTATTTGCACAAATGACATGAAACTTGATAGCTAGCTATATATGTGTCTTGAATCATCAGTATGCGTAACCAATATGTGTCTCCCGTTCGAAAGCGTCATAGTTATAAATATGCATGCATTTGCGTATTTATAACCTTGATTCTTTCGAATTGTCCAACGCTATCCACGGACAGCCCGAGTATGTGTAGATTGGGTTCGTTTTCCCATATGCTTTGCTCCGGATCTGACGCATAAATTTCGTCAGTGCCTCCCCTGTTGTTCTCCGGGTACACATCCTCTCTGTTTATTGCAGAGACGTGTATCAGGAGAACAGCGGGGAGGTGCTGCCGAAATTTTGCGTCGGATCCGGAGCATAGCATATGAGAAAATGAACCCAATCTACACATACTCGGGTGGGATTAGGACCTATCATTACCTATTAGAGTGTAGGTTGCATGGACGTAATAAAATTGACAAAGTAGATCAACTGATGAATATATACATGGTGAATTACATATATAATTGTTGTGTGTCCAGTAGCTCTAAAAGTCAAGATGAGTGACCGTGCTTCGATGTATACCGGTCACACTGGTCAGAACAAATGGAGCGCTGAATGGTTCACAAAAACTAAGGGGTTTGTGCAAGCCGCATTTGCAAATGGCCAAAAGAAAACCCGGTGCCCCTGTTTCCGATGCGGCAATTGCGAAAAGAAGACAGAGGCTGAAATGGGCAAACACCTACAGAAGAGTGGTTTTACGCCCGATTATACGGTGTGGACATTTCATGGTGAGTCTGCCCAACGTGACCGAGCTGAGGTGGATGGTCGTCGCACCGACGAGCATGGTACTGGGATGGAAAACATGGTGCAAGGCTATGATGATGCTCGGAATTCGGACGAGGAGATGGAGGAATCTGCAAAGGCCTTCAATGAAATGTTGGAGTCTTCGAAACGTCCGCTCCACGAGCACACTGAGCTTTGTCAGTTGGATGCCATCTCACAAGTAATGGCTCTGAAGGCTCAGTTCAACTTGGGCAGAGAATGCTATGACGCAATTATGACAGTATTTGGACGCTTTCTACCCAAAGGCCATGTAATGCCTGCAAACCTGTACCAGTCGGACAAAATCCTCCGTGCACTGAAGATGCCCTATGAGAAGATACATGCCTGTGAGAAAGGATGTGCCTTATTTAGGCTTGACTATGCGGACTTGAACTATTGTCCCATTTGCAAGTCTTCCAGGTATATTGTGGTAGACAACGGTATGGGTGAGAAGACACAGACCAAAATCCCTGTTAGTGTTCTTCGGTATATGCCAATCGTACCAAGACTTCAACGTATTTTCATGGTCGAAGAGACGGCCAGACAGATGACATGGCACAAAACAGGCAAAAGAACCGAACTAGATGCAGATGGGAATCTGATGATGGTACACACATCGGATGGTGTTGCGTGGAAAAAGTTTGATGAATTACATGCTGACAAAGCGGCAGATCCGAGGCATCCTCGAGTCGGCATCAGCACAGATGGGTTCAGTGTGTTTGGTATGATGGCAGCCCAATATAGTTGTTGGCCCGTATTTGTCTTTCCACTCAATCTCCCCCCGGGACAGATTATGCAAATAAAGAACATTTTCCTGACGTTGATAATTCCAGGGCCCAACTATCCGGGCAAAAATATGAATGTGTACATGCAGCCGCTTAAGGACGAATTGCAAGAAGCCTGGGATAATGGGTTCAAGACATACGACGCCTTTAGCAAACGGAACTTCATAATGCGTGTCTGGTACATGTACTCGACGCATGACTTGCCGGCGTATGCGCTATTCGTTGGCTGGTGTGTGCATGGAAGGTTCCCGTGCCCCACATGCAAGGGAGCTCTTGAGTTTCGTTGGCTTCAGGCCGGTCGCAAGTTTTCTTGCTTCGACATGCATAGACAGTTCCTGGATCCTCGCCATAAGTTCAGGAAAGAAAAGAAGAACTTCATCAGGGGTAGAGTTGTCAAAAACTCTGCACCACCTGCATTGACAGGCCAACAGACCCTGGATCAGTTAAACGCTCTCGAGCCAGATCCACAACGTCCAGGGTACTTCAAGGGGTATAATACTAAGCACGCGTGGACTCACAAAACATGCTTATGGGATCTGCCTTACTTCAAAGACCTCCTTTGCCCACACAACATCGACGTGATGCACACTGAGAAGAATATCGTCGAGGCACTTTTTGGTACATTGTTCGGCATAGATGGGAAGTCAAAGGATAATACTAAGGCTAGAGTCGATCTGGAGGCGCTATGTGATAGGCCGTTACAAAACATGAAAGAACCGAAAGGAAAGCAGAACTGGACGAAGCCAAAGGCATGGTTCAATCTTGGAAGGCCAGCTATGAGGGAAATTCTCTTGTGGGTGCAACAGCAGTTGATGTTCCCCGATGGGTATGCAGCGAATCTAAAGAGGGGAGCGAATCTTGATAAACTGAAGATATTTGGTCTCAAGAGTCATGATTGGCACATATGGATTGAGCGGGTAATGCTGGTGATGTTGCGTGGCTTCATCCCTGAGGATGAATGGCTAGTACTGGCAGAACTCAGCTATTTCTTCCGTGTTCTTTGTGCGAAAGAACTATCGCCTGGCGTGCTAGAAGAAATGGAAGAGTTGGCGCCGGAGTTTATCTGCAAGTTAGAGAAGATCTTTCCACCGGGCTTCTTTAATCCAATGCAGCATTTGATTTTGCATCTCCCGACCGAGGCAAGATTGGGGGGGCCCGTGCAAAATCGTTGGTGCTACCCAACTGAGAGGATGCAGAAGACGCTTCGAGAAAAATGTAAAAATAAACGTAGAATTGAAGCATCGATGGCTGAGGCATTCATCACAGAGGAGGCGGCAAACTTCGTAACAGCGCACTACGAAGCCAAAAATCATCATTTGCATAATCCAAAGCCTCGGTACAATACTGACGAGCCTAAAAAGGGTGGATCCAACCTCAGCCTATTCAAAGGGAATCTCGCACCAGCTAGTGTTTCACATCCAGTATCTTTGGATAACGAAGAATGGCGGACCATTTCGTTGTATATCTTCAACAACCTGATAGAAGTGCGGCCGTACAACGAGTAAGTTCTCGGTACATTGTTTCGCAACTTCTATTTCCTTTGAACTACTCTTATTCCTGGATATGTCATACAGTCGATACGTCGCCATATTCTCGTATGGAGCGGAGATCCAAAAGGATTCCGTCGAAGAGTATGAGCTTCTCGCAAAGCAAGGAGGTGGCTATCCCGGTTTCATCTCTTGGTTCAAACAAACGGTAATTTCTATTAGACAATTTCATTTCATTCGCTAATTTGTGCATAATGCGACAATCCTTTCATATTAAACTTGTGGGCTAATTCAGAGTCTATGGACGCCGAATTGAGACAAGTCGCTAATGGTTTTGACTATAAGGTCCGTTCATTTGACAAGTACGACATCAACGGGTATCGCTTTCGTACCTATGGCAAAGAGCTATCTATGGCCGACCGAAAGTCTACAAATTGTTGTGTATCTGCTATCACCGAAGGAGGTACCGAGTATTATGGGAGAGTTGAAGCAATTTATGAACTTCTGTTCTATGGTGAAAACCCACCGAATGTCGTAGTCTTCAAATGTTATTGGTTTCAGCCGAAGGAGACTAGACGGACTCATGAACATATAGGGCTAGTTGAAATCAACCAAAGCACTCATTTAGATGTTCCTGATGTCTATATTATGGCTCAACAGGCGACCCAAGTATTCTATCTACCGTGGGCCTGCCAAACTAATCCAAATCTGAAAGGTTGGGATGTCGTTTATGAAGTGCCGCCACGTGCTAGACTTTCTCCCCCAAAGGAAGAGGATTATGAACCTCACATTAACCCAGACACATATGAAGGAGAATTCTTCCAAGAGACACGTCTTTCCAAAAAGCGTTTCAAGAACCGCTATACTTCACCCCAAAACATTGAAGTAGACAGCGACAATGAATCCGACATCACCCCAGAGGAGGAACAAGAAGAGCCGGAACAAGAAGAGGTTACTGCTGCGGATGACCTGTCAATGCTTGACCGATTACGTCAAGGTGGCCTTGCACATGTTGATGCCAATGAACCCTATGAGCCCATCATTGATTATAGTGATGATGATGATTATGCATTTATTGATGATACTGATCGAGATTATTAGTAGTGTTAGGTATTCAATTTTTTTATGTTGTACTTGATGATGATACACTTAAGTGATATACATATTATTATTCATGTCGGTACTTTTTTTATGTTGTACTAATTTCGTTTATTCTTTGTCATGGCAGGTGTTGAAAGATGGTGGGCGCTGGTCGGGAGCGCGCCGAGGCCCCTTCTTCGTCGGCGCGTGGTGCGAGGTCTTCCATTCCACACGCACCTCTCCGCCGAGCGTTGCTGGACAGTATGGCGACACCGCCGGGCCCTTCTTCGTCGACCGCGGTGCCCAGCAGGGGACGAGGTAAGAAGAAGAGAGGAGGTGGAGCACGTGGTCGCGGGAGAGGAGGTAGGGTGACTCTTACGGCGCCTTCCTCGCCACCGCCCCCAGCTGTTTCACCCGAGCACGTGACTGCTAGGGTGGACTCGTCTGAGGAGGAGGCTACACGGACTCCGGTCCACGAGCCTCCGGTCCACGAGTCTTCGGCCCACGAGCCTCGGGTCGACGGGCCTTCGGCCCACGAGACTTGGGCCCACGAGACCCCGTCGGAGCACACGTCTGGATGGGGTACCTGGTCGGGTCAGCCTGAGCATGGCGGGGAGCTGAGTGGCCATGCTGATGATGGCGGGGAGCCGACTGATGAGGAGAGGGGCAACGTCTACCAGCGTGGTGCTACACGGCTCCCGTCCGTGCCGGTGACCCGCGAGCAGAGGTGGTTGATTTTCCCTGATGGGGAGAGGTACGTAAGTGCATTTAATATTTTTGTACCTTCTGCATTCACATTTCTTCAAATAACTAATGCGTTGGCCTTGTCATGCTGCAGGGGTTGGGACCACCATCATAGTGTCCGCCGGCCCAACTCCGTCCTTGGAGTTCTTTGCCGGCAAAACTTCCCGGGGTTTGTCACGTTGCCTGGTGAGGGTCGGCTTCCAAAGCTTGGATTGAGCTGGGAGCACTACGTGGCTGCCCCGGCCCCGCCGGATGAGATTATCGACGGTGTCGTGTGCAACACGAGGGCAGACATGGTGATCAGAAAGTTCTGGGTAATTTCTCCTTTACACATTTAAAAATCTTCAACTAGCTACTTATTAATTGTACTAATCAATATTGTCTCATTTGATTGCAGACATTCTACAGGTGTGAGGAGGGATACGAGGAGGACGTGGCACATGTTATCGAGAACGTCTGCAAGCGCCTACTCCAGAACTTACGGCACGAGGCTCGGGTGCAGGCTGTTCGAGACTACTACGCCTTGCGTGGTATCAAGAAGGCCAAGCCGGCATGCTGCGATAAGTTCCTGAGTAAGGAGCAGTACATGAAGGTAATTTTTAAGGCCTTCTCTACTTAAGTTCCTTCATTTAGTAATTCTTAGCCGTAGCACTCAAGTTTCTATTTGCTAACTTAGGCGCCTCCGAGATGGTGTGCGGATCGGATGGATTGTTGGGAGGTGTTGGTCGATGAGTGGTGCTCAAAACAATGGCTAGCCCTCCACAACGAGGCCAAGGACAAACGTGCCCAAATGGAAGGTGTGCCACACCATCAAGGCAGCTCCAACTTATATCAGTTCGGGCGCAACTGGGTATGTGGTTTGCTTCATGATTCATGCAATTCATTCATCATGCTAGCTTGAGCCCTTTAATTACTAATTTTCATTGTTTCTCTCTTTCAGGCACGCTACAATAAGGTGGATAAGGTGCCAGAGGTGTACGACCTGTATGCCATGGCCCACACTGCCTCTTTCAAGAAAGTCAAGGCTTTCTCTCAGTTTGACCTCGATGATGCAAACAACTTCACCAACATCTCCTCCCACAACAAGCTTGTGAGATATAGAGATGAGGGGAAGGCGAGGAAAGGGGAGGACTTTAACCCGAGCCAGGGTCCCATTGATCCAGAGCTGGTGATGATATCTGGTGGCGGGAGGTCCCATGGCTCCATAGCCATTGGAGATGGACTTATCCGTTGTCCTAGCACTCTCCCGGAGATCAAGGCGCGCCAGTCGAGCTCCGCTCCTGAGATAAGGCCTCGTGAACGGCCAGTGCAACTCGCCATCAAGGTTAGTGATACGTACTCAGTTATCTTTCTCCATTACATTGTGTGCGCTTCCATCAATGATTAAAAATGGTCATGTGAGTGGTGTTGCAGGCTGCTATACAGAGTGAGAGAGATAGAACGGAGAAACTTCTGGCGGAGGCGGCGGAGAGGCAGCGGGAGTTGGAGGAGAGGACGACAAAGATGATGGAGGAGGAGAGGGCACGAAATGACATGCAGGCAAGGGCCATGTACGAGCTCCTTGTGGTAAGTTTCTTCTGTAGATTAGCCAAAACATTCATGTAGTGTTTGTCTCATTACTAACTAGTATGACCGAGTCGTCAAAACCAAATGTGCAGTCTGTGTGCGAGAAGACAGGTCAGACCGCTCCGCCGATGCCAGTGATTGCTCCTGGGACCACGGTGAGTTTTATTTGAATGGACATTACTTGCTAGTCTTAACATTTGAGTGTCATCATGCTAACAAGACATTGGAAATGATCTTTGGTGCAGCGTAACTCCAGACAAGCATCGCACGATCCTTCTCCAGCTACCGACACGAGCAGCCCCGCTCCTACACCTCCTGGATCTTGGTAAGTTTATCTAGTGTTTTGCTTAACACATGCATAAAGACCTAGATTTAGCTTTATTTCCTCCAATGCTTACCATAATGACCTAGACTTAGCTTCTTCTCCTCCAAAATGACTTAATAAGCTTACTGACCTCCAAAACCATCCATTTTACCTAAGTTAGCTCTAAAACGATTTGTACTTAGCTTACTTATGTCAAAAATTGCATAATTAGCTTAGTTAGCTCATAGACGATCCATTTTACCTAAGTTAGCTCTAAAATGACCCATTTTACCTAGGTTAGCTTATAAATGATCCAGTTCATCCAAGTTAGCTCAAAAATGACCCATTTTACCTAGATTAGCTCCTAAATGATCCATTTTACCTACGTTAGCTTTAAAATGACCCATTTCACCTAGGTTAACTCCAAAATGACCCATCTTACCTAGGTTATCTCATAAACGATCCATTTCAACTAATTTAGCTCATAAACGATCCATTTCACCAAGTTAGCTAAAAAACGATCCATTTCACCTAAGTTAGCTCTTAAATGATCCATTTCACCTAAGTTAGCTCAAAAAGATCCATTTCAACTAAATTAGCTCATAAATGATCCATTTCACCTAAGTTAGCTCAAAAACGATCCATTTCAACTAAGTTAGCTCATAAATGATCCATTTCACCTAAGTTAGCTAAAAATGATCCATTTCACCTTAGTTACCTCAAAAACGATCCATTTGACCTTAGTTAGCTCATAAACGACCCATTTCAACTAAGTTAGCTCATAAATGATCCATTTCACCTTAGCTAGCTCATAAACGACCCATTTCAACTTAGTTAGCTCATATATGATCCATTTCACGTAAGTTAGCTCATAAATGACATACTCTTCTTGTTCTAGTCTTCTTCTTGTTCTACTCTTCTTGTTCTAGTCTTCTTCTTGTTCTACTCTTCTTCTTGTTCTAACTTTTTTATTTTTCATTTTGCAGATGTCATTCACTTGACGAAAGCTTGCATAGATGGAGTGCTCCTTATCCCTTTCTCTGTTTCTTTTGTATCGTTGAACTATGCATGTATCGTTGGATGAAACTATTGTAATATATATGGTTGGATGCCTCTATGTTGAACTTGTTATGTATGATGGAACTATGCATGTAATATATATGGTTGGATGATGAAGTTATGTGTTGGATATCTTATATGTTTGCTCTGTAATGGCCTTTTGAAATATATCTATATATGTCATATATATTTGTGATGAAAATTGTTGGATTTAATAAAAAACAGATAAAAGAGCCAATATGCAGGCTCTTTGCTGTCTGCCACCGACGGCAACGGGCTCTTTGCCGTCTGCCACGGACGGCAAAGAAGACACGTGGCATCCAGCTGTGCTTCCTGGGAGCTGACCCATTTGGTCAGTTTGCCTACAGTGGCAGACGGCAAAGACTTTGCCATCAGTGGCAGACGGCAAAGAACCTGCACTTTGCCATCAGTGGCAGACGGCAAAGAACCTGCCATGTAGTGACGTGTAGATGACATCATACGGCGGACGGCAAAGACACTAGAAATTTTGCCGTCAGCGGTGGACGGCAAAGGCCTGCCGTTAGCCACTTAACGGACTGACAGCGCAATTATTGCCGTCCGCTCTCTTTGCCGTCCGCCGCAGACGGCAAAGGGCCTTTGCTGTCAGCCGCCAGGAAGCAGGCGGCAAAGTAGCTGTTTACCGTAGCCTACTTTGCCGGAGCCATTTGCCGTCCGCGGCTGACGACAAAGGCCTTTGCCGTCCGCCGTTCATGCCTTTGCCGTCCGCCATGGCAGACGGCAAAATAGCTGATTCCTATAGTGATACTTGATCCTTCTCCCTTCTGGGGTGGTAAGCAAAATTGACTTACTAGCACATTCAATATTCCCTTCATACTTTGATAACCAATCCATGCCTAATATCACATCCAATCCTTGATATTCCAATACTATTAGGTCTGAGGGACAAACATAGTTACCAATCCTTAATGGTAACCGATCACACCATAGACTAGCCACATACTCTGCTCCGGGCGAGGTTACTAACATGGGTGACCTAAGGGCTTGGGTTGGTAGGTTATACTTATCCACAAATCCCCTTGAGATGTATGAATGCGATGCACCAGTATCAAAAAGAACGAGTGCAGTAAATGACTTAACCAAAAACTTACCTATTACTGCATCGGGCTGAGCTTCAACCTCCTCCACGCTAACGTGGTTCACCTGTCCCCTGTTGAAAGGGTTCGGCTTCTTCCCAGAACTTCCATTTCCATTTTGGCCTTCAGGACATTCATTGGCATAATGTCCGGTCTTCGAACACTTATAGCAAGTGACTTGGCTCAAGTCCTTCTTGGCTGGGGTTGAGGGGTTGGTGCGGTTCTGGCCGTTGCTTCCTCCATTGCCATTACCATTCTTGGTGCCATTGTGATTGTGCGAGCTACCTCCTCCATGGGTATGCTGAAAATGTCCTCCCGGTCTAGGGGTAAAACGTGGCTTCTGCTGAGCTCCTGAAGTGTACTTTCCTTGTCCATACTTCCTCTTGTGATTCTCAATTTGCTGTTGCTTCCCTTCAATCATAAGAGCACAATCTACCAACTCCTGGTAGTTGTTGAAAGTGGCTAGCATCAACTGCATGCTCAACTCATCATTCAGTCCTTCCAGAAACTTCTCTTGCTTAGTTGCATCCGTAGCGACATCATCTGGGGCATAACGTGCTAACTTACTAAATTCCTCCACATACTGGCCAACTGTCCGTCCTCCTTGGCGCAAGTTGCGAAACTCACGCTTCTTCATGGCCATAGCTCCTGCTGAAACATGGGCAGTACGGAAAGCCTGCTGAAACTGGTCCCATGTGACAGTGTCGACTGGGAAGGTGGCTGTGAAATTCTCCCACCATGATGCTGCGGGTCCTTCTAACTGATGTGCGGCAAACTTCACCTTCTCCGCATCTGTGCATCCTGCTGTGGTCAACTCCCTAGCTGTCTTGCGGAGCCAATCATCTACTACTATCAGCTCGGTGCTACTGGAAAACACCGGCGGATTTAGCCTAAGGAAACGGGCTAAGTGGTCAACAGGTGGTGGTGGTGGTGGGTTGTTGTTGTTGTTCCCCTGATTCTGATTCTGGACTAGCAAATACATCAATGTGTTCTGCTGCTGTATCAACTGGGTGAGCTCCGGTGGGAAAGCAAACCCGGGGTCACGTCTCGAAGGCATCTGTGGGTTTAGAAAAGATGAGATATAAGAATAGAGGGGGTCTAAAGAGAAAACACTACCCATATGCACATGAGGCAAAAGCAAACAATACACTTCAATCAATCAAGCAAAGGCATACAATCGATCTAATTATCGCAAAAGTGCTTGGACTACTATATTTACATGGTGGACTACTACTACTGATGAGGTGGTCTACTAGAAATATTCTTCGATTGCAGACTCCATGATATCTGCTCCAGCTTCATCAACATAGTCATCATCGCTACTATCTGGTTCCGAGTCAGTGCCGTCGATGATGATGTAGTCTTCCGGGCTAATTTCCTTGGGTTCTTCGTCTTCATCTACTGGTGTCGGGCCTCCCATAAATATTCCAATCTTCTTGATCAGGTCGTCATTCTTCTCCACCAATACTTCAATTTCCTCTTCATAATCTTCACGTGTAGCCTTGAGTTCTTCCTCCAGTTCCTTGATTCTAGTCTTAGCCTTCTTCAGATCTATCATGTCGGCACACATCTGGTTCTCCTGGCGTCGAATGTGCTGATTTAATTCCTGGATAAAAGTTGCGATTGATCTATCCTTCCTGGTGTTGATCATCTCCCAGTGCTCATCTCGGCGCCCACAAATCTGGTAGATAGTATCCTTGAGATCCTTGCGGTAGACTTCTCCAATGCGTCCCATGGCGATGTGAGCTGCCATGCTCTTTCGTAGACTCCAAGTTGGTGCATCAAATGAAAACTCTATGGGCTCAGTGACTGGCATGAACGTCCTTCCTGGAACTTGAACTTGAATTATCCAGCGCTCTTCTTCAGGTAAAGTGGCGTTGTAGGTTCCCGTGAAGCTTGGTACTCCTATGTTCAGGTATCTAGTGACTTCCTTCAAGTGTCGTCCAAAGGGTGTATCTTCATCCGGTTGTGTGAACTTGTTCCTTGCATCCGCCATCCTAAAGAGTAGAAAAGATGATAAGTCAGAAGAGAAGAGAGTGAATAGTGATCTGGGGCTTTTAGCTTAGTGGTCGTGTCCTACAGTCAGCGTGTGCTCTGATACCATCTCTGTAGCGACCATACCTCAAACAGTCTGATCTCTGTGCTCCGGTGTCATCCCTGGATCAGTAATGCTGACACCACACAGTACTTGGAGGATTTATAGCAGAGTAGAAATCACACACTTATTACATCGAGTGTCTCAAAAGAGAACTTATTACAATAAATATGGCTTAAGGCCATCTAATAACGATAACAACGGAAGGCTTGGAAGATAAGTGAGTCCATCAACTCCAACGGCATCACTGAGTATAGAACCACGACCTAAAAACTCCTTAATCGTCGTCTGAAAAGTTTGCAACATTAACGTTGCAGCCCGAAACAGGTCAGCACATGGAATATGCTGGCAATGTAACACATAGAGAGTAATGGAATGAAAAGCTATACTATATGCATATTTGGCTGGTGGAAAGCTCTATGGTTACAGTTTTGCGTAAAGCCAATTTTCCCTACTTCAAAGGAATAAAATTTAATTACTATCATGGTGGTTGTTAAACATTGAGAATGGTTGACAGCATTCTCAATCCCAATTAAGCATCGTCATTAAACATAACCCAACAAAATTAATTTAGAGTAACATGTTGAGATTCACATGAAAATCCAGGTACTAGATACTCAAGATGTCCATAACCGGGGACACGGCTAACCATGATTAGTTTATTACACTCTGTAGAGGTTTGCGCACTTTTCCCCACAAGACTCGATCGCCTCCGTTTGTTTTCTCGCACTACATGGTGTTTGAGAAGACGGATGACCGAGACGTAGTCTTTCAGAAGCGCTAGCACCTTACGATCGGGTAGACCGTACCACCTACATCCCCTACATCTGCTAGTCTACCACTGTAAGAGTTTGCACAACTTAGTCAACTATGCTAGAGCCCATAATAGCTTGTGGCTGCACACAGAAGTTTCTAGTATGAATAGTCTCATGATCCCTTTGAGCCTGGGTGGCGGTCCAAAAGAAAACAGGCAAGTCCTGGAATACCCAGGTGCCTCAATCCACCCAGATGTGTATTTAAGTTGCCACCTTAGATAAACCATTAATTAACAATCTCACATCTGTCATGGATACCACTCACCCAATCCACGTCTACTAGCATAGCATGGCATGATAAGCAAACGTAGAAGTAACTCCCAAAGGTTTGATAATAAACAGGTAATAGGTAGTACCTCATCTACTTCCCATCCCACAATTTAATTAGCTCCTAATCATGCAATGTGTGAGGTTTGATCTAATGCAATAAAACTGGGTAGTAGAAAAGGTATGATCAAAGTGTTACTTGCCTTGCTGATGATCCGGGAAACCTAG
Organism: Triticum urartu; assembly: GCF_056163025.1. Classification (NCBI taxonomy): domain Eukaryota; kingdom Viridiplantae; phylum Streptophyta; class Magnoliopsida; order Poales; family Poaceae; genus Triticum; species Triticum urartu. The sequence continues at coordinate 282,147,617 of NC_141877.1, forward strand.
CGATTCGAAGTAACAGGCGGCGCACTCCGGATACTCTATCGCAGACAAACAAACAAGCATGCAATAAGTACTCATCTAATGCACAGGTAAAACTCAAATAAGAGATCTAACCAGAAGGTTCAACTTAAGAACTCCGGTTGGCAAAAAGAATCGAATCGAACGAAGCAACGAAAGTCAAACGGCGAAAGAAAACAACTTCGTTCTAGTAATCTGGATCTAGGGAAAATTTTACAGTAGCAAAATCTTGTTTAAGTTGGTTAAACGGATAGAGGGTTTCGAGACGAAACTCTAGGCGCTTGAATCGCCTGATTCCGATAAACGAGCGAAAAGTTATACTAAAACGAAAATCGGATCAGGAATCGCGATGAGAAAATAATCGCGGAAAATCCGAGAAAAAAAAAGGACGAACGGATTAACGAACGAACGTTCGTTATCCAGATCTAAACGATGAACGTGTTCGTTTAAACGAACAAACGAGCGAACGCTCGCTATTTAACCTAAACCGAAAAAAACCGATCTAATAAAAAACAAAAACTAAAAAAACGAAAATAAACCTACGGAAAACCGATCGGTTTTCTAAAAAAATGGGCGGCGCGGATTACGAGGCGGCGGCGAACCTCGGCGAGCGTGCGGGCGGGGCGGCGGCGGCTCCGGCGGGAGGCGTGGCGGGCGTTGGCGGCGAGCGGCGCGGCGGGGCAGCGGCGGCGGCGGCGCGGGCGGCGGCGGCGGCGGTGCGGGTGCGGGGCTAGGGCGGGGCGCAGGCTAGGGTTCCCCCCCGGGTGGGCCGTCTTATAAAGACCCTACGGGCCGGGAGTCCTAGTCGGACACGGCCCGTAGGTCGGTTCCTTTTTTAAAAAAAAAATTAAGCTCGGAAGAAAAATAAAAAGAAATACTAAACGGACTTCAAAAATCCCGAAATAAATTTTCCCGGGCTTCTAAAATCAAGCCCGACCAAGTGAACATTTATTTGTGCCCTAAATGCAATTTTGAAAAACACATTTTTTTTCTAAATTCAAATAAAACACCGAAAAAACTCCGGAATAAAATCTTATTTGATTTTATTATTAAATCCTCAATATTTCTTTATTTTGGGAAAGTCATTTTATTCCCTCTCTCATATTTTTTTTGTAATAGAAATAATTGATGATAAAATAAATAAAATCAAATGATCCTATTCTCAAAATTTGAGAAAACTCAAATATGAAAATAACGAAATCCCCAACTCTCTCCGTTGGTTATTGAGTTGCGTAGAATTTCTAGGATCAACCAAAATGCAAAATAAAATATGATATGCATGATGATCTAATGTATAACATTCCAAATTGAAAATTTGGGATGTTACATTCTCCAACTGGAGCCAAGAGTGGGTGTGGGAGTCCTGGATTAGGGGGTCTCCGGACAGCCGGACTATATCGATTGGCCGGACTGTTAGACTATGAAGATACAGGATTGATGACTTCGTCTCGTGTCCGGATGGGACTCTACTTGGCGTGGAAGGCAAGCTAGGCAATACGGATATGTATATCTCCTCCTTTGTAACCGACCTTGTGTAACCCTAACCTCTCCGGTGTCTATATAAACCGGAGGGTTTTAGTCCGTAGGACAACATACAATCATACCATAGGCTAGCTTCTAGGGTTTAGCCTCTCTGATCTCGTGGTAGATCTACTCTTGTACTACCCATATCATCAATATTGATCAAGCAGGACGTAGGGTTTTACCTTGGGCCCGAATCTGGGTAAAACATTGTGTCCCTTGCCTCCTGTTACCATCCGGCCTAGACGCACAGTTCAGGACCCCCTACTCGAGATCCGCCGGTTTTGACACCGACATTGGTGCTCTCGTTGAGAGTTCCTCTGTGTCGTCGCCATTAGGCTTGATGGCTCCTACTATCATCGATAGCGATGCAGTCCAGGGTGAGACTTTCCTCCCCGGACAGATCTTCGTGTTCGGCGGCTTTGCACTGCGGGCCAATTCACTTGGCCATCTAGAGCAGAACGAAAGTTACGCCCCTGGCCACCAGGTCAGGTTTGGAAGCTTAAACAACATGGCCGATGTCCGCGGAGACTTGATCTTCGACGGATTCGAACCCCTGCCTTGTGCGTCACGCGGTCATGATGAGTACGATTTAGCTCTCCCATCGGACAGTGTTCAGGAGATCGCACCGGCAGTCGCTCCGACCCTCAATTCGGAGCCGGTTGTGCCTTCCGCGTACGGGTGGATGGACCCCGCCACGGAGGCCTTATCCTCAGCGGCGATCAAGCCGAACATCGACCTTACCTTGCGCGAGAGCCTTGTTGATAAACTGCCGGATCCTTCTCCGGCCATGGAGTTTACCTCCGCGGATATTTTTCAGCACTCACCCTTTGGCGACATACTGAACTCGTTAAGGTCTCTCTCCTTATTAGGAGGATCCTGGACGAACTATGTCCGGCAGGACTGAGATGCGGACGACGAAGAAATTCGCGACCCACCCACCACCCACTTAGTAGCCATTGTCGATGACTTAACCGACATGCTCGACTTTGACTCCGAAGACATCGACGGTATGGACGATGATGCGAGAGACAAAGAGGAACCACTGCCCACAGGGCACTGGACGTCCACCTCATCACATGACGTATACATGGTGGACACACCAAAGGAAAACGACGACAAGGAACGGAAGGACGCAACGAAGGGCTGTCCCCTCGAGAAGCAGTCAAAGCGGCGGCGTAAGCGCCGCCCCAAATCCCGCCTCGACAGAAATAATGATCATACAGACCCAACGTTAGAGCAGGGCGAACCACTGCCAGACCACGGCAATGCGGAGAATAAAACCGAACAAACCAACTCTGTCAAGGATAATAGTCCGGAGGACATAACACCGGACAGACACCCAGAGCAACAAAATGCCCATCAAAGGCTTGTTGCCACCGCGAGGAGTCTAAAAAGGCAGAAGCAAAGGCTCAAGGCGGTGCAAGATACACTCCAAATCAAATGGAGTAAAGTACTCAACACAGCAGCGAAGTATGGCGGTAATCGCCTCACCAAGAGCTACCCCAAGCGGAAGTTGCTACCTGAATTCGATGAGGAGGCCTTAGATCCCCCGCAACCAAAAATTAAAACGGCCACCCGGCCGGATAGACCTCACGGCCAACATGGAGCGGTAAGCAACGCCGCACAGAAGCCAATACGCGATCCATGCAAGTGCTCGCATCAAAAGAACGGAGCAACTAGATCCATTTATGGACCGCGCAAGCGTGCTCCAGCACACGATGCAACACACCAAACATCCGAACACCATGGCACACCAAAATAGAGGGGCGCCGCACACACCCTATGTTTCACCGATGAGGCGCTGGACCATGAATTTCGAGAGGGATTCAAACCCGTAAACATAGAGGCATACGACAGAACAATAGACCCTGGGGTCTGGATTGAGGACTATATCCTCCACATCCATATGGCTCGAGGAGACGATCTCCACGCCATTAAATACTTACCCCTCAAACTCAAAGGGCCAGCTCGGCACTGTCTTAAAATCCTCCCCGAAAACTCCATTGGAAGCTGGGAAGAGCTCGAAGATGCTTTTCGGGCAAATTTTCAAGGGACTTATGTCCGACCTCCGGACGCGGACAATTTGAGTCATATAACTCAACAGCCCCGAGAGTCAGCCCGAAAGCTTTGGAACATGTTTCTTACTAAAAAGAACCAAATAGTCGACTGTTCGGACGCCGAAGCCTTGGCAGCTTTTAAGCATAGCGTCTGTGACGAATGGCTCGCCAGACACCTCGGCCAAGAAAAGCCGAGAACAATGGCAGCATTAACAAGCCTCATGACCCGCTTTTGCGCGGGTGAGGATAGCAGGCTAGCCAGATGCAGCACCAGCGACCCCAGTACATCCGAAGCTAGAGACGGAAACGGGAAATCACGGCGCAACAACAATAACAAACGCCGGAATAAAGAAGACAGCACGAAGAGCATGGCAGTAAACGCCGGATTCAAAAGCTCTCGGCCAAGTCAGCAAAATCCACCCTCTAAAGGCGCCAGAGACGAACTATCCAGCCTAAACAAAATTCTGGACCGAGTATGTCAGATCCATAGCACCCCTAGTAAACCCGCTAATCATACCCACAGAGAATGTTGGGTCTTCAAGCAGTCCGGCAAGCTCAACGCCGTACACAAGGGGGAGGATACACCAAGCGAAGACGAGGATGAGCCTCTCAAGCAAGACACTGGGGAACAAAAGAAGTTTCCACCAGAAGTCCAAACAGTCAACGTGTTACACGTGATCAAGGGAAGCAAAGCGGCACTCCCAGAAAGACATGCCCAAGGGCCTATCACAGCGAAGTCCTGCCACTGGTCATCTCAAACGATCACTTTCGACCATCGTGATTACTCAGCAAGTATCCAGCGTGCAGGATGGGCTGCCCTGGTATTAGACCCAATAATTGACGGATACCACTTTACACGAGTCCTGATGGACGGTGGCAGCAGTTTAAACCTGATATACCAGGATACAATCCGCGAAATGGGGATAGACCCAATGAAAATCCGCCATAGCAACACTAACTTTAAAGGAGTAACGCCAGGCCCAGGGGCTCACTGCACGGGCTCCCTGCTACTAAAAGTTATATTCGGCTTCCCCGATAACTTCCGTAGCGAACATTTAACCTTCCACATTGCTCCGTTCCAAAGTGGTTATCAAGCACTACTTGGACGCGAAGCTTTTGCTCGCTTTCATGCAATACCGCATTACGCTTCCCTCACGCTCAAGATGCCCGGTCCACGTGGCATCATCACAGTGAACGGAAATATTGAGCGATCTCTGCGCGCCGAAAAGAATGCAACTGCCTTAGCAGCCGCACACTAAAAATGGTCTCACCAACTAAAGCATTCGATAGGTCGTCAAGACCATGAACACGGTTATACGAGTCCGGCACAGCTATATGTAATTCATACCAGATTGAGGGCCACACCCCTATTACAAATACAAGGGGCTCAACGCGCGCAAACGAGTGGCAATTTTTTACTCATTTTTTATTATACATGGTTTCTTTAAAAAACCACCATTTTGCATGACAACTTTTTCACCTAAGTTCCTCTCTTTTACAGATGACCATCGTGCTACACCCGTCCAGGATACGGCACAACAGAGACACATGCGCAGACGTGCAGCAGGGACCCGCTCCAAGGATTCTTTTTAGATTAAGACCCTGCATAAACCTTTTTTACTGTCTCTTGTTGATACACATCCCTCGAATTCTCAGCACAATTGAGAAGGATGCTGACGTCTTGGCATGTGGCCATGTCAGAATAATGCACGTACCTGGACACAAGGGGCTTCTTACAAAGGGCACTATTTAGGCCCGGTTTATACCATAAAGACCGAATACCTTAGGGAGTGTTCGGCGTCGCGAGTTTGGCCTTATATGCATCAGCTCCGAATCATTGTATTTGGTCAAATGTTGGGTTTGCCCGGATCCTATGTTTTGGTGCCTTACGTTCCGCTTTATCAGCTAAGGCAGCACCAGGAGAACTACTGCGATTGTGCCCTGGTTCATCCGGACGAGCACCTCAGTAGAGAAAGCCGAAAACTAACTGTCATGATATAGCGTGAGACTGGTCAACCACTCGATGACCTATCGGAATGTTAGAATTCCTCCGCCTTAACGAAGGGCCGTTTTCCGGCCAGGCATGTACGCACCCCGAGATCAAGAGAGTGCGGAGCCACCAGGGGCTATCTAGTAGCCCCACTGTCAAACTCCTATGGCTAAGTGAAAGTGTTAAAGCATTATAGTCTGGTTGCCTCGTTCGCTGCGCTATCACCTTCTTAATAGGACCAAGACATTGGGTTAAGTGTGAACATGCGTTTTTTGCGAGCACCTCCGCATTATATGCGTGGGGGTTGAAGCCGACGACTGCAATCTTTCAGGTTATATACATATATACATAAACGGCCACACATGAGGCATCATATTACTTTCTGGCAAAAGTATAAATACAGCCTTACTATATTTCACAAAAACATTGTGTTTACAATGGGAATACATGTCACTCAAACATAATATTCTTCGAGCATTGGGACTCTATCAAACGAGCACCCTCAAGAACCTCTTCAAAATAGTGCTCGACAGCTACTCGGCCTATGGCCGAACCTTGCGCCGCAACAGTGGTAGCATCCATCTCCGCCCAGTATGCCTTGACACAGGCAAAGGCCATCCGCGAGCCTTCTATGCATGCCGACCTCTTCATCGCGTTGATGCGCGGCACCGCACCAAGGAACTGCTGCACTAAGATGAAATAGTTGTTCGGCTTCGGCTTCTCCGGCCACAAATGATCTACAACGGACCTCATGGCGAGTCCGGACAACCTATTAAGTTCGGCCCATTCGGCTAGCTGATCAGTCAAGGGAAGCGGACGCTCTGGAACGTTAAATTGCGACCAGAACAGCTTGTCTACTTCACAATCTGACTAATCTCGGAAGTATTTGACCGCATCGACAGCGCTTGCCGCCAAGTCCACATATGCGTCTGCCGAACTCCACAGCCGATCCAGAGGGGCATACCGCGGATCTCCAAACTTCCTCTACAGCAGAAAGGGCTTCCCAGCCGCAATATCCCCGGCTTCGTGCAGCTCCTCCTTCTTCGCCCTCATAGCAAAGCGAGTGTCTTTGGTCGCCATCGTGGCCTTCTCAAGGTCCGCTGCCTTTACTCGGTTCTCTTCTTCAAGGAACTAGCAACGGTCGACAGTGCCTTTTAATTCTACGGCCATCTTGGCCATCTTTTCTTTGCTTTCGCAATGGGCGGCCTTCTTGGCTCTTAACTCTTCGGCCGCCTTCAAAGCAGCCGCATTACTAACCCTCGCTTGTTCCTTGGCTCGGGCGAGTTCCGCCCGAAGGGTCTCCACGGTGGCAGCTCCGTCTGCAGTCACAACATATTAAAGATACTGGCATCATGCTACTCTTATTATGTGACATTTACCAAAAAACATTACTTACCCTATGATTCGTCAAGCCGCTTGTTAACAAGCTCGATGTCGGCGTCTGCCGCATCCAGTTGCCGCTTTAATTCGGCAAACTCACTAGTCCGGCTAGCCATCGGAGCTTCCACCACCTGCACATAAAGGAGGTCTGGTTATTGCCTGGGACTATGATCCATGATCCTCTGTTCGCCGCTGTTCTCGACGACAACCAGAGTCTCAGGGGCTACTATCTACACAGGGCACACCTAACATGTGTGGTACTATCAAATATCATTACACGTACCTCAAAGCCTGTTAGTAGACTCATGAAGGCTTCATGTAATCCGCTTTCGGTGAACGAAATTCTTTCCATCACCGTACCCATTAGCGTACGGTGTCCTTCTGAGATGGCCGCTCGCTCCAACAGCTCCCTCAGAACGTCCGACCGCATACCAGACGGTGCCGGACTCTTTTGTTTGCTCTCTTCGAGAGCCGGACGCTGGGGACTTCGGATGACTATGGGATTATCTTCTGGCCTCACCAGATCCGGAGAGGCCCTCCATGAAGACACTTCGGGGTCGCCCGCTTCTTGAGCGGAGGAGTCCAGGGGAGGCATTTCGCTCTCCATCATCTCCGGAAGAAGATCCCCCGAAGACGAGCTCAGCTGAGAAGGGCTAAGACCCGAACTACATGATATATGCGGCGGTTATTTTCCTCAGAGGAAAGGTAGTATACCTTCACTATTAAAGTATTTTTTGAATCACTTACGACTCGTTGGAGGGCTGATCCCCCCGCGGACTTTGTGCGGCAAGAGCACCCCCCGAGGCAGGACCCTCTGTTGGAGACTTCTTCTCTCGTTTGGAGGCCTCGGCTACCGGATCCTCAGAAGCAGTCCTCTTCCTCCCCTGGTTATCCTCCTTTATGGAGGCGCTCATTCCCTCGGTTGGAACTGCCAGCGATGGGGGCCCGCTTTCGCCCGTATTATTCCCCCCTATATCTTCCTTCGAGGGCTCCGAGCAAGGTGCGAGCTCTAGCATCTTTTCCAGCACCGGATTTTCCATACCCTCAGGGAGGGGGGCCGAACACCGAATCATCTTCGCTTTTGTTAGCCAGTCCTGGTCAAAGAGCGATTTCTCAAAGATGACGTCATGATGAATAAAAGAGGGTGTGTTCGGCTAGAGGATTACTTACTTGTTCGGCAGCGCGGTTACTGCTCAAGCCCACGTCCTCGGTAATATCCGGACACTCTATTTGAGGTCCGAAGAATGACTTGTACTTTGAATAGCACGCGGTCCTTCTGGGTTGAACTCCCATAAGCGAAGGGGCCGACGTTTGCAGGGATGGACTCGACGAACCAGCATAACTTGCACTACCACAACCAAATTAAAATCTCCCTCGAAGAGATCTTGAACGTGGCTTTGCAGCATAGGCACGTCCTTGGCTGGACCCCAGCTCAGTCCTCTGCTAATCCATGACATCATTTGTGGTGGGGGCCCGAGCGGAAAGCGGGGGCAGCCGCCCACTTGGCACTTCTGGGAGCCATGATGTAAAACCACTCCCGTTGCCATAATCCGGACACCTCTGGAAAGGAACCTTTCGGCCACAGAGCTCCTGCCATCTTGCTTATTGACGCGCCTCCGCACGCTGCATGTTGCCCCTCGATCATCTTCGGCTTCACTTCAAAGGTCTTGAGCCACAGGCCGAAGTGAGGGGTAATGCGGAGGAAGGCCTCACACATGACAATAAATGTCGAGATCTGGAGAAAGGAGTCCGGAGCTAGATCGTGGAAATCTAGCCCGTAATAGAACATCAAACCCCTGACGAAGGGATCCAGAGTGAGGCCTAGGCCTCAGATGAAGTGGGAGACGAACACGACGTTCTCGTTGGGTTCGGGAGTGGGGACGACCTGCCCTCGAGCAGGCAGCCGATGCGAAACCTCGGCGGTCAGGTATCTGGCCTCCCTCAACTTCTTGATATCCTCTTCCGTAATGGAGGAGGGCATCCATCGGCCTTGAAGGCTGGATTCGGACATGATTGAAGATTCGGAGCACATGACCTGGGCTTTGGGTGTTAGAACTCGAGGCAGGGGAAGGGTTTGATTGAGCACGAGAGGGAAAAAGCGAAAACCTTGTCCCTTTATAAAGAGGGTGAATATCAAGCGTCCTCACCGTGGCCGTTTGGACTTGCCTATAATCTAGGAGTCCTAGACACAGTTGGGTTACCCACAACCGTATTAATGAGAATCCCGTAATTGGGGGAACACGATCTCTGCTTTGACAAGACGTGTCAAGAAACCGCCTCGCGTTATGTGTGGAGCTGGTTGAAGAAAAACGGTTCGAATAAGCACCAGGCTATGGCATGATGTCATGTTGCCAAAACGTGTCAGCAGATTAAGATTTGTGGAAATATTATTCTCTACGGTGGTATGTGGAACTTATTTTGCAGGGTCGGACACTATCCTTATATTCAAAATTCTTCCGTGGTGTATTCGGAGGAGGAACCCGCCTTGCAATGCCGAAGACAATACTGTGCGCCGGACTCATCGTCATTGAAAGCCTGGTTCAGGGGCTACTGTGGGAGTCCTGGATTAGGGGGTCTCCGGACAGCCAGACTATATCGATTGGCCGGACTATTAGACTATGAAGATACAGGATTGAAGACTTCGTCTCATGTCCGGATGGGACTCTACTTGGCGTGAAAGGCAAGCTCGGCAATACGGATACGTATATCTCCTCCTTTGTAACCGACCTTGTGTAACCCTAACCTCTCCGATGTCTATATAAACCGGAGGGTTTTAGTCCATAGGACAACATACAATCATACCATAGGCTAGCTTCTAGGGTTTAGCCTCTCTGATCCTGTGGTAGATCTACTCTTGTACTACCCATATCATCAATATTGATCAAGCAGGACGTAGGGTTTTACCTCCATCAAGAGGGCCCGAACCTGGGTAAAACATTGTGTCCCCTGCCTCCTGTTACCATCCGGCCTAGACGCACAGTTCGGGACCCCCTACCCGAGATCCGCCGGTTTTGACACCGACAGTGGGCTAGTGACCAACCGCTGCAATGATCTCACCAGTTTGGGCTTGCAAAGGCCTAATCTTGGGGGAGTTTATCACCACTTCTACATCAAGATGTGGCGTTATTTGAATAATATGTAATGAGTTTGTACTTAAGCTCGAGGAACTTCAAAACAATTGTGTTGGTTTGTCCCAATACTTTGCCTTTATTTGCTTTTGCTTTTTATTTTGCCTTTGCAATTTTTTGGTTGCAAGTTAGTTTTCAAAAACCCAAAAAACAAAAAAAGAATAAGCTTTACTTTGCTCTTGTTCTTTATCTTGCCCTTTGGATTTCGTTTGCATTTTGTTTTTAGAGGAGTTGATCAACACCGGACAACGAGGAATGCAAGAATAAGGAAGAGAAGTGTGTAAATTCACAACCGTGAAGGTATGTCCTACGACCCTCGTCTTTTGCACTTGAAATACTTAGAGTAGATGTAGTAGTAGTATGTGTGATATGTGCAGATGGGAGTAAATTTTGATAGTTAAGACAAAGGTTTTGTTCTAGTAGCTGAAATAATTTTGTAGCCTTTGCTCTATTTAGTTTAGAAAACCAAGACTTGCCGCGGGACTATTTTCAAATGAAAAAGATATTAACCAAGAATAACTATACAAGAGAAAGTCTTTCAAGACTTGGGGGTTGAGAAAATTATAGTGGAAGTGATGTTTGAATTGCTCAACCCCATGTTGTTAATTTTAATAGACTTGATAGCACTTGTGGATTGAATTGTCTAGAGGAACTTAGTTGAAGGGTGAACGAGATTATGCCAAAAATCTATGTTGTATCTCTACATGGTGCTTCAGCTCCTTGCTGGTGCCATGGCCCGCTACTCTATGCATGTGTACGTGTGTAAATGTGGCTTCCTCACCTTTCTTGATGTTGTGCCGAGGACTCTGGTGGCCAATGAACAATCCACAAAGAGTGATAGCTTGGATTTCGGCTATGAGTTTGTTACGTATGTAGTGGTAACACTACAAACGCATATTATTCAACTTTCTCATAAAATAGTGTGTATGTGGTAAATAAAGGGGACTGATCAAAAGAGCTTGAAAGAGATATATCAAAGGTCCATAGTTCCCAAACATTAAGCCATAGCAAAAATCTATGCATGATCACTTAGTTGGCATAATCCCTTCACGTGACAACCAAAGTTCCAGCAAACGATGGTTGAAATAAAGTGCTTGAGAGCCTTGAGGAGGAAATGATTGTGGGTGTGCTTAAGAGCATCAGAGCATTATATTTTACTACATGCTTTGACTCCCTAACCTATGTCTTATTGGCTCTATCTAAAGAAAACTCTTCCGTGCATTCCCGACAAGCAAGTCTTGTCTAGAATAAATAGAATACAATGTTGTAAAGTTATTTTATCTACTGGATCAAGAACTTTGTGTTGATTATCTTTGCTTTACTAACACTTGCACTATAACCATGCCACCGCTACAGCTATGCTAAGTTTCTAGGTCAAAAAGCGAAGGTCTATCTAGGCGTACCGATTGTAAGTGAACTAAAACCTTCTCATTATTTGGTTTAAACAACTGAGTACCTTATGATTCGGCTTTCTCTTTATGTTGCTCGAGGACGATCAAGTTTATGCTTGGGGGAGTTGATGAGTGATATTTTTACACTCATTTCACCTTTTTTAAACCAAGATATTTCAATTAAAAAGAGATATTCGCTCCAATATTGGTACTAATGACTAATGAATGGAAAGGATTCCACAAATCCTCTCTTTGATGTGTTCCCATGGGAAATAGGATAAAAAGGGAAGAAATCACGTGTGAAAATGGAATAGAAGGAGAATGGAGGAAGAAGAAATCAACATGAAGCGTCTGCGCAAAGACAGCACAAAAGACGATGTTCCATATTGGCGCGAGCGCCCATATGAGCGCTCAATCGGCGTGGATTTTGAGGCAGACCGTCCACCTGTACAACTTTTGTTAAAGGGACCACTTCAAAATGTGAATAGGGAGACGAGCACAGAAGGCAGAACCTCTTCATCATCATCTTCATCCACTAACCCTAACCGCTGCCATCTCCATCGCCATAGCCATCTCCACCACCACCATAGTGCTCTTCCATCTCATTCATACTTGTAATCGTGCATCACACAAGGCATCCATAGTAAGCCATATTGCAATCAATTAATCTCAAGATGTGTTCTTCAATGTTTTCTTCCCACGATCTTATCTCCAGTGTGAGTAATTTGGTAAGGTATGGGTTGAGGCATAAGCCTTGCAACCCAAGGTATTTGTTGAGAGGATCAATAAGACTTTGACATAATGTCCCATATGTGTGAAATAATTTTTTTCCATGAAGATGTCTCTTGTCTTGTCCGCAATCTTTATCCCTGCAGGTACCCAGGATCATGAAGATCGAACACCGGTGAGGGTAGGAGCAAGGAGACCATGAAGTGTTATACCGAACACCATGAAGTGTCATATCCTTTAGGGTAAATGAGGTGTAGTCCTTAAACGCCCAAAGCTCTTGTCTGGTTTTATTATCTTAACCATCGAGGCAACCCTGCGCGACAGATATGGCCAGCGGTAGGACAACTGATTCTTGATGCAGGACTCGTGCCGGTCAATATGTTATTTGGACACATTGCCCACTTTGATCTGTGACAAGCACATCTCGATGGGTGCGCACAAATTAATATCTTATTTGATCCGAGCGTAAATACAAGGTTGTAAGCATAAGATCTCATACCTGTACCTTGTTTTATTGTAAGTGTTTGAATCACTATTTGCTTACTGATCCGGTCAAAAGCTGGATTTGATACTTTGACAAAAGCTTGCTAGAGACCATAGCTTAAAGGAAATCTTCCTCTCGTGGTTTGATAACCCATGCTCATCTTTGGGGAAAGTAGGTGTGGGATACTCTTTTTTATTCCAATACCGGATCAATAAAAGGAGGTATCAACAGTCACCTGTGTCTATTTCTTATCCGTATCATCACAAACCGAGAGCAAATCTGGGTGAGAAATGGGTCTCGAACGGACATAAACGGGCGCTCGCTTCACTCTCGTCGTCCACTGGTGTCCACCTTGGTCCTACATATCAGCGACCAAGTATGAGCTGACTCTGCCTCCACGATCGTCGCAACCAGGAATGGCGAGGCCACCGGCGCAGGACGCCATCGTGCGCACTAGCGAGGCCACCGGCGCAGGACGCCGCCACGCACACCAGCGAGGCCACAGGTGCATGCCTTCCTCTCCCAATTTCCTCTTACGCTGGTCGTGGCCCTCTAAGGAGATGAGGCGTCGTGGCCTGCCGAGGATTCAAGGTTTGACGCCGCCCAAGCAGCACGAGCACCATGGGCGGGGAAGAGCAATAGGAGTAAGGGAAGCGACACCGAAGCGACCCACGCAACCCGGCCAGCCGCGACGCCTGGCAGACGACCTACGCCATTCTCGGCTTCGAGGACACTATCTCCAGCCATCATTGGTGCCAGCCGCGCTCCATTCGACAGGCGGCACTCGGCACGATCCGGAGGAGGGGGTTGTTGGGCCGACAGTCCTCCTGGATGTCCATGGCGACGCCCCTGAACTCCTCCTAGTCGACGCGTAGAAACGTCTCAGACGACGTGACTGATGGTGGCCACGGGTGCGCGACCGTCCTTGGTGGTGCGTGACGGTGTGCACGTGTTCCCCCGCCGCGACGAGGCGAGCGTAATGGGGCAGGTGCTCGCTGGTGCAGGTGGGTGTTCACGGCGTAGATCCAGCGCATCCCCGCCGTCCCCGCTGGCAGAGGCTTGGCATCTGGGCGTGCACAGCTACTCTCCGTAGTAGCCGGTCTGACGGGGCACCGGGCTTGAGGCTGCGTCCTCCCTGCTTGGCGCACGTCTCGATGGCAACTACAGCACGCCTGGCCGGACGATCATTGGCGGAGCTACAACAAGGCCAAATGGGCCATGGCCCGCCCAGCCCATGTCCAAAACACTAAAGAGTATATGAAAAATTAGGCCTTCTTGAGAGAAAAAATGTGTGTTTCCTTCATGTTGGGCTGGCTCGGCCCGCTCAACAATTTCTGGGTAGCTCCGCCACCGCCGGCAACGATTCACTTCTTGGTTCACGTCTTTCTTGTCCGTTTGAAATGCGTCTTCCGCATTGGGCACATATGTGCTGTCCGGCTGCATCTGCTGTCTGTTTTGACAACTCAAACGGATAAAAAGGACGAAATCGATGTTCGCTTGGGCCGCTGTGTTGAAGTTTGGCCTAATTTTGTTGGAGATGCTTTAGAAATTACCTTTCCTTGGGAAGAAACGAGGATGGCAGGCCTGAACAGAGAGGAAATGCGCACGCGTGAACAAGAAGCGAGAAGCATGTTCCTCCGTGCGTGCACATCCTAAAAAGAAGGGGGCAGCAGGAACACTAACCAGAGGAATGATGACGAGCTGGTCCCAATCCCAATCCCACCCCCTCCCTTCAATCCAACTCCAACTCCTCAGAATCCCATCCTTTCTCGACCAAACATCCCCGCTGATTAGATTAGGTCGCCCCCAGCTCAAAAAAATTGCATCTCTTCTGGGCCAAAGACCCCGTCTGGAGCTGAGAAAAATCCCTTCTTTCGTCGTACATTCACGGCGCTCCGATTGTTTCCCCCCATTCAATCGATTCATTGGTTGCATCTCCGTCGTGGATTTGGATCCCATCTAATCGCAAGCATAGAAACACGTCTTGAATAGCGAGCGATCCACCAAGAACTCCACTACAAGAGTCCCCAATCATTCCTCGCCGCTGCATTTGGCCCACTCCAGGAAATCCCCACTCGGCTCGGCCCCCAAGCCGCACCAGATTACAGCTCACAAGGGCCAGATTTTCAGAGCAGGGCAGGGAAAAGGAGGAAGCAATGACGGAGGTGGCGCTTCTCCGGGGCGCGACCAACCTCGCTTCCCCCGCAAGCCGCGGCCCCTCCTCCTCCCTGCGCTATTTAGCCAATGCCGACAGTGACGTGCTGCAGAGAGGCGGCAGCGGAGAGAGCCCTACAGGATCCGCAGGACGGACTGAGCGAGAGGTACAAAGATCGGAGGAAGAGGAGCGGTGGTCTTTCTTGGCGCTGCTGCTTGCGCTGCTGCGGAAGTCGTTTCTCGGTTGCAGGGAGGAGGGCGACCAAGGCGAAGGTTGTGCGATGGAGATCGGGTGGCCGACGGAGGTGCAGCACGTGGCGCATGTCACCTTTGACAGGTTCCATGGATTCCTGGGGCTGCCCGTCGAGTTCGAACCCGAGGTGCCCCGCCGCGCTCCCAGTGCCAGGTCTGTCTCTGCTTCTCTTTATCAATTCAACCATGTGATTTTGTTCTGAATCCGAGGGCATCTGAGCGATCAGTTTATAATTCCTGTCTGAATTTGATGTTTTTCCTTCAATGATTTGAATTTGAATTTAACGCCTGCTTCGTATAACTTCTGGAATTAAAATCCTACTAGCTTGAAATGGGGTAGTTACACAAATGTACTACTAGTCTTAAGCAATAAATGGCGCTGTTTGCATATTTGGATTTTATCTGGTGTGATTCTCTCTCTCTTTCTCTACGCCAGTGCTTTTATTTAGCAGAGAGGGAATTCCATTTTCTTTTTTCAGGTGGAATGCTAGTTCCCTGTTTTTGGCGTTTTCAGGTGGAATGTTACACTCTACTCGACTCAATTTTATTTTAGTGCATTATAATTTGAGCCCCTTTTTGTTGGGCAGCCGTAGCCGGATTTATACTGTGGTAGATCAATTATGTGCACAACTTGTTACTTTTGCAACCTCTCCATGTTCAATTAATAATCGGTCAATCATGTCACTAGATGTAATCTTACCTGATAGTGTGAGATTTTCATGTAGCTTCTTACCTCATTAAATCGAAACAAAACATGATAAAAGCATTAAACAAGGCTGTAAATGAACTGTTATTTTTGCTTCTTAATGAGGCTGGTGTAAATGTAATCAGCATAGTTGCTGTAAGACTAGCCACAGTGGGAGTAACTTCAGCAGTAACATCGAGTTCAACTCAGCAAATTTGCTTATGTGGCAATGAGTTAATGAGGAGAGAGGTAGTAGTAGTAACTTAGCTAGTTACTATAACATCACATGTCCCAATGCAATATGAGTCTATAACCTAATAAATGAAGCTATGCATGTTACCACACTTATGTTACTACACACTATGAAGGTAGTAACATAGTCTAGGAATACGTGTATGTTACTAATGTATGTTACTCTCCATTGTGGCTAGTCTAAGTAGAAAACCATTGCCACAGATCTCGAAAACCATTGCCACGGGTGCTTCTTTAGTTAGTACTAAAAGCTTATAGCTAGACAGAGAAAATAAACACAAGTGTTCTAGAATTTTTCAATCTTAATGGTGGCCATTCGGTCTGGCAGCTTCCTTAAATACTACTGATGTGCTTGTATTCCGTTTTCATCCCTTCCTTTTATTTCAGTTCGTTTTTGACTTTCATAAAACTACCAAAATAATTTAATGTTCTTCAGTTCATTTTGAAATTACCAATGTTTTTAATACTGGTTCCAATTTCTTATTTCTAAAGCAGTACTTACATTTTTCAATAGGGAAAAGAACTTACCTGATAAGTTTAAAGTTCACGCTCCCTTATCGCTTCTGTTTGTGCTATGTATTAAATATTTGCTTATGCTTGCTATGAAAGTGCATAGGGGTGCATTGTTTAGTATTTTTTGTTCAGTCTTTCTAGAATGTCTAGAAAGAATGGAGGAAATGGCTCCATACGCAGTTTCTACTTTATAGGAAGACGGGACCTAGAGTAGTATCTTCAATACAAGATAATGTGGCACAAACACCAATAGGAGCTCGTCCAACCGGAGGATTTATGGTAGTTTATCAATAAAACTGAAGTATATGGTCATGCTCATTCAGCCATAGGAAAAATTCTTGAACGGCCAAATTTCCTGAAAAATTCAGAAAATAGTTTCTCAGATTATCAAATCAGCATATGCAGTGCCTAAATTAGAATAAAATTGTTTGCATCCTTACATTCATGCCATTGTTGCTATAAATTGTTTTGGAACCGTCTAAAATATTGAAATCTGGTTCTTGCATCCTTAACTTTGCAGCATATTTTGTTTACTTTGGTTGTTGCTGTCCTTCAGCTGATTGAAACTTAAAATGCAGCGCAAGTGTCTTTGGAGTTTCAACAGAATCAATGCAGTGTTCGTATGATCCCAGAGGAAACAGTGTTCCGACAATTCTCTTGATGATGCAGAGACGTCTTTATGAACAAGGTGGTCTTCGGGTATGGCCTTTCAGTAATGAGTTTGAGTATTACTTGCTTTTTGTACGTGTTTGTAGCTTTTTTCTGACAAGTAAATATCATCTTGCTTGTAATGTGCAGGCAGAAGGTATTTTTCGTATAAATCCAGAGAATAGCCAGGAGGAGCTTGTGAGAGACCGGTTAAACAGCGGAATCGTGCCGTATGGTATTGATGTCCACTGTTTGTCAGGTCTAATAAAAGTAAGTTTCTTTTTTTCATGTAAGCTATGTGATTCTGTTGAAATCAGTAGTTTCCTAAGCATATGTATAGTAATCAGAGAGTTATTAATGGTTGTGATTATATTCATCGGTGGAAATTTATATCAACACCTATCGGAGAATACAGACGTCCTTTCTGAGTGGAAACTAATCTTTGATTTTTTTTCACAAAGATATTGTCACAGGTTTATTGTTTATTCTAAATATACAAGTTGAGCAATCTTCTGTTGCAGAATAAAATCTTGCTTTTGGAACCAGTTATGGCTGCTGTCAACTATGTTGACATTGACTGTTTATTCTCTTGAGCTAGTAAACTTTACTTGCTTGCCGACATATTTGATGACAAAAGGTAGGTCATCATCTCATCTGCTTTCCAATCCTTTCCAGGCATGGTTTAGAGAACTGCCGAGCGGGGTGCTGGACCCTATTCCACCTGAACAGGTGATGCAATGCCAATCTGAAGAGGATTGTGCTCGGGTTGCCAAATGCCTCCCACTAGCTGAAGCGGCCTTACTTGACTGGGCCGTTAATTTGATGGCTGATGTCGTCCAAGAAGAAAAGATAAACAAGATGAATACTCGAAACATTGCTATGGTTTTTGCACCAAATATGACTCAGGTGACAAATCGTCCTAGCAGCAAACTGGCAATATGTTTACTGCTAAATTCTGATAATCATATGGTTAGGAGCTTACTGGTGACAATATCATGCAGATGGCAGATCCTTTGACTGCACTAATGTATGCAGTCCAAGTGATGAATTTTCTCAAGATGCTAATAGAGAAGACCCTGAAGGATAGAGAGGAGTCCAATCTGGACGATGTGTCTTTGCCCCAAAAGGACCCGTCTGATGAAAACGGGCATCATAACCCTGGCTTCGCCGTTGATTCTCACCGTGCGGAAGGATCAAGGCGTCCTTCTTTCTTCAGCGAGGAACCCCTTTTGAACAGCCCTGCACACAGCACCGAAGACAAGCCTAACGAGACCAATCCTACCGGAGGAGACTCTGCACCTTCTGGCCAGATATTGAACACAGTGGGCTCTTGTCGATGGTCCCAACCTCTACCTGCTGCTTCAGCCACCACTGATATTTCCTTGGCTGCAGCACTGAACTCACTGCAAGGCAATGGGAGCCGTAGCCTGAATAGTAGTAGGAGGACAAGGAAGGGCAAGGGGCAGTCCGGAACACCCGCCGTCGCTCCTCCAACCGAGAAAAAATCACGAGGTGCAAGCATCGTGAGCCGGTTAAACTCCACGGTCGAACGGATCGAAGCGTGGAGATGAATGAACTCAGATGCTACTGTCAACTCTCTTGTGTCGTAGATGACTGACCCGGTGTGTTCCTGCCTATAGGATCGACCGAATTTTGATGTGGTTCTCATTTCCTGTCAGGTCATGATCGTTGTATTCCTTTATTTGATTTGCTTCCACACGTACGCTAACATTTGTATCTTGCTTATCAGTTATACTTCTCACCGTTTTGAGTAAATTAAACACAGGCCGTTGCTTTCCGCTGTACAAAAGTTTGTTGAAAACTCCGAGATTCTCATTGCGTCTTGCATCTTGTTCCGGTGGCTATCTTTCACTCTTATCCACTATGATCAACTGTTAACCCACTATGATCTTTTCAGAAAGAATATGTACACGGTTGCTGATATCATCCTTCCTTTTGATTTCAAAAGTAGGAGTAGATGATATACTTTGGCCACAAAAAGTTCTACAGGTTCAGTTCAGGAATTTATTCCCTGTTAAAGCAATCAAAAATGAATAAATAAATTTGTCTTGGTCTTAACCTTTACCCCCTCTCAGGTGGGCCTGCACCACCGTCACAGCCCACAGAGGCAGTACCAGACTAGTCTTCGCCCACGTCACTCCTGACTAGTGGGTCGATTGTCGCGGTCCACCGGTCAGGGAGCAGGAGCTGGTGAGTAAGGGCCTGTTCGGATCCACTCCACTTCACAACTCTGTTCCGGGATTGGGCGAAGCCGACCTGAACGCTGCAACTCCCTGGAGTCAAGAGAGCGGAGCAAAGCGATCTGCGGATGAAAATCGTAGAGCGAGGAATGAGGTGCTTCACAGACCCCACAGGCGAAGGAGTTCGTTAAATTTACGGTAGACTGCCACCGATAAGTGGCATACCGATTCGTTGGCGTTCTGTCTCTCATGCCTTTTCTATCCTACCACCTCCCCTACGTATGTGTCCCGGGCCAGATCGAGCTTTGGGCCCATCTCATGAACCAGAGCGGAGCGATCAAGCCGAACAGTTTCCTCACTCTCACGATCGATGGAGGAGCCGGAGCGTAGGATTTGAGGGAGCTGGTGGATTACCAAACAGGCTCTAAAATGTACACCGTTCCAGAGGAAGTGAAGTTGATCTTATTGATCTCACGTAAAGTCAGATCCTACACTAGTTGCTCCTGAATCTGTCTTTATGTGAAATCATTTTTTAAGATATAAATCAAGTTCGTAAATTCTTAAAAAATAGCAGACATACATCAATATTTGATGTACAACCTTAAAAAGTTTTAGGTACTAATTCGACCTACACTTATACACTAGTGGAAAACAGGGCTTTGCTTCGGGCATAGCAAGCCCATTGGTCCCGGTTCAGTCACGAACCGGGACTCATGGGGGCATTCGTCCCGGTTCGTGAGCCTAGGGGGTCGGTCGGGGCCTCGTGGGCATTGGTCCCGGTTCGTATGGATCAATTTGTCCCGGTTTTAGGCACGAACCTGAACCAATGGGCCTTGCTCCTGGCCCACAACCATTGATCTCGATTCTTAGCTTGAACCGGGACAGAAGGCTGGGGTTTAGTCCCTGTTCCAACCTCGAACCGGGACAAATGATTTGCCTATATATACCCCATCGCCACAGCAGAGCACTCCACAGTGCTTTGTTTTTTCTGGCCGGTGAGGGGAGGGCATTTGGGTGCTCTAGCTCACCTCCTATGCACATGAGGTGTTCGATGAAATGTGTGAGCCACACTAGTTAATCTTCCTCCTCTCGAAACTCGACCTCCAAGCTCCATTTTCCCCGAGATTTGTGTAGGTTTAGCGGTCCGTCACGTCCCGTCCCCGTCTTCATCGCCGTCGATCGCCCGCGCCGATCTCGTCGCCGGCACCACCATGGTGAGCCTCTTGTTCTTATCTTCTTTCTGAAAGAAAAAAAATTCTTACTTCAGATAGATACTTGTCTAATTTTCTTACTTTTATTATTCCTTGTTATTATATAGTGCGATGGTTTTGGTATCCGCTCCCTTCGGCCCTCGTCCTGTCTATGTTCGGATGTGGTATATATTATCTTTTTATAACTATTTGGTTCATTTATTGTTTATGACAATTATGCCGACCAACGTGACATATATTTTATTTATTTAGGAGGTGGTTGAACCGGTAATTCCAACCGACCCTATTGTCGAGAGATTAAATTTAGTTGAAGAAGTAAACAATTAGTTGAAGGAAAAAATAAAAAAATTGAGGAGGAGAAGATGATATTGGAGTTGCATGTTGCGGATGTCGTCGATGATCACAAGATCAAGATGGATGCAATGCGGTTGAAGATTAGAAAAATTAAAAAATATGCCATTCATACCGAGGCTTGGTATCATTATGCCGTTGGATTAATTGGTACCTTGGTTGCAATTATGATCGCATTTGTTGTTGCATTGAAATGTTTTTACCTAATTTCAATGTATGGTTTAATTAGATGCTCTAGAGAGCTATATGTTGTTCAATGAGAACTATGTATGTACTTTGGTTTTAATGTGATGATGAACTTCTATTAATTTGGTCACTTATCTATTCATGAGAGTTATATGTTGCCTTCAATTTCAGGGTCTTATAGCTCAAAATAATCAGTAAATATATGAAAAATAACAAATGAAGTCAGAAAGGGTTGAAAATTGATGATGTGGCTTTGAATGGTGCATTTCGAACACAGAAAAACTATGGAGTTCAAATAAGTTTAAAAAAATGAAATTCCTTTGTAACAGACGAGTTTCCGTATGAAACCCTGATACTTCGAAAGAGATTGTATGTTTTGTTCACGAAGTGCATCCAGTTTTTGTCGTAACCCTCTCTACTTTCTTGCACATGCTATGTGGATGAAATGATGATACCATGCCAACTTTCAACCTTTTTAGAGTTCATTTGAAATGCTTTTCAATTTCAGGGTCTTATAGCTCAAAATAATCAGTAAATGCATGAAAAATAACAAATGAAGTCAGAAAGGGTTGAAAATTAATGATGTGGCTTTGAATGATGCATTTTGAACACAGAAAAAATCTGGAGTTCAAATAAGTTAAAAAATGAAATCCCTTTGTAACAGACGAGTTTCCGTATAAAACCCCGATACTTCGAAAGAGATTGTCCGTTTTGTACACGAATTGCATCCAGTTTTTGCTGTAACCCTCTCTACTTTATTGCACATGCTATGTGGATGAAATGATGATATCATGCCAACTTTCAAACTTTTCATAGTTCATTTGAAATGATTTTCAATTCCAGGGTCTTATAGCTCAAAATAATCAGTAAATTCATGAAAATAACAAATGAAGTCAGAAAGGGTTGAAAATTGATGATGTGGCTTTGAATAGTGCATTTTGAACACAGAAAAAGTCTGGAGTTCAAATAAGTTAAAAAAATGAAATCCCTTGGTAACAGACGCGTTTCCGTATGAAACCCTGATACTTCAAAAGAGATTGTCCGTTTTGTACACGAAGTGCATTCAGTTTTTGCCTATTCGGTTTCCCTTATTAGTCGAGGTTATAGTAAGTGTTACTTTCTCGTGCATATTCGGTGAGTGTTACTTTCTTGTGCATATTCGGTTTCCCTTATTAGTCAAGGTTATAGTAATGTAATTGATGAGTTATGCATGCGTGCGTAGGTTCCACTATATTCTCCTAGAGATTAAGCTTGAGCAGGGACTAGTAACCGTCTTAGACTCGAGACGAAAAGATCCCCAGGAGTATGCGGACATGACTCAAATGCTCGAGAAATAAGTTAAATCGATCATTATCGCACCATATCGGCAACTTTGTTCATTACCTTTGTCAAGTAATTGTTTTCTTTGTCTGGCAGGGTTTGAAAAAAATTCACCTCAAAAGCTCCGGGACTGCCGAAGAAGCTGCAATTTAAACACCCGAAAGTAAGTACTACTAGCATGTTTCGTGCATCTCCTAGTGATTCAAGCGCTAGTTTCATCAATACCATTTAGTATGCCTGCTTATCAGTTTGATTGACCTCTATTTCTTGTAAAGTGGTTGTGGTAGGAAGCCGGGAATAATTACTGTGGATACTACGTTTGCGAGTCCATCTGCCACACGACCTGTGAGCGGGGCTACACTAAAAAACAATATGAAGTGTGTAAGCAATAATATTCACAATTTTATTTTATTACCATCATTTGTGTTGAGTTTCATTCATTCATATATATGTATTGACCCCCTTCTTCAAATTAGATGTTTCGGACGCGGGATGAACTCCTAGCACCAGATCGCATGCGAGCAATTCAAGAGGAATTGTCAGCATTCTTTTTTGACCACGTGATCAATAAACACTACTAGGAAAAGGCCTACTAGTGGCGCACCTGTTTTGCCTACTAATGGCGCACTACAGGTGCGCCACTAGCACCACGCCATTAGAATTTGTTACTAATGGCGCACCACTGGTGCACCATTAGTATCTGGTAATGGCGCACCACGCAGTGCGCTATTAGTATAGCCCACGGTGCGCCATTAGTATGCCTCCCAGGGGGCCATATTTACCCATGTGCTTTGGCATACTAATGGCGCACTGGTGGATGATGCGCCATTAGTGTGCTCTGGCTTACTAATGGCGCACTATGTGGTGGTGCGCCACTAGTATGAATATTAGGGATTATTTTTTTCTTTTCTGATATTTTCACAGGTTACAAAATATATTATTGGACAAAATATAGACAACACCACACATCAACAGCAGATTCATCCAATACAATAGAAGATTAGTCTCCGAATACAATTCATCATATTAGTCTCCGAACTCAAAAGACCGAACAAAGATAGAACATTACAAGTCTCGAGACCGCGAGTAGCGAGTTTTTCGGAAGTAATACTAATCCTAACAAGTCCTACTAATCATCATCATACAACTTCTACTCGTTATTAATAACAAGTCATACGTTCACCATCTTGATAGTCTTCGAACCAACCCTACTTAATTGTTCTTAGCACATGATCATCAGTATTAGGAAGGACCTAAATACCCTATTTAAGGTAAAATAGCATAAAACAATATAGACTCTGACTCTCCATTATGGAGAATGGAGATCATCCTGTCTCCAACTCTTGCGCTTCGCTTCCTTCTGCTTCCAAGAACCTCCTTACGACTGTCCATACATTTTTTTCCATCCTTTGATTTGCATGTCTCCACTTCTTTTAGAAATCTCGTATGGATAGTTGAGATTCGTAGGATGACCTGGCTGTATGTTCAAAACATTAAGACTACCTTTCTGATACATCAAATGAGGCACACAATTCTCTGGGATTATCTGTTGAAAAACATAGTAATAACTTCATAGTTAGCAATGATGTACTAGTTTTAGAAATATGCAAAAGATGCACGGATGTCGTAATAGTAAAAAAATCTTACCAAGGTATCTCCATGGTAGTTACCGTAGTTGAACACATGCACTAGTGGCACGTATTGACCATAATGTTGAGGAGTTTGATTGTAGATATTGTAATTCTCAATGTCAGTACAAAATCCGACCAGATGATTTTTCTCCTTGTAAGTTGTTAATTCAGAGCCATCGGTGTAGTGGGTTTTGTCTACCATCTCCCGCACATTCTTTGAACAATGAAAATAAGCTGTCAATGGAAATAAGTTGTCAACTATTTTGAAATAAACAATATAAATTAGCTAATAACTATGTTTGAGAAACTCACATAGCGGTAGAATTGGAGGCATATCAACAAGGACCCAAATGTCCATATTGTCTTGCTCAATTTTAGGATCACCAAGATCCATGGTGACAAGCATACCCTCATCAAAACCATACATCTTGCAAAATGCTTCCCAATTTTTGCAACCAAAATGGGTTACGCTCCCAGAATTATACAGATTTACTTGAAAATCCACATCGTGATGAGTCCTTAGGTGAATTTTCTTTGTTTAAATTTCATGGTCTTCAAAATCCATCCTCTCCAAGACATAGCGTCTTGCATGACATGGGATAAGCTATACTCGAATTGTAAAAGATGAAAATTACACGTTGAAATAGTTGAAGACATGCTTAATTATGAAAATAACACTTGTCCTCGTTGTGTACCGTTTCAACTTCGAAGGTCTCCTCGAGCTTAATGCTGAAGCACCGATCATCGTCCAGGTGAGGCATGTCGCATAGACCTCGATCGTCATGGCACCAGCCGCACTCCCCCGGGAGACTTTCGTCGTCCGATGACGACATATCCTATGTTCATAATTCAAAACTACATCATCTCTTGCGTTGGGTCCAATAAGATAATCCACAGTGTGGTGAAAACACGCCCTTTGAACTGGTTTGAGCTATTGGTGAATGGAGATGGTCTAAGATTTTCAGTAGTAAGAAGTGAAGTGGTAATTTTGAGAGCAAATGGTTAGGATGAGTGGTTCCTCTTTTCTGTTTAGCTTTACAATAGAATATTGTTAGTCATGCACACTTGTGCATTTTCAGCCGGGCCCAGTGGAGTTGGCCTAAAAACATTTCTTTCTTTAAGCCTGCTACATCCATCTCAAGTATTTATGGTCAAGGGTTAGCAGGGCCACCAAATAGAATATGTGGTATGGGCTTTTTTAGTAGGTCATCCTACCAGATTAGGGTTTATCGATGACGAGCAACTAACATTAGTAATAACTATTAGTTGATATCACACTTCTATATGTATAACACAAGAGGCAGTTGATCCTACTTAATTAAGTACTAAGATACCCCGGCCCATGCATTAGTCGCAAGTACCCCATATGTCCTATTTTTAGCAAAGTCATGCTAAAATTCACGGAAAATTTCAGCATGACCTTTGCTGAAAATAGGACATATGGAGTACCCGAATTTGCCGGAACGGAAGTTAATCAACATTCCGGCAAACTCAAGGGCCTGTCGGGGTACCTGCAAAATCATCATGACACGATGGGCGGACACAAAACCCAGCAAACTAGCACCACAATGTGCCTCTACTTTCATATGGATGAAAAGGCCACAAACCATATGGTCCTCTGCTTTCATATGGACAAAAATCAGCTCAACTTATGTGAGCTTCCATTCCAGATCTAATAGGTCACCCAACAAAAAATCATCAATAGTTTAGCAAGTCTGTACACTCAAGAATGAACATATAGCAATATCTGTTGTCCCCCCATAACATACAGAAATCAAAATCAGCTCAACTTAGATGAAAATTGCCTTTGCTGCATGGAATAGAACATAACGTAAGGACCCTAATTGGTATACAGTATTAGTGTGATGTATTCCAATGCAGGACAACAAATTATGCTATTATATGTTGACTGTGAGCAAACTACCTATTGAAGCAAAGGCAAATATCTCTGAAGTCTGAACTAAAGCACGGTTTCCTTGCTAATGATCCACAGTCCCACACTACTGAATGGGTTTTTGCAGAACCAAAACAGACATCACAGGAGAGAAGTCCCAGTGGACAAGTCAGAATGGCATAAAAACATGATTGCATACATTAGGGCAGATGTGATTTTGGTACAGCTACACTACTGCAGGCTGCATACATTCAGTCATTCTAAAATTTATTTTAGTCTACTCCTAAAATTCAGCACTAGCAGATCTTTAACACTCCTAAAATACATACATTAGGGCAGATGTGAATAAGAACTCTGTCTAGCATGGCCACTGACCTGTGGATGGCATCTAGACAACACACACACACATACAGTACATCACACACACATACAGTTTACTTATCATCTTTTTTTAAACTTAACAAGGTTCATGATTCAGAAATTCCAATGGTTCAGAACTTAAATGATTCAGAACATGATTTAGTTACAAGGTTCAGAACTTAAATGTTGTCTCCAACTTAAATCCAGTAACAAGGGAGAGCAAAAACCTTTTGCTGCTGCTGGAGGAGAACGGAGAAGTTGCCGCCACGGGAGGCGATGCAGTCGGAGATCCAGGACGGTGAACTACGCGCGGAGGCCAGGGGAGTCGAGTCAGTCAGGGGGAGGGGGCTTACGGGCGGAGGAGGACGGGCGGAGGAGGAGGGGGGGCTTACGGGCGGCGGCGGGACGGCGGCGGTCGTCGTCGGCGGGATGGTTGGGGGCCACGGCGGCTTGCTGTCCGGTGGGCGGCGGAGGAGCTGCAGTGGTGGGGGCCGCGGGGGCGACGGCGCACGTAGGGGCGGTGGCGTCGTGGGTCGTCGGGGCAGCGACGCGCAGGGGCTGAGAGATGTGAGATGAGATCGGCCGGGGATTGGGGCCGAGATTTTAATCGAGGGAGGTATAGCAATGGCGCACCACCTAGCGGTGCGCCATAAGTAAGTTTTTTTAGATAGCAATGGCGCACCCCCAGCGGTGCGCCATAAGTAACTTTTTTTGGCATAGCAATGGCGCACCAGCCAACGGTGCGCCATAAGTAAATTTTTTTTATTATTTTTTGTTGCATTCATTAAATTTGTTATTTGAAAATATCATCCAATTTGTTATTTGAAAAATAAATCAAATTTGTTTTTTTGGATTTTTAGTTGCATTCATTTGTGACGGTGGAGCGGGGGAGGATGCGGGGGGTCGGCGGCGGTGGTGGAGCGGGGGAGGGTGCGGGGTGTCGGTGGCGGCGGTGGAGCGGGGGGTCGGTGGCGGCGGTGGAGCGGGGGAGGGTGCGATGGGTCGTCGGCTTAAGATGCGCCATTAGTAGTTTTGCAAAAAAAATAATAGTGGCGCACTGTGTGGCAGGTGCGCCATTACTAGTTAAACTAGTAATGGCGTATTGTCCCCTGATGCGCCATTAGTATTTTTGGAAAAATAATAATAATTTTTTTTTGTTACTAGTGGCGCACTGTGGGTCTGGTGCGTCATTAGTGTCTACCACACTAATAGCGCACCAACTCATGGTGCGCCATTACTATATAGTAGTGACGCACCACATGTCTGGTGCGCCATTAATGGTCATATCATCTATACCCCTTTTTCTTAATAGTGAAAGATGAAGAATACCATGTGGACCTTGAGTTAATGTATAATTAGGGGGTTATATTGTAAGA
The DNA here is from genome assembly GCF_056163025.1 of Triticum urartu. Lineage (NCBI taxonomy): Eukaryota > Viridiplantae > Streptophyta > Magnoliopsida > Poales > Poaceae > Triticum > Triticum urartu. The sequence continues at coordinate 282,175,349 of NC_141877.1, forward strand.
GATTTTATATTGTATATATGTAGCCAGTAGCGTCGGATAGATATACGAAAACTTGTTGTTCGACCAATCTCTCGCAGAAGGAAAGGTGGTCGATATCACTTCTCTTTGTATGCATATGTTCATGACGATCTTCTATTTCCTTCATTTGCTTACTAGCTAACGTGTTGAGTCCTCTCTATACGTATAGTACGTAGCGTCGACCAAGCACGGTGATAAGAGAGGACACTTCTCTCTATTAATTAGCTAGCTAACACAATATATGAAACACCTAAATTAAATCCCCAAACCCCTAAATCACCCCCTTTCAAAAAAAACTTCAGCTTCTGCCAGCTGCTGACGCGTGAACGCCTATTGGTCCCGGTTGGTGCCACCAATTGTGACCAAAGGGCCTCCTGTCTGGGCTCACCGCACCGGCCACGTGAAAGCCCATCTGTCCGGTTCGTGTAAGAATCAGGACTAAAGGCCTAGGGCTTTAGCAACGACCCTTTAGTCCCGATTCAACAATCGGGACAAATGACCCTTACGAACCGGAACAAATGGCCCTTTTTCTACTAGTGATAGAAACAAAAAAGACAAAATCAAATGTGAATAGTGTCAAATACTATTCACTTAAAGCTGACACTATTCACAATTGAATTTGTCATTTTTGTATCTCCAATTGTAGATTGAGTTTTGAACTGATTTTTTCTAGTTGTAGACATACATCATAAGTATGTTGTCAAATAATTTCAGATTTTTTTGAATTGTCTAAATATGAGTGTTTTGGGTTGATCCTATGGTTCTCACTTAAAGGGCAGATTCTATTCTAGTCTCCGCCACTTTCTATCCTTCTAGTTTCTTGGATCTTGCCAAAAATAAAAGTTTATTGGACCAACGTCACCAACCTCACAATCTTTTTTTTTTGCGAGGTACCGACCTCATAATCTTTATTCAAAGAAGCAGACGTAAATAATTTTCCTACACATGAACTGTCTGAACTGAACTCTCACTCACTACTGAGCCATGGCAATATGGCATCCATCCATCCATATGTCCCCTCGTCGTAACTATCAGAATCGGGCAGCTTTATTCTATTCTGCATTGTTTTCCTTCACTCTTTTCGTTATTCCCAGTGCACCGCCACCACTGGTGGAACCGTTGTCGACGTACCACCTGAAATCCCTGGCTGAAAATTTCTCGCTGCCACGCACGCGCACACCCACACTGAAAGCAGAAGCAGCTGGTGCCAAGTTAGAGATTTTTTTTTTGAAAGATCCAAGTTAGAGATTTCATGGTCCCAAAAGACAGATCCATAGATAGATATCTCACTATCTACCCATGTGAGCTGCAGCATTACAGCACCGCATTCTTATTTTACCTGCATATTTGCTCTCACTCTGCAGTGCTGGATCGATCCACTTGTGTAAAAAGAAGGAAATATTCCAAATCCCATAGCCACAGAAAATGCCTCAATTTCTTATTTTGCAAAATGACAAGAAATGCCCCGTATCTTCTTGGCCTCGCCTTTTCTCTGACTATATATGTGCTGGCCATTCCTCGCAAGTGAGAAGAGCACAGGAAGAAGAAAGAAATCTCTTCTGCAAATTCTTCAAAAACCTTGTCCGGATTGACGGTCCGTGCAGGTGTTCACTCAGGTGAGCGAAGTGATCATCTCTCCATGCCATGCATGGTCACTTAGCATTAGTGCAATTTCGTTTTAGCTGAATTTTTCATACTGAAAACACTAATCCTGATCAAGTGCGATTTCGTTTTCCTCTTTGCTGTGCGAAGATTTCATTTCAAGGTCAGGGGAGATAGACATGGCGGCGGACGGCGGGCTGAGGAGGCTGTTCGAGAAGCCTCTGCCGGAGAACCCGACGCTGCTGGAGGCGCTGTCGGCGTGGAACCGCGTCCACCCCAAGAGGCCGGTCGACCCGACATCCTTCACCGAGATATTCGGCGAGCTCCACTTCCACGAGAAGCAGCAGCAGCCGGACCACGTCGCCCGGGGCAACGTCCTGCCGGCGCCGCGTCCGCCACCTTCACCTCCTCTTGTTCGCGCGACCACGGTTTCGTCCTCGTCGTGGATCGACGCCGCCGAGAAGAGCAAGGACGACTCGTCTCTCGACGCGCTCCTCAGGTCGCCGAAGCCCACGCCGACGGTGAAGAGGAGCGCGAGCTTCTCCATGAAGAAGAGCCCGTCCGCGTCGTCCCTGCTGCTCTGCACAGAGGGGCTCGGGTCCGAGAGCACCGTGGACGTGCTGAGGGATGACGACGACGAGCTAGCCGCCGCGTTCCGCCGCCAGGTGGAGACACGCGACGACGCGGACGTGGTCGACGCGAACCAGGAGGAGAAGGAGAACCAGCGGCCTCCGCCGTCGTTCCCGCCCCCGATACGGTCGATCAGCGTGCGCGGCGGGAAGCCGAGCGTGTGCTTCCGGTCGTTCCGTGCGGAGGGCAGGTTCGTGCTGGTGGAGGTTGTCATCCCCGGGAAGGAGCTCCTGCGGGCGTCGCGCGAGGGCGGTCGGCTCAGGCTGCAGTTCGCCGGCGCCACCGCACACGCGTAGACCAAGACAGGACAACACGATGTCTGTGACGAGACTGGAAACACTGGCTGGGTCATGCAAGAACACAGGACACAGGATAATCATCTTGCTGCGTCTACGACGCACATATTGTATCGTATATATATCGGGGTGTAAATTTGACTTTTTGAGAGTACTACTATCAACGAATTCATAATCTTTTTGGCATCATGACTCGTTGGATGGCATGCCGCCATTGTAATGTGAGAGTTAAAAAGCATGGCGACGCACAAAGGAATGCTTTTCTCTAAGAAAAAGGGGATGCTTTCCTTTCGGGATCCTTAAATCTGAAGTTTTTCATTTCTTTTCTTAGGTCTTCCTTAGTTTGTAGAGTACATATGAATTTTCACTAGTGCAATTAACGTCATCGCATACGGTTAAAATCCCCCATTGCTCACACGGTCACGAACATCGCGCACGATGATGTGCGATAGGGGTACATCACACACGCTACAAGATAAATAAGTGCGATAAGGTTCCAGAATACAGACAGTTTGGCAAAAGCAATCGTATACGATGATTAAGAGGGTGTTTGTTTTCAGAGATTTATTGGCTTAGGGACTTAAAAAAATCTCTATAAATCCCATCTAAACCAAACAGGAGGGACTTATAGGGACTTAAAGTGTGCATTTGGGACTTATGAAATAAGACTCTCAAGGAGAGACTTATAGGGACTTATAACTGTAACGTGGTCTTTTAGTCCGTGTTAAGCCCCAGAAACCAAACAGGTAGGGACTTTTTAGAGCATCTCCAGCCGTTGGCCTCCTAGGAGGGGCTAAAAATCGCCTCCTGGGGGTGCACCGGCGCTAAACAGCGCACTGGGGGCGTGATGCCCCCCAGTCGCGGCGCCCACGTTTTTTTTTTGAAAAAGTCAAATACGGCGTAAACACGGCTCAATTTTATCGCAAACATCAGCGAGTTCGTTCAAATTTAAACATATTTTATAAAAAAAAGAAAAAAACTAGCACGGGCTGCCCCCGCCGTCTCCATCGCCGCTCCTCACCGTCTACCTCGCCGCTCGCCGCCCGCCTTTTCAGTTCTACATGCCAAGGAGGCGGTAGAACCGCGTGTAGTCGCCGCCGCCGCCGTCGTCGTCGTCGTCTCCGCCGCCGCCGTCCCTGCTGCATCCCTCCCCCGGTTGGCGCGGCGGGTTGGACGGCCCGGGGGCGTCGTCGTCATCGTCGCTGTCGAGGACGACGATGTCGTGCTCGTCCTCGCGCCCACGCTTGCGGGCGGCGATCTCCTCCAGGGCCCGGGTCTGCCGGGTCATCTCCGTCCGGAGGTAGTCGTCCCGCGCCCACCGCAGGGCGTCCTCGTCGGAGAAGCCGCGCCGGGCTATCTCCTCGTACTCCGCGGGGAGGCCGGGCTCCGGCTTGGGCTCGACGAGGACGAAGCGGCCGGTGGGGGGGGGGGGAGTCGCCGATGCGGACGCCGGAGCTGCGGGTGCGCGCGCTGACAGGCGTGTCCTGGGGCTCCGTCTTGACGGGGTGGAGGTAGGGAGAGCCCGACGAGCGGCCGGACGAGGAGGAAGACGCCCCGGGCCGCTCCATGCGCCTCGGCGTCCAGGAGCTTCCACGGCGGCGTGAGAAGGACGGGGGAGCGGGGTACTTGAGGCGCGGCGTGTTGCCGCCCTCGATGTACTCGAGGACGGCCTTCAACGTGCGGCCGGGCACGCCCCACCATCGGCGCCGGCCATCGGAGTTGAGCCTGCCGGAGGGCACGACGCCGTTGGTGGCCTCGAGCTGCTGGGCGGGGCGGCGGAAGTAGGGCTCCCAGAGCGGGCTGTCAGGGACGTATCGTGGCCTCTCCCTCGCCGCCCGCGGCAGGGACGCGCGAATACGTGCAATCTCCGCACGCCGCGCCGCCCCGGTGGGTGGTGGTGGCACCGGCACGCCGCCGGCGCTGATCCTCCAAGCCCCGGGCACCCGCATGTCCGGCGGGACTGGGTACTCGGCCTCGAAAAGGAGACGAGCCTCGTCCTCGTGAAGATGGCGGCGCCCGAAGTCATTCGTCGCCGCGCCGTTGCCTGGAAAGCGCTCGGCCATTTTTCTGAATTGGAGACGGCGAGAAGAGGAAGGGGGGAGAAATGGGCGCGTCGGCGGTGGAGTGTCTGTGCGTGCCTCCGGCGCGCTGGTGGTCGGCTTATATAGGCGGAGGCGCCGCGTGGTAGGCTTGGCCAGCACGTTACGCGTGGCTTGATGGCGTGGCGGCCGAGGGGACGCGCGTCGCCCGGCCTTCACTGCGCCGTCCGTGAGGCATCAATGGAGGCTGACCGGCGCGGCAGCGCGCGCAGCGCGCAGCTTTGACATTGATTCGCCGCTGGAAACGAGGCGATGAGGACGATGAAGCGGCGAGAAGAGAGTCGAGTCGCTGACATGGCTGGCCCGTGGCTCTTCGCGCCAAAAAAGATTCGCCCGACGCCCCCGAGCGAACCTCAGCGCGCAGGGTTCGGGTTGGGTCCGCCGGCGTCAATTTCGGCCCGAGCCGGCGAAAACTGGGCCTTGAGGACGCGACTGGACCGATTTTTTGACGCCGGCGGCCGAAAAATCGTCTGGGATGCCTTTTTAAGGGCACGGCTGGAGATGCTTTTAGGGACTTGAGATTTATAAGTTGAGATTAAAAAAAGTCTTAAAACTTATGAACCAAATATGGCCTGAATCTATCACACACATGATTTTAGTTGTAACCGTTTGTCATACATCCAATGTCCCAATGTTTCATCCGTGGAGATTGTGTGTGATGATAGGTCTATCACACACCCTATACCCTCGCGCAAAGTTTGAGATGTACCCAAGACCGAAGACGGTTCACGAATAGGAACATGTATGATAAGGGGCCTATCACGTTGAATATCCATTTTTGAATCCAAGCTCATCTCATGTCGATGAATGGTAAAATAAATAAATAATCTGTTTGATGAGGACATCTCAGGTTCACCTAGTTTGTCATCTTTTTTTATGATAAAACTCAGCTCTTAAATGGAGCCGCTACAAAGAAGACCTATTTGGGTCCGATGACAAAGAGTCATGCCAAACAAATAGAACAAGAGGTGGACGCACTCCTAGCTGATCATAATTCAACTATCCATGAGAAATTTATAATGCCTAAATATTGTGTGCTGATTTTGTTTAGGTACAATGTTGACGACAACCAACAACTTTCAATGTTGGCGACCAAATTAAGGCATACGCTCCCATCCTTATTAGCGTTTTGAATCTATTTGGTATTCCGTCCAACCAATGACCAAAAATATTGGCAACACTTATGAGCGGATATAAATTTGACGCTATTTGGATGACTGACCACGTAGAACGTGCAAATTTGCATTGAAAAAAGAGGTGTTTGATTGTATCGCCATGAGTACAGAAACAACACTTCTTACTCCCTGGCCAGTTGTGCCGTGCGAGGTTGTCTTTAGTTAATACAACCCCCCTATGAATATAGCACATGAAGATTTTCACTTTTAGTGGAAACTTGGACTTCCAAATTTTCTTGTTATTACTCATTGGTATCTCAGAATGCATGAGTGCACAATACATAGAGTCTACTATGAAAGACCCTGATGTAGTAAGGTTCCAGCAAAATACATCCCTGCCTTGTGTCAGGTTAATTGAATCCAACCGGGATAAGAGATTATGCCATGACACTAGACGGGGGCCGATCAAGTCCCGCCTGAACGAAATATTCGGCGGGGAGGAACTGAGCACGTGCGCAATAGTATTATTATTATTATCGCGAGCAATGTTATATAAGGTTGGATATTTTTCTCTAAGGCTGGCATTTCCTAGCTAGATATCTTTCCAGAAATGAATCTCCGACCCATCCTTTATCGTGAAAGACCCAAAGCAAAAGAGATGTTTTTTTGTCACCATTAGGCCAGCCCAAAAGTGTGAGTCACCAGGTTTTCAATATGTCCAAGACACCGCCTTTTGGCTAGATACTTGCTGCGCAACATGGTTTGCCAAACACCATCCTCAGTAAGAAGTTTGAACAACCATTTACTGAGCAGGGCCTCATTCTTGACTTGCAGATCATGAATACCAATGCCACCTTGGTCTTTCGGCCTACAAACCATACTCCATTTGGCTAGCCTGTATTTTTTCTTTTCACCATCTCCTTGCCAAAAGAATATGGATCTAAAATAGTCCAGTCTTTCTAGGACCCCTTTTGGAAGTTGGAAGAAAGAAAGCATATAGAGAACCATATTTGTGAGAACGGAGTTAATCAAAACCAGCCGTCCTCCAACTGAGAGCAACTTTCCTTTCCAACTAATCAACCGTTTCTCTAGACGCTCCTCCACATGCTTCCACTCCGCAATGGTGAGACACCAATAATGAACAGGTATTCCCAGGTATTTAATCGTGAATTGGCCATGTGCGCAACCAAAGAGGTTAGCATAATCGGCCGCGGCCTCAACGGCTTCTCCAAAGCAGAACAGTTCACTTTTATGGAAGTTAATTTTGAGACCCGACATTTGCTCAAACGCTGAAAGCAAGAGTTTCAGGTTTTGAGCCTTGTCCAGGTCAGGTTCCATAAAAAGAATTGTGTCGTCGGCATATTGAAAAATAGAGAGGCCACCATCCACAAGATGTGGCACTACTCCTGCAATCTGGCCATCCTGCTTGGCGCGCTCAATCAGAACAACCAACATATTAGCAACAATGTTAAATAACATTGGATACATGGGGCAACCCTGGCATAGTCCTTTTTTGTCTGAAAGTAATGGCCTACATCATCATTGACTTTTATGGCCACACTACCTCCAGTTACAAAATTTTCGATCCATTGGCGCCATTTAGCGGAGAAACCTTTCATTCTTAGGGCCTGTTGGAGGAAAGACCACTTGGCCTTGTCATAGGCTTTTTCAAAGTCAATTTTGAATACCACTCCACTCATGTTTTTTGGTGCATCTCGTGGACAATCTCATGCAGGATTACTACACCATCTAGTATATTCCTTCCTTGCATGAAGGTTGTTTGAGATGGCCGGACAACATGGTCAGCTATTGAGTTTAACCTATTTGTAGCCACTTTGGTGAAAATCTTGAAGCTGGCATTAAGGAGGCATATGGGTCTGAACTGCTGGATCCGTTCAGCCTCCTTAATCTTCGGCAACAAAACAATCTCGCAAAAATTTAGCCTGAATAGGTCAAGTCTATTGGCATGAAGACAATTGAACAACTCCAAAAGGTTGGCCTTTATGATATCCCAGAAATTCTGATAGAATTCTACAGGGAAACCATCAGGGCCTGGAGCTTTGTTGTGTTCCATTTGGAACACTGCTGTTCTCACCTCCTTTTCTGAGAAAGGTGTCATGAGGATATCATTCTCTTCTTCCGTGACTTGTGGGATATCATCTACTTGGGTCTCATCAATGGTGACATTCCCTTCATCTGGCGCCCCAAATAGAGATTTGTAGTAGTTGGTGATATACTTTTTGAGTTCCTCCTGACCTTCGATCCACCCCTCATCCTGTTGGAGACTATGAATACATTTCTTCCTATGTCGACCATTGGCGACTAATTGGAAGTATCTTGTATTACTATCTCCCATTAGGATGAAGTCAGCTTTGGACCTTTGGTAGTATTTGATCTCCTCTTCATGCAAAAGACAAGCAACCTTCTCATTAGATGATTTTTCATTTCAATCTCTTGTTGAGACAAGGTGCGGGTCTCTGCAATTTTGTGAGGTCATCAATGATGGTACTGAGGCGCTGCTTTTCTTTTTTGTATAACCCGTTGGTGTGTTTTTCCCATCCAGAGAGGTGTTGCCTCATGGCCCTTATTCTATAATTCCATCTTTGAATCGGTGTACGACCAAAGGCGGGCCTCTCCCAAACACTCTTGATTATGTCTACAAAACCATCTCGATGCAGCCATCCCAATTCAAATTTGAAAGGATGACGGGCAGAATGGCTCGCTGAATTAGAATCAAGAATGATTGGCGCATGATCCGATAGTGCCTCGATTCTCTCTAGGGCTCACGGTTACCATAGGAAATTTTAACTCCCATTCGGTATCCATGAGTACCCTATCAAGCTTCTCGTACGTTGGCACAGAACGGTTATTAGCCCAAGTGAACTGCCGCCCCGACATAGAGGCCTCCCGAAGATCCAAACTGTCAATCATAGCATTGAATAGGAAAGGCCAACGAGTGTTGAAGTGGTTATTTTTTTCTTCCTGGTACCTAAGGATATTAAAATCCCCTCCAATAAGCATTGGGTGCGGGTTATCCTTAGCCAGGTTTACCAGTTCCCGGAGGAAAGCAGATTTATGCTCATCTTGGGCAGCCCCATAAACTGCGACCAAGCTCCATGTAAAATTATCAACCCATACAAACAAGTTTGAAGAGAACAAGTTTCAACTCTGATGTAAACCATGTTTTGGTGACAAGGGCAACTAGTTACACGTCAAGGAAGAATATCAAGCCATCTGAACACTCTATTGTTGTTTGCACAGTTCCAGAATTTGTCCTAGAACTTGCTGCATCATGCAACACAAATATATGAGTATCCAGCATGCGTGGAAGTACAAAATGGACAACATATGAAGTCTACTTTCATGAAAATTAAATGGGGCGTCATTTGTTGTCCCAAGTCAAAGGATATAAGAGTTTCAATGCAAACTGTCCAGAGCATTAATTGCTGCACGAGGCTCCATGAGTTTGCTCCCTTGACCAGCTGGTTAGCATGAATTTAGGCCCCTCTTTTAGATTGGTTCTACACCTAAGCTAGGAGGGATGTTCCTAGTATAAATACCCCTTCTCCCACTTCAGCCACAACTCTTTGGCAATTTGATTTCAACATAGGTTAGCTAAGTGAAACCAAAATATTGTTTAAGAATTCACTTTCTCCTTAGATCTTGTAATCTTGCCTTGTGAGAGGGTAAACTCACTTTGTGATTTTACAACAGTAGCCGTTGAGGCGCCGATCAGTTCATGCTTACAACTTCGTGCGTGGTTGCGTGGATTAAAAACTAAGAGTGTGGTAGGGCGAATATTTGTTGTTGGTGTTGCATATGCAATAGTTGGCTTCAGTCTGGTCAGGTTACACTAGTTATCCATAACCCGACATCATTGTTGGCTGGGACCGAGGGTTTCCTTTGTACCCTTCAGGTGGTCTTGATTTGTTCCTCAAGCAGATCCTCCATGAAGATCGGGCAACCCCGTATCACTATTTTTTTGCATAAAATATGTTTGAGTGCGTGAGGTTCATGCGAATTTTTAGCTCTTTCGAACATCTGAGTAGCTCTTAGAAAACATTACTCCAAACAGTGCATGAACGATAAACTTTTCGCATACCCCAATTTTTTTCCGGGAGTTTCTCAGATGTCCAAACGAGATGAAATTGGCACAGACCTCATGCACACATACATTTCCTTTCTAGTATATTTTTTATTTTATCGTTCACACAGGAGGAGCTAAGTTCAGGAGCCATTTAGCCGCTCTCCCTATCACACACACACACTATACTCTTGTGCACCATCTGCGATGCGCTGCATACTGCACATGTTTAATAATAGGAAAGTATGTTTTGTGCTATACTTGTCACATACGTTTTGTATGAGTTGAGCGTGTAGGATAAGTGAGCCTATCACACACGCTCTTTAATAACGCATCATTTTCGATGCATATATCATCACACATGTTTGGAGACAATGAAGTATATCTACTCCAGTGGTTAATTGATGTTTGGAGATAGGAAATGTCTATGTTGTACCGGCTCATCACACACATTTACTTTGTATAACCGTGTGTACCATAATGACCAACACAACTAGGGGTTTCCCTATAATTTAATCCCCGCAATTGAACATTCTTCAGATTCAAATTTGAAAGTATGCAACCACATATTCATATCCATGAGACATACACAATTTACGTAACTTCAACCATCATTGCATAATTCAAATCACGGTAGCATATGTTCAAGCATTACACAAGGCACCAAATTAAAGCAAGAACCACTATAGCATTAAAGACGGTAAAGAGAAAGACAAATAACATTCTGGTTGTTGGTGTAGGTGAAGAAGCGGAATACCGCTATTATACCTCCTTCATGCCAAAAACACTCACAACTTTAGTCCAACCCATTTTGATGACTACTCATTTGTCCTTTACCATCTTAAGGAAGACTTCTAGTTCATCATTCACTACAGAAAAACACTTTCGTGATAATACCAACAACCAGAATTTTTGTAGTGTTTTTTTGACTATTCATTATCACGAAAGTGTTTTTTTACTGCACTATCATTCACTACGGTCTGGTCAGGAACTTGTAGACAAGTCATGAAAATCGTCCAAATAGTTCTCGGTTGCACCCCCTGCAGATTATTAATAACATACGTTTTTCATCAAGTTGCTTGGCTTCTTGGTCAGTAGGTCGGGTACGCCCTTGGTGCAAAAAACTAACGACATCACTATGACCTCGGCTGTAGAGACTATATAATATGTTGTAATGCCCATGATGCGGCTATATCTCCCACGTGTCGAGGCATGACTTAGAGGCATAACTGCATTGTGGTTTTGTTGCAAGAAGGGTCATATTCACACAATCCCATGTAATGAACAAGAAAGGGATAAATAGAGTTGGCTTACAATCGCCACGTCACACAAATATCAAATAATTCATACATCATTCAGAGTACACACATAGTCCGACTACGGACAAATCCAAAAGAAAAGAAGATAAGCCCAAATGCTAGATCCACGATCGTCCCAACTGGGTTCGACTACTGATCATTAGGAAACGAAACATAGTAACGACCAAGGTCCTCGTCAAACTCCCACTTGAGTTCGGTAGCATCACATGTACTGGTATCATCGGCACCTGCAATTGTTTGGGTAGTATCTGTGAGTCACGAGGACTCATCAATCTTAAAACCCGCGAGATCAAGACTATTTAAGCTTATGGGTAGGATAAGGTAATGAGGTGGAGTTGCAGCAAGCGCTAAGCAAATATGGTGGCTAACATACGCAAATAAGAGTAAGATGAGAAGCTACTCAACGGACGTGAAGCTAGAAGTGATCCTGTAACTACTTACGTTCAAACATAACCCAAACCATGTTCACTTCCTGGACACCGCCAAAAAGAGACCATCACGGCTACACACGCAGTTGATTCATTTTAATTAAGTCAAGTGTCAAGTTCTCTACAACCGGATATTAACAAATTCCCACCTGCCACATAACCGTGGGCACGGCTCTTGAAAGTTTATACCCTGCAGGGGTGTCCCAACTTAGCCCATCACAAGCTCTCACGATCAACGAAGGATATTCCTTCTCCCGGTAAGACACGATCAGTCTCGGAATCCCGGTTATGAGACATTTCGACAATGGTAAAACAAGACCAGCAAGAACGCCCGATGTGCCGACAAATCCCGATAAGAGTCGCACATATCTCATTCTCAGGGCACACCAGATGGGACAAGCTACAAGTAAAACCATCCCTCAAGTTTCCCTGAGGTGGCCCCACAGGCTGCCCATTTCGGACCAGCACTCAGAGGAGCACTAGCCCGGGTGGGGGGGGGGGTTAAAATAAAGATGACCCTCGGGTTTACAACCCTAGGGAAAGTTATAGATTGTTAGGAAAAATGTAAAACCAAGGTTGGGCCTTGCTGACGCATTTTTATTCAAAGCGAACTGTCAAGGGGGTCCCATAACCCCAACCGCATAAGAAACGCAAAATCAAGGAACATAACACCAGTATAACGGAAACTAAGGCGGCAAGAGTGGAACAAAACACCGAGCAAAAGGCCAAGCCTTCCACCCCTTGCCAAGTATATAGATGCATTAATTAAATAAGGGATAAAGTGATATCCCAACATATCCATGTTCCAACATGGAACAACCTGCAAGGAACCTGCAACTAGAAATGCTATAAGAGGGGCTGAGCAAAAGCGACAACTTAGCCAAACAACGATTTGCTAGGAAGGTGGGTTAGAGGCTTGACACGGCAATATGGGAGGCATGATATAACAAGTGGTAGGTAGCGCGACATAGCAATAGAACGAACAACTAGCAAGCAAAGATAGAAGTGATATCGAGGGTAATGGTCATCTTGCCTGAGATCCCGCAAGGAAGAAGAATGAGTCCCTGAAGAAGACAAACGGACGTAGTCAAACGAATCCTCACAACTCTAGAACGAAATCAAAGCTAACGAGAGAAGCAAACCAGAAAGAAGCAAGCAACATGGTAAACACACAAGCATAAACATGGCATGATGCACAACCAAGGATGATGCATGTCCGGTTTAAATATGCATGGCATGGCAAAGAGCACAAACAAAACTACAAGTTAAGTGGAGCTCAATATGCAACGAGATGCATATTGACAAAATACCACATCCAATTATTTATCTCTCTCCCGTTTATGTACCCAACAATATTAAATGTTGTTAAACATGGCAAGAGGTGAAGCATAATAAAACTACCTATCTAGGCAAGTTTAAATGAGGCCGGACCAACAAACAACAAGTGCGAAAAAATTCTCATATGCATATTATGAATTTGGTACTGTTGTGCCCTAAACACAATTTTATAGTTGTTAAACATGCAAAGTAGTCTCACCATGTTAAACTATGCATTTTCCACCCCATTTACATATAAAGTTTATTTAAAATGGAGCTACGGTTATTCAGTTATTAAATAAACCATTTTAGTATGTCATTGTGCAAAATAAATACAAACAAAATTTTAAACATTTTTAACATGGATGAAAGCAGCATATTATGAAACTAGATGAAATTCTAGGCATTTTCCATATATAAAGTTTTTACATGTGATGCACAGTTTGTCATTTATGATATGCATGAAGTCTAGATTTTTTTTGAAAATCTATAATTCCTAGAATAAAGTTAAAATCGCTGGAACGGAAAAAAACAAGAATGGGCCGAATCTGGCTGGCCCAACCGTGTACATGAGAGGACACTGGATCTCGGTGCTCACTAGGCCACATGGGCCGGTTGGTGGAGGAGGCCGGGCAGGCCGGATCTGGCATTGGGCCGGCTTGAGCTGGCCTTGGAGGCCGAAGGGGAAGCAGGTGGGGCGCGCTGGTCCTAGCGCGCCTGGCAGCCCACGTAGCTGGCCAGCACGGTCAACGGGCATGGCTTCGCTCATACAGTTGCTCGAAGCATAGGATGGAGTGGTGGCTTCACACGGCTTGGGATTTGGGGACGAGCGTGATAACCCACAAGTATAGGGGATCACAATAGTTTTTGATAAGTAAGAGTGTCGAACCCAACGAGAAGCTAAAGGTAGAACAAATATTCCCTCAAGTTCTATCGACCACCGATACAACTCTACGCACGCTTGACGTTCGCTTTACCTAGAACAAGTATGAAACTAGAAGTACTTTGTAGGTGTTATTGGATAGGTTTGCAAGATAATAAAGAGTCCATAAATAAAAAGTAGGGGCTGTTTAGATAAAGAAACAATAAAGTAAATATAGAGAGTGTGGAAAAGTGGTGGTAGGAGTTGCGGAATTGCCCCTAAGCAATTGACTACTTTACTAGACCGATAGCAAGTATTATGTGGGAGAGGCCATTGCTAGCATGTCATCCCTGACTTGGAATTCTATGCACTTATGATTGGAACTATTAGCAAGCATCCGCAACTACTAATGTTCATTAAGGTAAAACCCAACCATAGCATTAAGATATATTGGTCCCCCTTCAATCCCATATGCATCAATTTCTATGCTAGGTTGAAGCTTCTGTCACTCTTGCCCTCCAATACATAGTCCTATCAACATACAACTAACCCTAGGGTGTGATCCACGCGCGCAATCATATGATGGGCACCAAAGGACAACAACATAACCACAAGCAAATTAAATCAATCAGAGCAATTCATCAACCACCGATAGGACAACGAAAATCTACTCAGACATCATAGGATGGCAACACATCATTGGATAATAATATGAAGCATAAAGCACCATGTTCAAGTAGAGGGTATAGCGGGTTGCGGGAGAGTGGACCGCTGTAGATAGACGCGGGAAGGTGATGGATATGTTGGTGAAGATGGCGGAGGTGTTGGTGTAGATCGCGGTGATGATGATGATGGCCACGGCGGCGTCCCGGCGCCACCGGAGGAGAGGGGGAGAGGGCCCCCCTTCTTCCTCTTCTTCCTTGACCTCCTCCCTAGATGGGAGAAGGGTTTCCCCTCTGGTCCTTGGCCTCCATGGCATGGGACGGGCGAGAGCCCCTCCGAGATTGGATCTATCTCTCTGTTTCTCTCTGGTTCTGCGTTCTCCCCTGGCTCTGTTTCACCATTTCGTATATATATGGAGATTCGTAACTCCGATTGGCCTGAAACCTTCACCATGATTTTTTTTCCGAATATTAGCTTTCTTGCGGCAAAAGAAGAGCGTCAACCGCCTTACGGTGGGTTCACGAGGGTAGGGGGCGTGCCATAGGGGGGGGGCTGCCTCATGACCACCTCGGGCACTGGTTCGCGTTGATTTTCCTTTCGAATTTTCCATATTTTCCAAAAATAAGCTCCGTCCGTTTTTATCCCGTTTGGACTCCGTTTGATATGGATATTCTGCGAAACCAAAAACATGCAACAGACAGGAACTGGCACTGGGCACTGGATTAATATGTTAGTCCCAAAAATAATATAAAAAGTTGCCAAAAAGTATATGAAAGTTGAATAATATTGGCATGGAACAATCAAAAATTATAGATACGACGGAGACGTATCAGAGCGCTTCGACGACGGGTGGCATGCCGGCGGCGGGTAACAACGAGGATGGTCGGAGACGTAGATCTGGGCATCGGGAGCCCATCTCCAGCGGGGCTTGCTGGAGTCGAGGAGGAAGGGATCCAGCGGCGGTGTGCACATGATGCAGAGGAGGTAGACATGGCGCCCGTTCTATTATTCGAAGCAGGGAACGAGCGGGCGCCTTGGCGGGGCGACGGGGTCTTGGCTGGCACTCCAGGAGGCAGCAGGGCGCAGGGGAGGTCCTAGATGCCGGATCTAGCAACTGGGGAGCTCACCGATGGGTGCGCCCATCCATGGCGTCGGGGAAGAGCCTGGGGCGGAGCCATGCCTCGATCTGTTGCAGGCAGAGAGAAGGAAGGTGAGGAACTAGGGAAGAAGAGGAAGGGAGGAGGGAGATGGCAGGGGTAGAACGGCCCGGTGGTGACTTCGGTCGCCAGAGGGAGAAGTGGCTCGGAGACGTGGACGAGCTCCTGGCTCGAGGCAGGGGAGGATGGGGTGTAGGTGGAGCTCGAGGGGAGCTGCTGGTTGGCTTGATGGGGAAAACACCAAAGGAGGAGGCGGCTTAGGTTTGTGGTTTGGATTGGGAGAGGATCCCAAGGAGGAGGAGACAGTGGGCTGGCAGCGGTGGAGGGATGGAACAAGTCCCTAGAAGTTAGGGCCAGACTGATATTATGTACATAAATAGGGGAAATGAGGGGAATTTGGATCACCCGATTAATGACCCACAAATATAGGGGATCTATCATAGTCCTTTCGATAGGTAAGAGTGTCGAACCCAATGAGGAGCAGAAGGAAATGACAAGCGGTTTTCAGTAAGGTATTCTCTGCAAACACTGAAATTATCGGTAACAAATAGTTTTGTGATAAGGTAATTTGTAACGGGTAACAAGTAATAAAAGTAAATAAGGTGCAGCAAGGTGGCCCAATCCTTTTTGTAGCAAAGGACAAGCCTGGACAAACTCTTATATAAAGGAAAGCGCTCCCGAGGACACATGGGAATTATCGTCAAGCTAGTTTTCATCATGCTCGTATGATTCGCGTTCGTTACTTTGATAATTTGATATGTGGGTGGACCGGTGCTTGGGTACTGCCCTTACTTGGACAAGCATCCCACTTATGATTAACCCTCTTGCAAGCATCCACAACCACAAAATAAGTATTAAGGTAAACCTAACCATAGGATGAAACATGTGGATCCAAATCAGCCTCTTACGAAGCAACACATAAACTAGGGTTTAAGCTTCTATCACTCTAGAAACCCATCATCTACTTATTACTTCCCAATGCCTTCCCCTAGGCCCAAATAATGGTGAAATGTCATGTAGCTGACGTTCACATGACACCACTAGAGGAGAGACAACATACATCTCATCAAAACAACGAACGAATACCAAATTCACATGACTACTTATAGCAAGACTTCTCCCATGTCCTCAAGAACAAACGTAACTACTCACAAATCATAGTCATGTTCATAATCAGAGGGGTATTAATATGCATAAAGGATCTGAACATATGGTCTTCCACCAAATAAACCAACAAGCATCAACTACAAGGAGTAATCAACACTACTGGCAACCCACAGGTACCAATCTGAGGTTTTGAGACAAAGATTGGATACAAGAGATGAACGAGGGTTTGAGATGAGATGGTGCTGGTGAAGATGTTGATGGAGATTGACCCCCTTTGGATAGAGGATCGATGGTGATGACGATGGTGATGATTCCCCCCCGGAGGGATGTTTCCCCGGCAGAACAGCTCTGCCGGAGCCCTAGATTGGTTCCGCCAAGGTTCCGCCTCGAGACGGCGGCGCTTCATACCGAAAGCTTCCTTTTGATTTTTCCAGGGCGAAAGACTCCATATAGCAAAAGTTGGGCACTGGAGGCCTGCCAAGGGGCCCATGAGACAGGGGGCGCGCCCAGGGGGGTAGGGCGTGCCCCCACCCTCATGGATGGTGGGTGGCCCCCCTCTGGTGCTTTCTTCGCCCAATATTTTTTATATATTCCAAAACTGACTTCCGTGGAGTTTCAGGACTTTTGGAGTTATGCAGAATAGGTCTCTAATATTTGCTCCTTTTCCAGCCCAGAATTCCAGCTGCCGGCATTCTCGCTCTTCGTGCAAATCTTGTAAAATAAGAGAGAATAGGCATAAGTATTGTGATATAATATGTAATAACAGCCCATAATGCAATAAATATCAATATAAAAGCATGATGAAAAATGGACGTATCAACTCCCCCAAGCTTAGACCCCGCTTGTCCTCAAGCGGAAGCTGATAACGAAAAATATGTCCACATATTTAGAGATAGAGGTTGTCGGTGTCAAAACTGATGGATCTCAGGTAGGGGGTCCCGAACTATGCGTCTAAGGCGGATGGTAACAGGAAGCGGGGGACACAATGTTTACCCAGGTTCGGGCCCTCTTGATGGAGGTAATACCCTACGTCCTGCTTGATTGATCTTGATGATATGAGTATTACAAGAGTTGATCTACCACGAGATCGTAGAGGCTAAACCCTAGAAGCTAGCTTATGGTATGATTGTTGTTGTCCTACGGACTAAACCCTCCGGTTTATATAGACACAGAGGGGGCTAGGGTTACATAGAGTTGGTTACAAGGGAGGAGATCTACATATCCGTATTGCCAAGCTTGCCTTCCATGCCAAGGAGAGTCCTATTCGGACACGGGACGAAGTCTTCAATCTTGTATCTTCATAGTCCAACAGTCTGGCCAAAGGATATAGTCCAGCTGTCCGGAGACCCCCTAATCTAGGACTCCCTCAGTAGCCCCCGAACCAGGCTTCAATGACGATGAGTTCGGCGCGCAGATTTGTCTTCGGCATTGCAAGGCGGGTTCTTCTCCAAATTTTGAATATCTGCTGAGTAGTGTCCGGCTCTCCATAAATGTTGCACTTCTTGGCTTCCGCGACCAATAAGGGCTATCTTCCACGTGTCGAGCGAATGCGAGGAGCCAGGGCATTTTTACATTTGCCACCCTATCCATGTAAGTAAACTGTCTATTAAAGAGACGGCGATTCTTAGATCCATAACACACCATCCTCCCATGGTGAGTATCCATCGAAGCGCGCTCGGAAAAATCCATTCCAACATGGCCGGCCATCGCAGCTCCTCCTCCCGCTCCCGTAGCCCTAAGCCCGGTGACTGCGAGAAGTGTTCCGTCCCGCACAGCCAATTAGTAGAGTTATAGACCCAGGGATTTCTCCCTCCAGCATATATGGTCCCCGTTCAAGCCGGGCTCGCCACCTATAATGGCGGGGAGCAAGCGGAGAGCTTCCCCAATCCCTCCAAGGGGGAGCGGGTATGCCTTGTCCCTTATTTACTAAGGGGACTTGGATTTCCGATCCATCCGTTCCTCCGCGGGCTCTTGGAGTTTTATGGCCTCCAGTTGCATAATTTCACCCCGCTTCCATATTACACATCGCTGGTTATGTTGCTCTTTGTGAGCTATTTCTGGGCTGCGAAGCTCATTTCGAGCTGTGGAAGAGGCTATTCTGCCTTGTGCCCCGCACACAGGAGGGGTCAATATATCAAGTGGGCGGAGCCAAAATATGGCGCATCGCGGGGGCCGAATACCTGTCCGGTACCCCGGAGAAGACGTACGAAGACTGGCCTTCGGAGTGGTTTTACATGGAGGACGTCCCCCTTCCAGATCCTATTCGGATGGGTCTTCCCGAGTTCGACAATGCCCCTTTGAAGAAACGCCAAAGTTGGCGCCCACGGAGCCCTCAGGAGGAAGATAACGGAGAAGTCCTTTACCTGATGGGCCGGATAAAAGTGCTGGCTCAATCAGGACTGACAATAATCGAGGTTATGTCAATATGTATAATGCGGGGGGGGGGGGGGGGTGCAACCACTTCAATATCGAGGGCACCCCATGTGGCGCTTTAACGGGGAAGATGATGCGACCCGCTATGGGCGTTAGGGACCAGACTCAGTTGCTGCTCTAGCAAAAATTCTGTCCGATTTGTTCAAGGGAGAGGAAGAGGAGTTCATCCGTATTAAGCCACGGGATGGATTCTCCATGTACAACCCCCCAAGCTGGGTGAGATGTCACTTTTTACTCCCAACCTTCCCGCATTCTTTGTCATAAATACTCACCTTGCCGTTTCATGGCAGGAACTGCGAAAAGCCGTCAGGGAGGTCAACAGCCCACCTCCACAACCGGAGGACCCTGACCGGGCCCTCGATCCCGGACTCGAAGAGGATCCGGACATATTTTTGGAGCTGATTGACAGGACATTCTATCAATTGAGCTGCGATGATGCCATGGTGGCCATCATAGCCGACTATCCTGGGCTACTCCCTGCATCGCATGTAAGAAAAACCGGAGTCCCAACTTTCGAGAAGGATCCCCTTTTATGCACTTCACCTACCGTACACATATGGTGTTTTACAGGGAAGGCCCTCGGGATGCCATGCCGAACCCGCAGTGACTCGCCAACAAGGGACATCGAAGCCGGGTAGGCTAAAAAGGAAGGTGGTCAGGACTGAGACACCGACGCAGAGGTATGATACAGAACCTTGCTCCATGGTTGTCGTCTTTCTTAAAATATAATGACATCCATGTTTCCTAGTAGGAAAAACGCTCGCCGGACTATATCCGGAGAGGTTGCCGATCACGCCTCCACTAGTCGGGCTCCAGGGCCGGACATAGAGGCGGAAGCTAACACGGGGCGAATGCCGGATGCTCCTCCTACAGAGGATGCGGATAGACTATCCGCTACAAATTCCAAAGTGGAGAGCGTCATGAATCACAGGCGTCGCCGGGCCGTACTTCGTGACACTTGTTTCTCCCAAGAGGCGTTTGATGCCTTCAACTCAGGAGACGCGTACATCCGTGCTGCTCAAAATGGTCTTGCCAGAGCCACGGACCAATATGTAAAGGATATACGGGTAACAAAATCTGACGATTATATATATTAGTAGCCCCTGAGACTTGAAACAGTTGACACAACTGATTTAAGGATCATTATATGTGTAGGTTCTTACAGAGAAGAATACCCAATTGTCTCAAGAGCTGGAGGGGTGCAAAGCCCAGCTACGGGCCGTGGTTGCCGCGTTGAAGGAGTCCGAGAAGACCCCCTCTAGTAACACTTGTTTTCATTGCAAAGAATGACAGGTACCAGATAGTATGCGACATGCATGCAAATCTAACAATAGATGTTGTAGATGACTCCAGAGTGAATCCGGAGGCCGTGCCGGAGAATGTGCAACGTGCTAATCGACAGCTAAATGCTGGCGAGCGCATGCTTATGCGGGTCAGGCAGGAGAAAAATAATCTCCAGGACTCCAATATCCAGCTGGGCATGGAACTGAAAGATGTCCGAGCCCAGCTTGCGGACTCCGTGAAGGAGAATAAGCGGCTTCGACGCGGCATTTTCAGTAAGTGCTTGAGCAAACTTTTGAAAGAGTTCGGCGAAGAAGCCGGCTAACAGATTTATGTCTGCAGGTATGCTGACGGGTCGTCCCGCAGAGAAATGCCCGGGTCTGCGGGTGATCTTCTACCAGAGCTCTCACAACTGCACGAACAAGTTCGACAGGTGATGCAGGGTATTGCCCAAGCCTTGTGGCCATCCGCCTCCCCGCCAGGAGGCATGGGGGAGCTTATGGAGAAGCTCAAGGGAGCGCGGCGGCGCTTCCGATTATGGAAGATATCAGCCTACCGACAAGGTGCAAGGGAAACCTGGGCCATGGTGAAGACGCGATATACCAAAGCTAACCCAAACCACATGACCGAGGTTGGACCTGTGGGGCCTGATGGGAAAGAGATCCCTGTCAGTTTGGTGTATGACCAAGTAGAATTAGCTGCAAAGTATTCCCAACAGGATTGTAGGCTAGACAGCCTGTTGGATGGTATAGAAGAAGAATTTAGTCAGTCTTAGTGACTATGTACTTTAAGTGACATATATAATGTCCCTAGCCGGATTGTAAATCATTTGTCATAGCGGACCTTTTCGCTTCGACCTCTGGACCCGATAGTCCGGAGTGTATCTGAATACCCGCTCGGTTATGTAAAAACCGGGGTATGCATGGAAACCAGGCGTAGGGGTCATAAGTGCTTGAACAGACAAGTACCCAACTAGCTATGTTATATTACATGGATAGTAAGAAACATCTTCCATGAAGAATAGTTCCGTTAAGGGTTCCTTTCCCTGGGTACGTGATACGTCCATTTTGCATCATGCTTTTATATCAATATTTATTGCATTATGGGCTATTATTACACATTATGTCACAATACTTATGCCTATTCTCTCTTATTTTACAAGGTTTACATAAAGAGGGAGAATGCCGGCAGCTGGGATTCTGGGATGGAAAAGGAGCAAATATTAGAGACCTATTCTGCACAGCTCCAAAAGTCCTGAAACTTCACGGAACATGTTTTCCAAATATATAAAAGATACTGAGAGCAAGAACTTCACCAGGGGGGCCACACCCTGCCCATGAGGGTGGGGGCGCACCCTACACCCTGGGCTCGCCCCCTACCTCGTGGGCCCCTGGTGGCCCTCCGGTGACCATCTTCTGCTATATGGAGTCTTTTGATGGAAAAAAATCATAAGCCATCTTCTCGGACGAAACTCCGCCGCCATGAGGCGGAACCTTGGCGGAACCAATCTAGGGCTCTGGCGGAGCTGTTCTGCCAAGGAAACTTCCCTCCCGGAGGGGGAAATCATCGCCATCGTCATCACCAATGCTCCTCTCATCGGGAGAGGGCAATCTCCATCAACATCTTCATCAGCACCATCTCATCTCAAAACCCTAGTTCATCTCTTGTATCCAATTCTTGTCTCCAAGTCCGGGATTGGTGCTAGTAGGTTGCTAGTAGTGTTAATTACTCCTTGTAGTTGATGCTAGTTGGTTTAATTGGTGGAAGATCTTATGTTCAGATCCTATATGCATATTAATACCCCTCTGATTATGAACATGTTTATGCTTTGTGAGTAGTTACTTTTTTTCCTGAGGACATGGGAGAAGTCTTTCTATTAGTAGTCATATGAATTTGGTATTCGTTCGGTATTCTGATGAGATGTATGTTGTCTCTCCTCTAGTGGTATTATGTGAACGTCGACTACATGACACTTCACCATTATTTGGGCCTAAAGGAAGGCATTGGGGAGTAATAAGTAGATGATGGGTTGCTAGAGTGAGAGAAGCTTAAACCTTAGTTTATGCGTTGCTTTGTAAGGGGCTGATTTGGATCCATATGTTTCATGCTATGGTTAGGTTTACCTTAATACTTTTGTTGTAGTTGCGGATGCTTGCAATAGAGGTTAATCATAAGTGGGATGCTTGTCCAATAAGGGCACTACCCAAGCACCGGTCCACCCACATACCAAATTATCAAAGTACCGAACGCGAATCATATGAACGTGATGAAAACTAGCTTGACGATATTCCCATGTGTCCTCGGGAGCGCTTTACATCTTACAAGAGTTTGTCCAGGCTTGTCCTTTGCTACAAAAAGGATTGGGACACCTTGATGCACCTTATTTACTTTTGTTACTTGTTGCTCGTTACAAATTATCTTATCACAAAACTATCTGTTACCACTTATTTCAGTACTTGTAGAGAATACCTTGCTGGAAACCGCTTATCATTTCCTTCTGCTCCTCGTTGGGTTCGACACTCTTACTTATCGAAAGGACTATGATAGATCCCCTATACTTGTGGGTCATCAAGACTCTTTTCTGGCGCCGTTGCCGGGGAGTGAAGCGCCTTTGGTAGGTGGAATTTGGTAAGGAAAAATTTATATAGTGTGCTGAAATTTACTGTCACTTGTTACCATGGAAAGTAATCCTCTGAGGGGCTTGTTCGGGGTAGCTTCACCCCGACCATTAGAGCAAAGAGTTGCTCCTCAACCTACTGAACCTACTGAAAATGAAAATGCTTGCTTTGAAGTTCCTTTGGGTATGATAGAAAAACTGCTAGCTAATCCTTTTTTAGGAGATGGAACAAAACATCCTGATGAACATCTGATATATGTGGATGAAGTTTGTGGATTATTTAAGCTTGTAGGTGTACCCGGAGATGTTGTTAAGAAGAATGTCTTCCCTTTATCTTTGAGGGGAGATGCATCGACATGGTATAGGCTATGTGATGATATGAGGTCTTGGAATTACAAACGATTGAAATTGGAATTTCATCAGAAGTTGTATCCTATGCATCTTGTTCATCGTGATTGCAATTATATATATAATTTTTGGCCTCGCGAAGGAGAAAACATCGCTCAAGCTTGGGGGAGGCTTAAATCAATGTTATATTCATGCCCCAATCATGAGCTCTCAATAGAAATGATTATTCAAAATTTTTATGCTCGGCTTTCTGGTAACAATCGCACCATGCTTGATACTTCTTGTGCCGGCTCTTTTATGATGAAGACTATTGAATTCAAATGGGATTTATTGGAAAGAATTAAACGCAACTCTGAAGATTGGGACCTCGACAATGGTAAGGAGTCAGGTATGACACCTAGTTTTGATTGTGTTAAATCTTTTATGGATACCGATATTTTTCGTAAATTTAGCACTAAATATGGACTTGACTCTGAGATGGTAGCTTCTTTCTGTGAATCTTTTGCTGCTTATGTTGATCTCCTCAAGGAGAAGTGGTTTAAATATCATCCTCCCATAGAAGTAAAAGTAGCTGCACCTATTAAAGTTGAAGAAAAGACTATCACTTATAATGATCCTATTGTTCCTACTTCTTATGTTGAGAACCCACCTTTCCCTGTTAGGATAAAGGATCATGCTAAAGCTTCAACTGTGGTTCGTAAAAGCAATATTAAAACATATAGACCTCCTGAGCAAGTTAAAGTTGAACCTAATATTGCTATCGTTAAAGATCTCTTGTCTGATAATATTGATGGGCATGCTATTTATTTTTGTGATGAAACTGCTAGAATTGCTAAACCCCGTGATAAAGATAAACCTAGACCTGTGGTAGGCATGCCTGTTATTTCTGTTAAAATAGGAGATCATTGTTATCATGGCTTATGTGATATGGGTGCTAGTGCTAGTGCAATACCTATCAGCCTTTATAGAGAAATTATGCATGATATTGCACCCATTGAGTTAGAAGATATTGATGTCACAATTAAACTTGCCAATAGAGATACTATTTCACCAATGGGAATTGTTAGAGATGTTGAAGTCTTGTGTGGGAAAACTAAATATCCTGCTGATTTTCTTGTTCTTGGTTCCCCACAAGATAGATTTTCTCCCATTATATTTGGTAGACCCTTCTTGAACACTGTTAATGCTACCATAGATTGCAAAAGGGATGTTGTTACTATCGGTTTAGATGATATGACTCATGAATTTATTTTTTGTAAGTTTAGTAGACAACACCGTGAAGAAGAATTACCTAGTAAGGATGAAATTATTGGTCTTGCTTCTATTGTCGTACCTCCTCCTAGTGATCCTTTAGAACAACACTTGCTAGACCATGAAAATGATATGTTTATGAATGAAAGAAGGGAATTAGATGAAGTATTCTTTAAATAGGAACCTATTCTGAAAAACAATTTACCTGTTGAAATCCTAGGTGATCCTCCTCCACCCAAGGGTGATCCCGTGTCTGAACTTAAACCGCTACCTGATACTCTTAAATATGCTTATCTTGATGAGAAAAAGATATATCCTATTATTATTAGTGCTAACCTTTCAGAGCATGAGGAAGAGAGATTATTTAAAACTCTGAAGAAGCACCGTGCTGCTATTGGGTATACTCTTGATGATCTTAAGGGCATTAGTCCCAGTCTATGTCAACATAAAATTAATTTGGAAGAAGATGCTAAACTAGTTCGTGATCATCAACGCCGGCTGAATCCTAAAATGAAAGTAGTGGTAAGAAAGGAGATACTAAAGCTCCTTGAGGCAGGTATAATTTATCCCGTTGCTGATAGTCAATGGGTAAGCCATGTCCATTGTGTCCCTAAGAAGGGAGGTATTACTATTGTTCCTAATGATAAAGATGAATTGATTCCTCAAAGAATTATTACAGGTTATAGGATGGTAATTGATTTCCACAAATTAAATAAGGCTACTAAAAAGGATCATTACCCCTTACCTTTTATCGATCAAATGCTAGAAAGATTGTCCAAACATGCACATTTTTGCTTTCTAGATGGTTATTCTAGTTTCTCTCAAATACATGTGTCAGCCAAAGATCAATCAAAGACTACTTTTACATGCCCTTTTGGTACTTTTGCTTATAGACGTATGCCTTTTGGTTTATGTAATGCACCTGCTACCTTTCAAAGATGCATGATGGCTATATTCTCTGACTTTTGTGAAAAGATTTGTGAGGTTTTCATGGACGACATTTCCTTCTATGGATCTTCTTTTGATGATTGCTTGAGCAACCTTGATCGAGTTTTGCAGAGATGTGAAGAAACTAATCTTGTCTTGAATTGGGAAAAGTGCCACTTTATGGTGAATGAAGGTATTGTCTTGGGGCATAAAGTTTCTGAAAGAGGTATTGAAGTTGATAAAGCCAAGGTTGATGCTATTGAAAAGATGCCATGTCCCAAGGACATCAAAGGTATAAGAAGTTCCCTTGGTCATGCCAGTTTTTATAGGAGGTTCATTAAGGACTTCTCAAAAATCTCTCGGCCTCTAACTAATTTATTACAAAAAGATATACCATTTGTCTTTGATGATGATTGTGTAGAAGCATTTGAAATACTTAAGAAAGCATTGATCTCTGCACCTATTGTTCAGCCACCTGATTGGAATTTACCCTTTGAAATTCTGTGTGATGCTAGTGATTATGCCGTAGGTGCTGTTCTAGGACAAAGAGTTGATAAGAAACTAAATGTTATTCAATATGCTAGTAAAACTCTAGACAATGCTCAAAGAAATTATGCTACTACTGAAAAAGAATTCTTAGCAGTTGTATTTGCTTGTGATAAGTTCATACCTTATATTGTTGATTCTAAAGTAACTATTCACATTGATCATGCTGCTATTAAATATCTTATGGAAAAGAAAGATGCTAAACCTAGACTTATTAGATGGGTTCTCTTGCTACGAGAATTTGATTTTCATATTGTTGATAGAAAAGGAGCTGAGAACCCCGTTGCAGACAACTTGTCTAGGTTAGAAAATGTGCTTGATGACCCACTACCTAGTGATGATAGCTTTCCCGATGAGCAATTAAATGTCATAAATGCTTCTCATACTACTCCATGATATGCTGACTATGCTAATTACATTGTTGGTAAGTATATACCACATACTTTCACATACCAGAAAGAGAAAAAGTTCTTCTATGATTTGAGGCATTACTTTTGGAATGACCCACATCTTTATAAAGAAGGAGTATATGGTGTTATTAGACGTTGTGTACCTGAGCATGAACAGGAACAAATCCTACGCAAGTGTCACTCCGAAGCTTATGGAGGACACCATGCTGGAGATAGAAGTGCACATAAGGTACTGCAATCTGGTTTTTATTGGCCTACTCTCTTCAAGGATGCCCGTAAGTTTGTCTTATCTTGTGATGTCAAAGAATTGGTAATATTAGTAGACGTCAAGAAATGCCTATGAATTATTCACTTGTTATTGAACCATTTGATGTTTGGGGCTTTGACTATATGGGACCTTTTCCTTCTTCTAATGGTTATACACATATTTTAGTTGCTGTTGATTACGTTACTAAGTGGGTAGAAGCTATTCCAACTAGTAGTGCTGATCATAACACTTCTATTAAAATGCTTAAAGAAGTTATTTTTCCAAGATTTGGACTCCCTAGATATTTAATGACTGATGGTGGTTCACATTTTATTCATGGTGCCTTCCGTAAAATGCTTGCTAAATATGATGTTAATCATAGAATTGCATCTCCTTATCACCCTCAGTCTAGTGGTCAAGTAGAATTGAGTAATAGAGAACTCAAATTAATTTTGCAAAAGACAGTTAATAGGTCTAGAAAAGAATTGGTCCAAGAAACTTGATGATGCATTATGGGCCTATAGAACTGCATAAAAAATCCTATGGGTATGTCTCCGTATAAAATGGTCTACGGAAAAGCATGTCACTTACCTATCGAACTAGAACACAAGGCTTATTGGGCTATTAAAGAACTTAACTATGATTTTAAACTTGCCGGTGAGAAGAGGTTATTTGATATTAGCTCACTTGATGAATGGAGAACCCAAGCCTACAAAAATGCCAAGTTGTTTAAAGAAAAAGTTAAAAGATGGCATGACAAAAGGGTACAAAAGCGTGAGTTTAATGTAGGTGATTATGTATTGCTATACAACTTTCGTTTAAGATTCTTTGCAGGAAAAATTCTCTCTAAATGGGAAGGTCCTTACGTTATTGAGGAGGTTTACCATTCCGGTGCCATAAAAATCAACAACTTCGAAGGCACAAATCCGAAGGTGGTGAACGGTCAAAGAATCAAACACTATATCTCAGGTAATCCCATAAATGTTGAAACCAATGTTATTGAAACCGTAACCCCAGAGGAATACATAAGGGACACTTTCCGGAATGTTTCAGACTCCAAAAAGGAATAGGTATGTGGTACGGTAAGTAAACCGACTCCAAAACAGTTTTTAAGGCAATATTTCTCCGTTTTGGAATATTTAGAAAAATAGAAAAATAAGCAGCAGTCCAGGAAGGACACGAGGGCTCCACGAGGGTGGAGGGCGCGCCCTACCCTACTAGGCGCGCCCCCTACCTCGTGGGCACCTTGTGTGCTCTCCGGACTCCGTTTTCGTACATGACACGTATTTTTGTCGGTAAAAATTCATTATATAATCTCCCGGGGGTTTTGACTCCCGTATCATGCAAAAATCTCCTATCTTTGTTTTGAGCTGTTTTTCTGACAGATCTAGATTATCATGGTGTCTCCAAGTGCTCCCAAGGACAAGTTCTTCGAGAAGGTCATCAACCCTTACCTCACGGAGGTGCAGCGACACCCTCAAACCATTGAGATGTGTGATGGGTTGTTGCACATCCGCGATGCTGAGGGACCAAGGAAGACCGGAAGCACGGAGGCCATGCTCGAGGCATTGGAGCAAGAAGTTTTCAAGTGTCAGGAGATGGTGGAGCGTGGACTTGATTCCAATCACATTATGATCACGGAGTTCACCAACAACCACAAGCTGGATGTCAAGGACATTGGGGAGGCCATCTTCAAGCTTCATGAGAAAATCGAGCACCTCCAAGCCCAGATTTATGACCTGCAAAACCAAAACTGTGAGTATGAATATATATTCAAGAGGATGAGTTTGGCTGCAGATTTAAGGTTTCAGGAGACTCGATCATCCTTCTATGATGGTGAGCCTATGCCCTAGAAGAAGGATGACAAGCCTACGCCATCAACAAAATCACCACCATCTCCATCAACAAAGTAGAATTGAGTATCTAGTATGGGCACTCCACTTGGCAATTGCCAAGCTTGGGGGAGTGCCCCGGTATCGTATCACCATCACTTTTATCTTTACCATTTTTCTTAGTTCGATCCTTTTGGTAATATCTTGATCTAGTAGAATAAAAGTTCTTAGTGTGATCTAGTTGTGAGTTTTGCTTTATTATCCTTCTATGTAATCGAGCATGTGAGCTATATAATAAAGATTAGTGTTGAGTCAAGGGCTTGATTATTTTGCCATGATCCTAAGTGAATAAAAGAAAAGAGAAAGAAATAAAAAGAAACAAAGAGATCATGTGAGTCTTATGGAGAGTAATGAGCTCACATAGAAAAAGTATGATGAATAAAAGTTGTTGAGAGTTGACAAGCATAGTTTTGGTCATCGTTGCAATTAATAGGAAGTGATAAAGAAAGAGAGGTATTCACATATAAATATACTATATTGGACATCTTTTATGATTGTGAGCACTCATTAAAATATGACATGCTAAAGAGTTGACAATGGACAAGGAAGACAACGTAATGGGTTATGTTTTCTTACATCTGAGATGAATTATATTGTCTTGGATCTTCCAACATGACGAGCTTACCTTTCCCCCTCATGCTAGCCAAATTCATTGGACCAAGTAGAGATACTACTTGTGCTTCCAAATACCCTTAAACCAGTCTTGCCATAAGAGTCCACCATATCTACCTATGGATTGAGTAAGATCCATCAAGTAAGTTGTCATCGGTGCAAGCAATAAAAATTGCTCTCTAAATATGTATGATTGATTGGTGTGGAGGAAATAAGCTTTATACGATCGTGTGATATGGAAATAATAAAAGCGACGAACTGCATAATAAAGGTCCATATCACAAGTGGCAATATAAAGTGACGTTCTTTCGCATTAAGATTTTGAGCATCCAACCATAAAAGCGCATGACAACCTCTGCTTCCCTCTGCGAAGGGCCTATCTTTTACTTTTATCTCCTATATTGCATAAGAGTCATGGTGATTTTCACCCTTCCTTTTTACACTTTATCCTTTGGCAAGCACAATATGTTGGAAAGATCCTGGTATATATAGCTAATTGGATGTGAGTTTTCATGAACTATTACTGTTGACATTACCCTTGAGGTAAAACGTTGGAAGGCAAAACTATAAGCCCCTATCTTTCTCCGTGTCCGATTAAAACTCCATACCCATAAGTATTGCGTGAGTGTCAACAATTGTGAAAGACTATATGATAGTTGAGTATGTGGACTTGCTGAAAAGCTCTTATACATTGACTCTTTCCTATGTTATGATAAATTGCAATTGCTTCAATGACTGAGATTATAGTTTGTCAGTTTTCAATGAAGTTTACGATTCATACTTGATATTGTGATTGAATTATTACTCTAGCATTAGAGATTATATGACAAGAATTATATAAGTTGCTGTTCTAAGAATTATCATGATGCCCTCATGTCCGTATTTTATTTTTATCGACACCTCTATCTCTAAACATGTGGACATATTTTTCGATTTCGGCTTTTCGCTTGAGGACAAGCGAGGTCTAAGCTTGGGGGAGTTGATACGTCCATTTTGCATCATGCTTTTATATCAATATTTATTGCATTATTGGCTGTTATTACACATTATGTCACAATACTTATGCATATTCTCTCTTATTTTACAAGGTTTACATAAAGAGGGAGAATGCCGACAGCTGGGATTCTGGCTGGAAAAGGAGAAAATATTAGAGACCTATTCTGCACAGCTCCAAAAGTCTTGAAACTTCACGGAAGATATTTTCCAAATATATAAAAAATACTGAGAGCAAGAACTTCACCAGGGGGCCACACACTGCCCACGAGGGTGGGGGGCGCACCCTACCCCCCTGGGTGCGCCCTCTACCTCATGGGCCCCATGGTGGCCCTCCGGTGACCATCTTCTACTATATGGAGTATTTTGATGGGAAAAAAATCATAAGTCATCTTCTAGGACGAAACTCCGCCGCCACGAGGCGGAACCTTGGCGGAACCAATATAGGGCTCTAGCGGAGCTGTTTTGCCGGGGAAACTTCCCTCCTAGAGGGGGAAATCATCGCCATCGTCATCACCAACGCTTCTCTCATCGGGAGAGGGCAATCTCCATCAACATCTTCATCAGCACCATCTCATCTCAAAACCCTAGTTCATCTCTTGTATCCAATTCTTGTCTCCAAGTCCGGGATTGGTGCTAGTAGGTTGCTAGTAGTGTTAACTAGATCATGTTGACGCGCGTTGCCGCGCCCGTTCATTTTTGTAATGGATTAATTAAAATATCCGTAAATACATGATGTTACCAAACACGAATGTTGAATTTGCATAACTTGATTCATACATTTGGGTTTGTGGTTGTAGTGTGGAAGCGAAGATTGGGCGCACATTGCCATGCCACAACCATCCATTGTTAGACGTATATGAGAAATGTGGATGAATTAAATTCCTTTGAAATTCCAACATTCATTCATGGTATGAGATTGAAAAGAATAAACACACATATAGTCATAAAAAAGATGATCTGATACTTGAACTCTTGCCAGAGCATTGCGCTAGTAAATAAAGCTTCAAAAAATGTGAGGAAGATCATATGAAGCCTTCCTCGGCAACCACATTATTGGAAAAAAAACATAGGAAAACATTAAAAAAATCTGAAGGATTACCTTGATATTTCTAAGTGACATGGCGCAATTTTCTTTCAGGCGTTATTTCTTCAGATTTTCTTAAGAAATATCCTTTCTTTAATTAGTAGCCATCTTTAGCACAAGAGTGACCTGGCTGGTTCTTGTTTCTGAAGTCCTAAGAAAAACAATGGACAGTTGAAGTGGAGTTTTCAACTTCGGTTTGGTGCATGTATGACTTAATGCTTCACAGCAACATGTACTCAGAAAAAATGTTCAGTTAATCTTCTGCATTGTTAGGCTTCAAACTAAATGCTGGATTCATGAGATACATTAGGCAATCGTTTAGTTAGCATGCATAAGATACCTGAACAGGGAGGTAGATCACGGAGAGCAGGGCAGGAACTGCAGTGTGCAGTTATGCTGTTTGGTGTCCATTAAGATTCTGAGGCGAGACTGAGGAGAGACGGAGGATGGCAGT
Organism: Triticum urartu; assembly: GCF_056163025.1. Classification (NCBI taxonomy): domain Eukaryota; kingdom Viridiplantae; phylum Streptophyta; class Magnoliopsida; order Poales; family Poaceae; genus Triticum; species Triticum urartu. The sequence goes on from NC_141877.1 coordinate 282,207,144, forward strand.
GGATTGATAATGCCACCGGCGAGCTCTGAGACAAAGCACAACCAGAGAGAAGCAGTTGTTGCCATTCTCACCCTTCCATTACCGCACTCCTGCTTGCACCTTGCATCCCCGACACCAAGCGATCGATTCAGGGCGACATCCTCTTTGGGGATGTCTTTACCCTGGCAACATCAGGCACCATCGACTGTCTCCGTTCGGCTTCGCCGGGCCAATCAACATGAGCCCCAATGGCTGCCGTACCACCGTTGCCGTTGGTAGAGGGGGCGTCGGACTGTCGCTTGGCGGGGTCGTCAATGAGCTCCTCACGCAGGAGCCGTCTCCGTGAGTTTGCGAAGCCATCATGAGCAATCGCCATCACCTCTTGTCGCTCCGCGAGCAATGCCCGCCGCTCTCGAGCAATTTGCGCCCGACACAGCAAAGGAATCCAATTTGCATTTTTTAGGGCGAGAATGCGCTTTGCTGCCGGTGCGAGCTGAGCGGGGCAGATAATGTTACCAGCCCAACATAAGCCCAGTTAACCACAACTCTACTAAATCAATCTCCGGAGCAGCGGCCCAAGAGATGATGGGCTACAGCATGAGGAGATGTGAGGCAAAATCTGTACCGCTCGTTAAAGGATCCAATGGATGTCGAACAAAATCACTGTGGTGGCTTGGTGGTCGCTCTGTTATACTGTTTCTCAATTACTCCTTGTAGTTGATGCTAGTTGGTTTAATTGGTGGAAGATCATATGTTCAGATCCTATATGCATATTAATACCCCTATGATTATGAACATGTTTATGCTTTGTGAGTAGTTACTTTTGTTCCCGAGGACATGGGAGAAGTCTTGCTATTAGTAGTCATGTGAATTTGGTATTCGTTCGATATTTTGATGAGATGTATGTTGTCTCTCCTCTAGTGGTGTTATGTGAACGTCGACTACATGACACTTCACCTTTATTTGGGCCTATAGGAAGGCATTGGGGAGTAATAAGTAGATGATGGGTTGCTAGAGTGACAGAAGCTTAAACCCTAGTTTATGCGTTGCTTCGTAAGGGGCTGATTTGGATCCATATGTTTCATGCTATGGTTAGGTTTACCTTAATACTTTTGTTGTAGTTGCGGATGCTTGCAATAGAGGTTAATCATAAGTGGGATGCTTGTCCAAGTAAGGGCAGTACCCAAGCACCGGTCCACCCACATACCAAATTATCAAAGTACCGAATGCGAATCATATGAACGTGATGAAAACTAGCTTGACGATATTCCCATGCGTCCTCGGGAGCGCTTTACATCTTATAAGAGTTTGTCCAGGCTTGTCCTTTGCTACAAAAAGGATTGGGCCACCTTGCTGCACCTTATTTACTTTTGATACTTGTTGCTCGTTACAAATTATCTTATCACAAAACTATCTGTTACCACTTATTTCAGTACTTGCAGAGAATACCTTGCTGGAAACCGCTTATCATTTCCTTCTGCTCCTCATTGGGTTCGACACTCTTACTTATCGAAAGGACTACGATAGATCCCCTATAGTTGTGGGTCATCAGTACGCATGCCCTAATGTGCATGTCCGAACTGCGAAAAGAGACGCAGGCTATAAACATCTGGGGGCATGTATCAAAATAAATAAAAGTCATCTTTTGTTCACCGACCGAATATTCCCTTAAGAACGCTAGCTTTCGGCTTCACCCAGTCTGAGGTACACATCCGGCTGACCCGGCAGTAACAATCACAGAGGTGCTCCCCTTATGACCTCGCCGAATTAACGGGAACGTAGGGCATAAATACAAGAGCCAGGCAACCTAGCTTGGCCAAAACTTAAGTCATATTGATGCATATAATGGCGTAAAAAGGTACATGTGGAAGAATGACACATGTGTGGGGCATAAGGCCCAGAAAAATAGTTATATTAAGCTTCTGTATAAGAAGCCCCCAGGTATAATGAGCGCGGTTAGCGCGTCAAGATTGTGTAGTCAAGACACAAGTTAGCCTTTTAAGGCCTTGAGGAGAAGAAAAAGAAGAGAGAAAGAGAGAAAAGAAAGATAACGGATTTGCAAAAAAAATTGACGGGGGTAAGGATACGAACATAGAGTCCGACACTAGGCGTAGAATCTTCGGAGTCTGGCTGCGTTCCATGGGTTTGGCTTGAGTCGATTGTCCGATGCATCCCGCAGACGGTACGCTCCACCGGTCAGAACCTGGTCAATAATGAAGGGACCTTCCCATTTGGGCTTGAGCTTGTTCTTTTTCTTCTCCGGCAGGCGTAGAACTAGTTCACCAACGTTATAGGTTTTGGCCCGTACTTCTCTGCTTTGATACTTTCGAGCCTGTTGCTGATAGAATGCGGAACGGGCTTTTGCCACGTCGCGCTCCTCCTCCAAGGCGTCCAAACTGTCCTGCCGATCGAGCTCGGCCTCTTTTTCTTCGTACATGCGCACTCGAGGTGAGTCATGAATTATGTCGCAAGGCAGAACCGCCTCTGCGCCGTACACCATAAAAATGGTGTGCATCCGGTAGTGCGATTCGGCGTGGTCCGCGGCCCCAATAGTACAGAGTCGAGCTCCTCTACCTAGTGTGTGTTTGATTCCTTTAAGGACCGCACTAATTTGGGTTTGATGCCGTTCATGATAAGACCATTTGCTCGCTCGACTTGACCGTTAGTTTGCGGGTGATAGACAGAAGCATAATCGAGCTTGATGCCCATGTTGCTGCACCAAAGTTTTATCTCGTCGGCTGTAAAGTTCGTGCCGTTGTCAGTGATGATGCTGTGGGGGATGCCATAACAGTGTACAACCCCAGATATGAAGTCTATCACCGGTCTGGATTCAACCGTTTTAATGGGTTTGGCTTCTATCCATTTGGTGACTTTATCCACCATGACCAGTAAGTATATTTTTTCTTATGGGTTCCCCCTTTAAGGGGTCCGACCATATCAAGCCCCTAGATCGCAAAGGGCCAAGTAATGGGGATTGTTTGGAGAGCGGTAGGCAGAATATGGCTTTGGTTTGCAAAAAGCTGGCAACCGACGCAACGTTGGACCAGATACTATGCATCTGCTCGGGCCGTCGGCCAATAGAAACCTGTACGGAAGGCCTTGCTTACAAGGGCCCGGGCTGCGGCGTGGTGGCCGCCAAGTCCAGCATGGATTTCTGCCAAAAGCTTCCGCCCTTCCTCTTCGGAGATGCACCTTTGAAGGACTTCGGTAGTGCTTTTCTTATAAAGCTCTCCCTCGTGGACCTTGTAGGCTTTAGATCGCCGCACTATGCAGCGTGCCTCATTTTGGTCCTCGGGTAGTTCCTGCCTGGTTAGGTAGGCCAGGAATGGTTCTGTCCATGGGGCGATGACGGCCATTATCACGTGGGATGAAGGTGTTATTTCGATGGCAGAGCCTCCGATTGTGTCAGAGTGTTCGGTATCTGGTGTTGTGGCCGGGTCCGGAATATTGTTACCGGTGTCCCCTTCCCATACCACGGATCGCTTAAACAGCCTTTCCAAGAAGATGTTAGGTGGGACAGGATCGCGCTTAGCGCCGATACGGTCGAGGATATCCGCCGCCTGATTGTTTTCCTGAGCCACATGGTGGAATTCAAGCCCCTCGAACCGAGCTGAAATTTTGAGGACGGCGTTGCGATATGCCGCCATTTTCGGATCCTTGGCATCGAAGTCTCCATTTATTTGAGATATTGCGAGGTTCGAGTCCCCACGCACCTCCAGGCGTTGAATGCCCATGGAAACTGCCATCCGGAGACCGTGTAATAGGGCCTCGTATTCGACTGTGTTGTTGGAGTCTGTGTATAGTATTTGGAGTACGTATTGGACTATATCTCTGGTGGGGGACGTCAAGACGACGCCAGCCCCCAGACCGGCCAGCATTTTAGAGCCGTCAAAGTGCATGATCCAATTGGAGTACACGCCGTACTCTTTAGGGAGTTCGGCTTCTGTCCACTCGGCGACGAAATCGGCCAGTACTTGCGACTTAATGGCTCGCCGTGGTCTATATGTTATGTCGAACGGGAGGAGCTCAATAGCCCATTTGGTAATCCGGCCCATGGCATCGCGGTTGTTTATTATGTCGTTGAGTGGTACTTCTGAGGCCACCATAATTGAACACTCTTGAAAGTAGCGTCGTAATTTCCGGGATGCCATGAATACCGCGTATGCTATCTTTTGATAATGTGGGTACCGTGATTTGTATGGAGTGAGAACAGTGGATACATAATATACCGACTTTTGAAGTGGGAATTTATCTCCGTCCGTGTCTCGTTCGATGACGAGCACTGCGCTTACAACTTGGTGAGTTGGCGCTATATATAACAACATTGGTTCGCCGACATTTGGCGCGGCCAAGATTGGGTTGGTGGCCAGGATGGCTTTCATTTCTTCCAATCCGGCCGTGGCTGCGTCCGTCCACTCGAAGTGTTCGGTGCGCCGAAGAATGCGATAAAGGGGGAGTGCCTTTTCTCCTAATCAGGAGATAAAGCGTCTTAAGGCCGCCACACATCCAGTTACCTTCTGGATTTGCTTGAGGTCAGTTGGGATAGCCAACTGTGACAGGGCTCGGATTTTAGCCAGATTTGCTTCAATTCCTCTACTGGAGACCATGAAGCCCAGGAGCTTTCCGGCGGGTACGCCGAAAACGCATTTTTCTGGATTGAGCTTAATGTCGTATGTTCGGAGATTGTGGAATGTGAGCCTCAAGTCGTCTATTAAGGAGTCGACGTGTCTGGTTTTAACGACCACATCGTCTACGTATGCCTCCACTGTTTTGCCGATCTGCTCTTCCAGACATGTCTGAATCATGCGCTGATATGTTGCGCCGGCTTGTTTGAGCCCGAAGGGCATTATGTTAAAACAGAAGGGGCCATATGGAGTGATAAATGCCGTTGCGGCTTGATCGGACTCCGCCATCTTAATTTGGTGGTAACCGGAGTATGCGTCGAGGAAGCACAATGAGTCGTGTCCTGCGATAGCGTCGATAATTTGATCGATGCGAGGGAGGGGGAAGGGACCTTTGGGCAAGCCTTATTAAGGTCCTTGAAGTCGACGCATAGGCGCCAGGATTTGTCCTTCTTTGGTACCATCACCAGGTTTGCTAGCCAGTCCGGATGTTTTATTTCTCTAATGAATCCGGCCTCCAGTAACTTGGCTAGCTGCTCTCCCATGGCTTGTCTTTTAGGTTCGGAGAAACGCCGAAGAGTCTACTTGACCGGCTTGAATCCTTTTAGAATGTTAAGGCTATGCTCAGCCAACCTGCGTGGGATTCCTGGCATATCTGAAGGATGCTAGGCGAATATGTCCCAATTCTCACGCAGGAACTCCCATAGTGCGGCGTCTACAGCGGGGTTTAACTGTGCCCCGATGGATGCTGTTTTTGTGGGGTCCGTTGGATGGACTTGGAATTTGGCTATTTCATCCGCTCGTTTAAAAGAGGTGGACTTGGATCTTTTGTCGAGTATCACGTCGTCCCTGTCCACTGTGGAGCGCAACGCAGTTAATTCCTCCGCCGCAAGGGCTTTGGATAATGCCTCGAGGGTCAGTGCGGCTGTCTTGTTTTCGGCGCGGAGTGCTATGTCCGGATCACTAGCTAGAGTGATGATTCCATTGGCCCGGGAATTTTGAGCTTCATGTACCCTTAATGTGGTATGGCTTGGAAGATCGTGAATGCCTCATGCCCTAGAAGGGCGTGGTATCCGCTACTGAACGGGGCCACTTGGAATGTAATTTCTTCGGACCTGTAATTCTCCAGAGTGCCGAATACCACATATAGTGTGATTTTCCCAGCGCATCATGCCTCCTGACAGGGGATGATTCCTCGGAAGGTCGTCCTGCTTTGCTCGATACGGCTTCTGCCTATTTCCATTTTTGAAGAGTCTCCTCATAAATGAGGTTTAGTCCGCTGCCGCCGTCCATGAGCACTTTGGTAAGCTGAAAGCCGTCCACAATTGGACTGAGGACCAAGGCGGCTGGTGCTCGGGTTGTTCGGAATTTAGGTTCGTCGCTGGCATTGAAGGTGATAGCCGTGTCGCTCCATGGATTTATTGCTGCCATGTGGCAGACTTCGGCAAGGCTGCGGAGTGCTCGCTTATGCCTATTATTTGAGGCGAAGGTCTCGAAGACCGTCAATACTGTATTGTTATCCATGGGATGGTGCTCTGCGGTGTTTTGAATGAGGAGATCCTCACCGCTCTTGGCCACCTGCAGGAGTACCCAACATGCTCTAAGGCTGTGTGTTGGTATGGTATCCAATTTACTATGAATTTTGCAGGGCCCGTTAAGCCATCCCTCCAATACGGTTCCATGCCATGTAGTGGGCTTTTGCTTCTTTGTAATTGAGTCGGGTGACTTATGAGAGTGCACCCTTTTAGTTCGGACTGGGGGTTTTGTCAGAGCTGGATTATCCCAAAATTTTGTTTGGGTTTTCCAGGCACTTTCCATCACACAATACTTCCGTACTATGGCCGCCAAGTCAGTGAAGTGTTCTATGTCACGGTGACTTATGGCATGGAGGATTCCCTTGTCCGTGCAATTGTTGCAAAAGAAGGAAATTGCGTCTTCCTCGCGACAGTCCTTGACCTTGTTCATTACAAGGAGGAATCTGGCCCAATAGTAATGTACTGTCTCTTGGGGCTCTTGCCTAATGTGTGAAAGATCGTTTATATCTGGGTGGGTGGGTGGATTTAAGTCCAGACCTTGACCCAATCTGAGACCCAGGGGCGGGGGAGTTTCCGATCTAGGAAGTTCGGGCTCTTGGATGTTTCCCCGCAGGTTCGGCATACTGCCTGATTCTAGGTTCAGGGTTAGGGCGATGTCCTCCCGTGGACGGGTATCCGGCTCGGAGAGCTCGGGAATCCGGACATAGTTCGTCCTCAGGATAGAGGAAGATTCTCCGCATTGCTCCTCCACCACCGCTATCTGATGGGTGACCGGCGGAGAGTTAATCTCCCTTTGATCGGGTTTAAGGCCAATCCGATCATAGTCCATAGCTACTCCCAGAGCGGCGATGCGATCCAAGAGCTCGTTCAAAGAGGAGAGCTCCATTGGATCCATCTGCTCGGTGAATTTCGAGACGATGTGGAGGCTATTTTCGATGACCCGAGAAGTCATCGTCGGCACAGCGGCCGAGCGGGCGGTCATGACGAAGCCGCCTGGAGGGAGTGTTTGGCCTACAGCCAGGGCTCCCCCAGAGGTGATGTTGTTCTTGACAACGAGACGAGCCATCCCTCCTTATGATGACGACATAGTGGAACTCTCAATGAAAGCACCAATGTCGGTGTCAAAACCGGCGGATCTCGGGTAGGGGGTCCCGAACTGTTCGTCTAAGGCGGATGGTAACAGGAAGCGGGGGACACGATGTTTACCTAGGTTCGGGCCCTCTTGATGGAGGTAATACCCTACGTCATGCTTGATTGATTTTGATGATATGAGTATTACAAGAGTTGATCTACCACGAGATCGTAGAGGCTAAACCCTAGAAGCTAGCCTATGGTATGATTGTTGTTGTCCTACAGACTAAACCCTCCGGTTTATATAGACACCGGAGGGGGCTAGGGTTACACAGAGTCAGTTACAAGGGAGGATATCTACATATTCGTATTGCCAAGATTGCCTTCCATGCCAAGGAGAGTCCTATCCGGACACGGGACGAAGTCTTCAATCTTGTATCTTCATAGTCCAACAGTCCGGCCAAAGGATATAGTCCGGCTGTCCGGAGACACCCTAATCCAGGACTCCCTCAGAGGTGTCGGTAAAATAAAATACAGACATGAGGGCATCATGACCATTCTTAGAACAACAACATATATATATTGTCATATGATTTCTTATGACAAAGTAACAATTTATTCACAATGTCAAGTATGAATCAGAAACTTCATTGAAAACTAACAAACTATAATCTCGGCCATTGGAGCAATTGCAATTTATCATAACATCAGAAAGAGTCAATATAAGAGATTTTCAGCAAGTCCACATACTCAACTGTCATTTAGTCTTTCACAATTGTTAACACTCATGCAATACTTATGGGTATGAAGTTTTAATCGGACACAGAGAAAGATAGGGGCTTATAGTTTTGCCTCCCAACCTTTTACCTCAAGGGTAATGTCAACAATAATAGTTTATGAAAACCCACATCCAATTAGCTATATATATCAGGATCTTTCCAACACAGTGCTTGCCAAAGGATAAAATGTAAAAAGGAAAGGTGAAGATCACCATGACTCTTGTATAAAGTATAAAACAAAAATAAAAGATAGGCCCTTCGCAGAGAGAAGCAGAGGTTGTCATGTGTTTTTATGATTGGATGCACGAAATCTTAATGCAAAAGAAGGTCACTTTATATTGCCACTTGTGATATGGACCTTTATTATGCAGTCCGTCGCTTTTATTTCTTCCACATCACAAGATCGTACAAAGCTTATTTTCTCGACACTAATAGATCATACATATTTAGAAAGCAATTTTTGTTGCTTGCAACAATGACAACTTACTTGAAGGATCTTACTCAATCCACAGGTAGATATGGTGGACTCTCATGGCAAAACTGGGTTTAAGGATATTTGGAAGCACAAGTAGTATCTCTACTTGGTGCAAATAATTTGGCTAGCATGAAGGGGAAAGGCAAGCCCAACATGTTGGATGATCCATGAAAATATAATTTATTTCGGATGTAAGAAAACATAACCCATTACGTTGTCTTCCTTGTCCAACATCAACCTTTTAGCATGTCATATTTTAATGAGTGCTCACAATCATAAAAGATGTCCAAGATAGTATATTTATATGTGAAAACCTCTCTTTCTTTATTACTTCCTATTAATTGCAACGATGACTAAAACTATGCTTGTCAATTCTCAACAAATTTTATTCATGATACTCTTTATATGTGAAGTCATTACTCTCCATAAGATAAATATGATCTCTTTATTTCTTTTTATTCTTTCTCTTTTTTTCTCAAGATCATAGCAAGATAACCAAGCCCTTGACTCAAAACTAATATTTATTATATACAGCTCACGGACTCGATTACATAGAAGGATCATAAAGCAAAACTCAAAACTAAATCATATTAAAACTTTATTCTACTAGATCAAGATATTACCAAAAGGATCAAACTAAGAAAAATGGTAGAGATAAAAGTGTGATGGTGATACGATACCGGGGCACCTCCCCCAAGTTTGGCAGTTGCCAAGGGGAGTGCCCATACCCATGTATTTATGTCTCTTTCTTCGGAGGTGAAGGAGATGGTGATGATGATGACAATTGTGCCTTCAGCCTTTCCACATTGTAGTTGAGAAGAGCGATCTCCTCCTTTAAATCATCGACCTCCGATTCTAGCTTCAAGATCTTGTCACATTAATCTCCTTTGCTTTTCTACCGAAAACGAGAAGGAATAGATCGGTTGTTAGACATTTTAGCCCTCTTAGGGAGACTAGACTTCTTGAACTTCACGTGCATATCCCCAGGTTGAGGTGGAGGAACATCCTCCTCCTCCGAACTTGAATCATTGATCCTCCTCAAATGAGCATCCTCCTCATCATCCGTAGTTCGACCACAAGGAGATAGGTCCCCATAAGTCTTTGGGTCAGCAATGAGATGTGAGACATAGCTCTCTCCGCCAGAGTCTTGAGATGACATCTTGCTCTAAATTTGCTGCAGAAACAGCTCGAAACAAAAACAAGAGATATTTGCATGGTACGGTGGTCAAAACCTTCAGGAGATTATATAATGAATTTTTACCGACCAAAAGAAGTATCGTGCAAGAAAATAGAGTCCGGAGGGCACACGAGGTGCCCACGAGGTAGGGGGCGCGCCTAGGGGGGTAGGGCGTGCCCTCCACCCTCGTGGACGCCTCGTGTCCTTTTCGGACTACTTCTAATTTTCCTACTTTCTTAAATATTCCAAAATGGACAAAAATTGCTATTAGAACTATTTTGGAGCCGGTTTACTTACCGTACCACATACCTCTTCCTTTTCGGAGGCTGAAACATTCTGGAAGGTGTCCCTTATATACTCCTGCGGGGTTACGGTTTCAATAACATTAGTTTCAACATTTATGGTATTACCTGAGATATAATGTTTGATTCTTTGACCGTTCACCACCCTCAGATTTGTGCCTTCGAAGTTGTTGATTTTCATGGCACCGAAACGATAGACCTCCTCGATAACGTAAGGACTTTCCCATTTAGAGAGGAGTTTTCCTGCAAAAAATCTTAAAAGAGAGTTGTATACCAATACATAATCACCTACATTAAACTCACGTTTTTGTATCCTTTTGTCATGCCATCCTTTAACTTTTTCTTTAAACAGTTTGGCATTTTCATAGGCCAGGGTTCTCCACTCATCAAGTGAGCTAATGTCAAATAGTCTCTTCTCACCGGCAAGTTTGAAATCATAATTGAGCTCTTTAGTGGCCCAATATGCTTTATGTTCTAGTTCGAGAGGTAAGTGACATGCTTTTCCATAAACCATCTTATACGGAGACATACCCATAGGATTTTTATATGCAGTTCTATAGGCCCATAATGCATCATCAAGTTTCTTGGACCAATTCTTTCTAGATCTATTAATAGTCTTTTGCAAAATTAATTTAATCTCTCTATTGCTCAGTTCTACTTGGATACTAGACCGTGGGTGATATGGAGATGCAATTCTATGATTAACATCATACTTAGCAAGCATTTTACGAATAGCACCATGAATAAAGTGTGAACCACCATTAGTCATTAAGTATCTAGGAAAAATAACTTCTTTAAGCATCTTAATAGAGGTGTTATGATTAGCACTACTAGTTGGAATAGCTTCTACCCACTTAGTAACGTAATCAACATCAACTAAAATATGTGTATACCCATTAGAGGAAGGAAATGGTCCCATATAATCAAAGCCCAAATATCAAATGGTTCGATAACAAGTGAATAATTCATAGGCATTTCTTGACGTCTACTGATATTACCAATTCTTTGACATTCATCACAAGACTAGACAAACTTATGGGCATCCTTGAAGAGAGCAGGCCAATAAAAACCGGATTGCAATACCTTATGTGCAGTTCTATCTCCAGCATGGTGTCCTCCATAAGACTTGGAGTGACACTTGCGTAGGATCTTTCCTGTTCATGCTCAGGTACACAACGTCTAATAACACCACCTACTCCTTTATAAAGGTGTGGGTCATCCCAGAAGTAATGTCTTAAATCATAGAAAAACTTTTTCTTTTGCTGATAGGTGAAACTAGGTGGTATAAATTTAGCAACAATGTAATTAGCATAATCAGCATACCATGGAGCAGTACGAGAAGCATTTATGACAGCTATTGTTCATCAGGAAAGCTATCATCAATAATTAGTGGGTCGTCAAGAACATTCTCTAACCTAGATAAGTGTCTGCAATGGGGTTCTCAGCTCCCTTTCTATCAATAATATGCAAATCAAATTCTTGTAGTAGGAGAACCCATCTAATAAGTCCAGGTTTAGCATCTTTCTTTTCCATAAGATCTTTAATAGCAGCATGATCAGTGTGAACAGTTACTTTAGAGTCAACAATGTAAGGTCTGAACTTATCACAGGCAAATACAACTGCTAAAAATACTTTTTCAGTAGTAGCATAATTTCTCTGGGCACTGTCTAGAGTTTTACTAGCATATTGGATAACATTAAATTTCTTATCAACTCTTTGTCCTAGAACAACACCTACAACATAATCACTAGCATCACACATAATTTCAAAGGCTAAATTCCAATCAGGAGGCTGAACAATAGGTACAGAAATCAAGGCTTTCTTAAGTATTTCAAATGCTTCTACAAAATCATCATCAAAGACAAAAGGAACATCTTTTTGTAAAAGATAGTCAGAGGCCTAGAAATTTTTGAGAAGTCTTTAATGAACCTCCTATAAAAACCGGCATGACCAAGGAAACTTCTTATACCTTTAATGACCTTTGGACACGACATATTTTCAATAACATCAACTTTGGCTTTATCAATTTCAATACCTCTTTCAGAAATTTTATGCCCCAAGACAATACCTTCATTAACCATAAAGTGTCACTTCTCCCAATTCAAGACAAGATTAGTTTCCTCACATCTCTACAAAACTCGATCAAGGTTGCTTAAGAAATCATCAAAAGAAGTTCCATATACAGAAAAATCATGCATGAAAACCTCAACAATCTTTTCACAAAAGTCAGAGAATATAGCAGTCATACATGTTTGAAAGGTAGCAGGTGCATTAAATAAACCAAAAGGCATACCTCTATAAGCAAAGGTACCAAAAGGGCAAGTAAAGGTGGTCTTTTATTGATCCTCTTTTGACACAGGTATTTGAGAGAAACCAGAATAACTGTCTAGAAAGCAAAAATATGTATGTTTGGATAATCTTTCTAGCATTTGATCAATGGAAGGTAAAGGGTAATGATCCTTTTTAGTAGCTTTATTTAGTTTGCGGAAATAAATTACCATTCTATAACCTGTAACAATTCTTTGTGGGATCAATTCATCTTTACCATTAGGAACAACAGTAATACCTCCCTTCTTCGGGACACAATGGACATGACTTACCCACTGACTATCAGCAACAAGATAAATTATACCTGCCTCCAGAAGATTTAGTATTTCTTTTCTTACCACTTCTTTCATCTTAGGATTTAACCGTCATTGGTGATCAACAACCGGTTTAGCGTATTTCTCCAATTTTATTTTGTGCTGGCATAGAGTGGGACTAATGCCCTTAAGATCATCAAGAGTATATCCAGTAGCAGCACGGTGCTTCTTCAGAGTTTTCAATAATTTCTCTTCTTCTTGCTTTGAAAGGTTAGCACTAATAATAACAGGATATATCTTATTTTCATCAAGATAATCATGTTTAAGAGTATTAGGTAATGGTTTAAGCTCAAACAAAATCACCCTTGGGTGGAGGAGGATCCCCTAGAATTTTGACAGGCAAGTTGTGTTTCAAAATAGGTCCCTGTTTAAAAAACACTTCATCTATTTCCCTTCTTTCATTCATAAACATATCATTTTCATGGTCTAGCAAATATTTTTCTAAAGGATCATTAGGAGGGATATTAATAAAAGCAAGACCAATAATTTCATCTTTACTAGGAAATTCTTTATCATGGGGTTTTCTACGAAATTTAGCAAAATTAAAATCATGAGACATATCCCGTAAACCAACAGAAACAATATCCTTTTTGCAGTCTATATTAGCATTAACAGTATTCAAGAAGGGTCTACCAAATATAATGGGACAAAAGTTATCTTGTGGGGAAGCAAGAACAAGAAAATCAGTAGGATATTTAATTTTCCCACACAAGACTTCAACATCTCTAACAATCCCAATCGGTGAGATAGTATCTCTATTGGCAAGCTTAATAGTAACATTAATATCTTCTATCTCAGTAGGTGCAATATCATGCATAATTTCTTCATATAAGGTATAAGGTATTGCACTGACACTAGCACCCATATCACATAAGCCAAGATAATAGTGATCTCCTATTTTAACAGAAACAACAGGCATGCCAACAACAAGTCTATGTTTATCTTTAGTATCAGGTTTAGCAATTCTAGCAGCTTCATCACAAAAGTAAATAACATGCCCATCAATATTATCAACCAAGAGATCTTTAACCATAGCAATACTAGGTTCAACTTTAATTTGTTCAGAGGGTTTGGGTGTTCTAATATTACTTTTGTTGACCACAGTTGAAGCTTTAGCATGATCCTTTATTCTAAGAGGGAAACATGGTTTCTCAATATAAGCGGTAGGAACAATAGGATCAACATTATAAGTGATAGTCTTTTCTTCAACTTTAAGGTTCAACTACTTTTACTTCAATGGGAGGATGATATTAAAACCACTTCTACTTAGGGAGATCAACATGAGTAGCAAAGGATTCATAGAAAAATGCTACTATATCAGAGTCAAGTCCATATTTAGTGCTAAATTCACGAAAAGCATCGGTATCCATAAAAGATTTAACACAATCGTGTTATACCTGACTTCTTACCTTCATCGAGTTCCCAATCTTCAGAGTTGCATTTAATTCTTTCCAATAAATCCCATCTGAATTCAATAGTATTCATCATAAAAGAACCAGTATAAGAAGTGTCAAGCATGGAGCGATTATTGAGAGAAAGCCGAGCATAATTTTTTTGAATAATAATTTCTCTTGAGAGCTCATGATTGGGGCATGAATATAACATTGACTTAAGCCTCCCCCAAGCTTGAGCGACGCTTTCTCCTTCGCGAGGCCAAAAGTTATATATATAATTACGATCATGATGAACCAGATGCATAGGATAAAACTTCTGATGAAATTCCAATTTCAATCGGTTGTACTTCCATGATCCAATATCATCGCATAGCCTAAACCATGTCAATGCCTTTCCCTTCAAAGATAAAGGGAATACCTTCTTCTTGATAACATCATCGGGCATACCTGCAAGCTTAAATAATCCACAAACTTCATCCACATAGATTAGGTGCAAATCGGGATGCAATGTTCCATCTCCTGTAAAGGATTAGCTAGCAATTTCTCTATCATACCCGAATGAATTTCAAAGTAAACAATTTCAGTAGGTTTAGTAGGTTGAGGAGAAACTCTTTACTCTACTAGTCGGGGTGGAGATACCCCAAAAAAGCCCCTCAAAGGATTGTTTTCCATAGTAACAAGTGACAGTAAATTTCAGCACACTATATAATTTTTTCCTTACCAAATTCCACTTACCAAAGGCGCTTCACTCCCCGACAACGGTGCCAGAAAAGAGTCTTGATGAATGTCGATGTCAAAACCGGCGGATCTCGGGTAGGGGGTCCCGAACTATGTGTCTAGGATCGATGGTAACAGGAGATGAGGGACACGATGTTTACCCAGGTTCGGGCCCTCTCTATGGAGGTAATACCCTACTTCCTGCTTCATTGATCTTGATGAATATGAGTATTACAAGAGTTGATCTACCATGAGATCGTAATGGCTAAACCCTAGAAGCCTAGCCTGTATGACTATGGTAATGAATATATATCCTTTCCGGACTAATCCTCTGGTTTATATAGACATCGGGGGGGGGGGGGTCTAGGGTTTACATAGAGTCGGTTACATAAGAAGGAATCTTCATCTTCGATCGCCAAGCTTGCCTTCCACGCTAAGGAGGGTCCAATCCGGACATGGGTATAGTCTTCGGCCTTCATGTCTTCACAACCCATCAGTCCGGCCCATGGATAACAGGCCGGGCGCCCGAGGACCCCTTAGTCCAGGACTCCCTTAGTAGCCCCTGAACCTGGCTTCAATGACAAGGAGTCCGACGCGCAGATTGTCTTCGGCATTGCAAGGCGGGTTCCTTTCTATTCGAACTTCAAGATGGTCTTCGGATGCGATGATAGTATCCGGACCTGTCACACACACCATACATAACCGCAGAGAGAATATATTTTTACACGAGTCTAATCTGCTGACAGCTTTTTACAACATGGCATCACGTCCGCCCGGTCACAATTCCCAACCGCTTTCACGTTTCGACGCCCCACGTCCCGAGACGTGGTTGTCATTGGCACGTCTTGCCAAAGCAAAGATCGTGTCCCCTTATCGCGGGATTCTCATCAATGCGGGCATGGGTAACCTAATCATGCCGTTTATACAGCCTTGGGAATAGGCGAATCTTAAGGCGAGTGAGGAGGCATTTAATATTCGTTGCCTTTATAAGGGGATAAGGATTCCCTCTTCCTCTCTCATGCCCTCTCTCTTTCTCCGCCTTTCCAATCTCGAGCTCCAGCACCCAAGTTCTCATCTCCTTTCCACTCAAGCAACCATGTCCGGATCCGGAGGTCAAGACAAGTGGATGGTCTCCTCCGTCAAGGAGGAGGACATTACTGAGCTTCGGGCAGCCGGATACTTGGCGAAGGAGATCACTCACCGCCTGCCGACCGAGGGACAAGTCGTCCCCACGCCAAAGCCCACCGAGAGGGTAGTGTTCATCCCCCATTTCCTCCACGGGCTAGGGTTTCCACTCCACCCTTCTATCCGCGGGCTGATGTATTATTATGGGATAGATTTCCACGATCTGTCACCAAATTCCTTCCTCAACATCCCAGCGTTTATCGTCGTGTGTGAGGCCTTCCTCCGCATCCAACCCCACTTCGGGCTGTGGCTCAAAGTCTTTAACGTGAAGCCGAAGGTGGTGGATGGCCAGCACGCAAAGTGCGGAGGAGCCATGTTGAGCAAGCTATCCAACGTCTCCTGGCCCAAAGGTACTTTTGTGTACACAGTAAAGGAGTGGCAGCAGCAGTGATTCTACATCACAGAACCTCGCGACACCACTTGGGCCGCAGCTGCTGAATTCCGCTCCGGCGCTCCCATGCGACTCACCTCCTGGGTCAAGAAGAGTCCGGACTGGTGTTCGCCTGACGAACTGATAGCGCTGCAGACGCGCGTTCAAAGCATGGTAACCAAGAAC
Source organism: Triticum urartu (assembly GCF_056163025.1). NCBI lineage: Eukaryota > Viridiplantae > Streptophyta > Magnoliopsida > Poales > Poaceae > Triticum > Triticum urartu. The sequence goes on from NC_141877.1 coordinate 282,223,578, forward strand.
GTCAAGCTTGTTGATGTGATCCAGGTGATGCTAATTTGCCGGATCCTTCCATGCCAGCGCCGAAACTGCCCTCTGTGGGAGTTCAACCCGAAGAAGCACCGGACCCTGGTGAGGCTCTTCGAGACTACTCACGAAGGTGCATGGAAGTTGCTCTTTAAGGGCAACGAGAAACCACCGGCCGCAGATTCAGATCGCGGGCACGGCGCTAAACACCTCGCTAGCGAGGTACGTCTTTTCTGATGCATTCTCCACTTGTTTGTTTCAAGGATGATGCCTGAGCTTTTATTGTTGCTTTTTCAGGACTGGACGGATAGGGCGAAGCGGATCCAGTGTCCGGCTCCGCTGCCCGAAGAACCGGTCATCCCGCGTCTAGCGAAGATGCTGGTGCCGGCGCCTTATAAGGCGCCAAAGAAGAAGGCCAAGAAGAAAGCCAAGGGGGCCAAGAGTGGCCCCCGTTGCAAGGGCACTTTGGACGTGACGTCTGAAGACGACGAAGCTCATTCCTGTGTCCCTGAGGACAATGGAGAGGAAGAGGAGGAGGAGGAAAACAACCCTCCCCCTAAGGAGAGGAAGAAGAAGAGGGCGGCTTCGGCGCATCCGGAGGCGAAAACGACCAAGAAGGGGAAGGGCGTCCCAGCAGTCAACACCATGTGGGACATTGACATCAGTCCGGGACGACACCCCCGCACTAAGCCCCATGCCACATCGTAAGTGACATGGCTCGCTCATGCGCGCATCCAGCCCTTTCTCTTCATTATCTTGACATAGTTAATTGTACTATTGCAGTCCGGCCCGCGACCTTATCCAGCGATCCTCATATGGAGGTTCGTTGGCTCCATCGGAGATGGCGAGCATGTCGCCACCGCCTGCTTATTCCCCCGGGGCCAAGGACGACACCGAAGTGTTGTCCCGAAGGACCGCTTCGAACTGGAGAGGAGCCTAGGACGCTATCCGAGAGGCGCCACAAGGCGAGGCCTCCACTGCCGGACACATGGGGGAGCCGATCCCCATGGAGATTGGCAAAGAGGGCCGCATCCAGTTTGGCCCTCGGCCAAATACGATTCTGGAGACCCATGTGGCTCCGGAGTCGGGCGAGCAGTCCCCTTTGAAGGAGGGGGGGTTTGCCGCTTCCATCGGTGGCCCCTGTCCATCCAGGGGCGCCGGATAACCTGATGGAGGCGCTTCGAGGCGCCTCCGTCGTGGACGAGCATTGTGTCCTTATGGGTGCGGTGATCAAGAAGATTCAGTCCACCAAGAGTGGACTGAATGAAGCCTCCAGCAGCCTGTTGACAGGTTTCGAGGTAAGAAAGAGAAAAAACCCCGTGTAGACAGTAGCCTCTAAGACACTGTTCGGTGTTCGGTAAGAAGAACCGGACAGAGGATCAATCTTTTGTTATAGGAGACTAATGTAATATGGATGGATAAGCAGGCGTCGTTGTTGGCCGCAACCTCGCATGCTGCCGAAGTCTCTGAACTTAGGCAGAGGCTGGAGGGGACCGAGAACGAGCTCGGCGAGGTTAAGGTTCGGCTCCAAGAGAAGCAAGGTGAGTGATGACTTGCTGTGTGTTCGGAAAGGATAGGCACTGCATATTGACCGCGGTGTCGTAATATGTGCAGGAGCCACGACCGAGGTCGAGGCCCTAAGGAAGGCCCTGGACGAGGCCGAGGAGAAGGCTGTCCAGCAGCAAGCCGCCCGTAAGAAGCTCAAGGCCCGGGTCAAAGAAGTCCAGCAGGAGCTCCAGGATGCAGTCAAGAAATGCGAAGCCTTGGAGCATGATGCGTCGGTTCAAAGGACCGAACTCGCCAAGGCTCGTCAGAGCGCGGAGACCGCATGGAATGAGGCCCAGGCCGGCCTCTAGGAGATCCAGGAGGCCAAGAAGATCACGGCGGGTAAGGCATTGAAGATGCAAAGCAAGTATGAGGAGAAGCAATACCTTTTACTAACCCAGGTTCGGAGTTCCCCAGGGACTTTTGCGGATTTACCACGCAGTGTATCAAACACCGCGGAGTTCTATCGAGTCGAAGGAGGGAGTTCTACGGAGAAGCTATTCTGGTCGCAGTATGCGGTGCCAGAGCATCCCGTGTCCTTCACCGATCAGCTAAAACAGCTGGTGGAGCTGCATAGGGTGGCCGAACTAGCCATTAAGGATTTGATAATCCAACTATGGCCAGCCGAAGTTATGCCAGGCAGATACTTCAGACTCGTGAGGCGGATGGTGAACGCCTGTCCTCGGCTGGACGTCGTCAAGCGCTCGGCCTGCATTGAAGGTGCGCGCATGGCCTTCGCCCGTTGCAAGATGTGGTGGGCGAAGATGGACGCCGTCGAGGTGACCAGAGGGCCACTGGAGGGCAAGGAGCACCGCACACCCGAATGGTATTTTGCGGATGTCCTGGAGGTGTCTCGCCTTGCGGCAGCACAATGTTCGCAGGACATTGTATTTGAATAAATGTATTCATGTTGCCTTTGCCTTGTATTATGAAAACAAAGCCTGTTTTGTAATGTAATTTTGTTATGCTTTTAATTGTTTCCTCATGTGCGGCCGTGTTGTATGTAATCTAAGGGTTGGCCAGTCGTCGGCTTCTGCCCTCACGTAGGTAGTACGGAGGTGTTCGGGATGGAATCTAAACAATCTTGATCCAATTATATGGTCCTTGAAGGAGTTGTTTAGCGCAACGAACAAGGAAATCAGACTGTACAGCTTAAACGCACTCACTTAGCCATAGGAGTTTTATAATAAAGCGTGGGCGCAGCCCCTGGTTCAAACCAGAGTGCTATCAGCATTTGATCGGGAAGTGCCGATCTTTCGCATAATGCGGAAAAAAATCTCCAACGATTTGTAACCCTCGAACAGCTGACTGGCTCTCGCCATATCATGACAGTCAGTTTTCAGCTTTCTCTACTGAGGCGCTCATCTGGTCAAGGCCAAGGCACAATCGCAGTAGTTCTCCCTTTACTACCCTAGCCAATTTAGCGGAATGTAGGGTAGCAAGCACAGGAGCCGGGCAACCCAACTATTGACCAAAGACATGATTCGGAGCCAATGCATATAATGCTAAATTCGGGGTGCCAAACTTATCTTTAAGGATTGTTCAGACTTTGTTGCCGTATCATGGGGCGATGAGGAGGCCCTGGCAAATATGAAACGTACCAGAGTGTACGATTGCTAGGAAATAAGTAATTTAAAGGAAAACATAAGGAGAACAGAGATAGGATCTGGGGCCCTTGAACTTGGATCATGAACGGTTTCCCTTATAGTTGGGTTAATGCGTCCCAGCACATTGGTACAAAATAATGCAATAAGCAACTGATTATTTGACATGCCGCAATCGAAGGCGAGCTGCGCGTGGGTCCTGAAAACGGTTAGCCTCTAGGGCTTCCCATGTACGCTTGTGCTCCGTGTCAATCCGGTGTGTTTATCCTTTGACAGGATCATTAATCAGGCCATCGAAGGAGGCCCGCATAGGAGAAACCTGAAACAAGGGAAAAGGAGAGAGTAAAGTTATATGTGTGTCCGGGAGCGGTCTAGCCGAACCGTAGATCCAGGGATAGCTTGTGCCTCCGTCGATGCCCATGGAATTTTGAGTGCATAATTATGTACGCGTGGTATGAATGCCACTGCCTCATCGGGATTGGGACGGAGGCCGAATTGCTAATCGAGCTCTTGACGAGCCGCGCTATCCTATTGCAGTGTAGTCCGGACCCTCTTAATGATGTCCAGGGGCTCGGCAGCCAGCCTATGATGCTGCATGAGAAGGCCACTTTTCACCTCTTCTGCTAGGGCGGCGGTGTGCTCCTCTGTCCGGAGGGAGCGCTCAGTATTGCCATTGACTGTTATGACGCCGCATGGACCGGGCATCTTGAGATAAGCATAGTGTGGCACGGCGTTGAATCTAGCAAATGCGGTTCGTCCGAGCAGTGCATGGTAGCCGCCGCGGAAGGGGACAATATCAAAGATTAACTCTTCGCTTCGGAAGTTGTCCGGGGAACCGAAGACCACCTCCAGCATGATTGAGCCCGTACAGCGGGCCTCTACGCCTAGTATGACTCCTTTAAAGGTAGTCTTTGTTGGTTTGATTCGTGAGGGGTTAATGCCCATCTTCCACACTGTGTCCTGATAAAGCAGGTTGAGGCTGCTACCACCGTCCATCAGGACACATGTTAGCTGAAACCCGTCAATAATTGGGTCGAGGACTAGTGCGGCTGAACCGCCATGGCGGATACTGGTTGTGTGATCTCGACGATCGAAGGTGATCGGGAATGACGACCACGGATTGAATTTTGGGGCGACTGGCTCTACCGCGTAGACGTCCCTAAGTGCTCGCTTACGCTCCCTTTTGGGGATGTGTGTAGCGTATATCATGTTCCCCATTTTGACTTGAGGGGGAAATTTCTTTTGCCCCCGGTGTTCGGCTGCCAGGGCTCTTCGTCCTCGTCCTCACTTTGTGATCCCTTTTCTTTGTTTTCGGCATTTAACTTGCCAGCCTGTTTGAAGACCCAACAGTCTCTGTTGGTGTGATTGGCTTGTTTATCTAGGGTACCATGTATCTGGCACAGACGATCGAGTATGCGATCCAGGCTGGATGGTCCCTCACTGTTCCTTTTGTAGGGCTTCTTTCGCTGTCCGGACTTGGAGCCGCTGAATCCGGCATTAACGATGGTGTCATCGGTGTTGTCGCCATTGTTTCGGCATTTGTGTCTATTGCGCCGAAGCTTGCCAGTGCTGTTCTTGGCCTCGGAGGGGGCAGTCTCGCTGGCTGTGTTTTTGCTACGAGATAGCCAGTTGTCCTCACCCGCACAAAAGCGGGCCATGAGTGTCGTAAGGGCTGCCATGGACTTCGGCTTTTCTTGGCCAAGGTGGCGTGCTAGCCATTCATCACGGATGCTGTGTTTAAAGGCCGCTAGGGCTTCGGCATCCAGACAGTCAACGATCTAGTTCTTTTTGGTTAGGAACCTAGTCTAGAATTTTCTGGCTGATTCTCTAGGTTGTTGAACTATGTGGCTTAAGTCATCGGCATCGGGTGGCCGGACATATGTACCTTGGAAGTTGTTAAGGAAGGCTTCTTCCAAGTCCTCCCAGCTGCCCATGGAATTTCCGGGCAGGCTATTTAGCCAGTGTCGAGCTGGCCCTTTAAGCTTTAGTGGGAGGTATTTGATGGCGTGGAGGTCGCCTCCACGAGGCATGTGGATGTGGAGAATAAAGTCCTCAATCCATACAGCGGGATCGGTTGTTCCATCGTATGATTCAATATTGACAGGCTTGAATCCCTCGGGGAATTCATGATCCAGCACCTCATTTGTGAAGAAGAGAGGGTGTGCGACACCGCTATATCGGGTCGCGTCACAACGCACCTCCGATGAAGTCCGTCTGTGGTTATCGGCCCGGGTGTGACTAGGTTTGTCACGTCCGAATAGGTAGCCGTCATCCTGAGTCGGGAAGCGTCCTCGCGATCCGTAGATTGATCTGGTGTGTCCTGCTCTGCTGTTCGGCTCCTGCCGAAGGTCGTACGTATGGTCCAGAGCTGTTTTGTCCCTGTTTTTGCGAGGCAGCGGGGTGGGCTGTTATTCGGCCTGAGTTACCGTTTTATCCCGACCACGGGGTGGTCGGTCTGCCGCACTATCCCGACCACGTGGTGGTCGGTCCGCATTGCGTGAGGGAGGTATGGGATCTGGTGCTTCCTCATCGAACTGAGGTAGCAGTCTGTGCTTTGGGTAACTCTTGGCTGGGTGCTCGAGGCCGTATTCTTCGGCTGCCAGGACATCAATCCACATGTCAATGAGCAGGTCTTGATCAGCTTGGAGCTGCTGCTGCTTCTTCTTCAGGCTTCTTGCAGTGGCTATTAGCTGGCGCTTGAAGCACTCCTGCTCGAGGGGTGCCTCAGGCACGATGAAGTCCTCATTGCCGAGGCTCTCATCATCCTTGGAGACTGGACGATAACTATCATCATCTCGGTCATTGGGCATGGCCTGTTTATCAGGGTTATCTTGCATGTTGTCTTGTTCCTCCTGTTCGGATGCAGCCCCGACAAGGTCTTCATTATTTTCGGCGTCGCCTGGAGTACTATTTTCTCCGGTGCCATTGTCGCCATCTTTTAAGCGACGAGGCTTAGAGCGGCGTTTAAGGCACCGACGCTTGGACTGTGTCTCAGAAGGTTTATTCGCAACTGGATCTCCTTTGTCATCGTCGCTAGCTTTTTTAGGTGTGTCAACCATGTACACATCGTACGAAGAGGTGGCCGTCCAACGTCCAGTAAATGGCGGGTCTTGGCCTTGTTCCTTGTCGGCATCGTCGTCCATACCGTCGATGTCTTCGGAGCCGTAATCAAGCACGTCGGTTAAGTCATCGACAGTGACTATGAAGTGGGTGGCGGGTCGAAAGCGAAATTTCCCATCATCGGCCTCTCGCTCGAACCGAACATAGTTTGGCTGTGAGTCCTTCTCCAAGGACAAATTCTTTAAAGAGTTTAGCACATCACCCAAAGGTGAGTGTTGGAAGATGTCTACGGCGCTAAATTCGAAAATCGATAATCGATCCAGCTCGGTGTCTGCAGGCATAGCTAGTCCAGAACTTATAGCCGGAGACAAGTCCGGAGTTCCATTGACACAAATATTGCAGGGTGTCGGGTCCGTGTGTGGCTCCAGCGCCGCGGACTCTGTGGCCTCAGATGGCACGATCTGCTCCGGTTCTAGGGCCGTTGCAGCAACAGGGACCATTTCCTGGATGTGATCCGATGACAGATTTAAGTCATGTTCATTGGGGCGAGGGGGAGCGATCGTTGCAATCTCAAATCCATTGAAGAAGAAGTCTGCACGGATATCCGTGACGTAGTTCAAGCTTCCAAATCGGACCTGGTGGCCAGGGGCGTAGCTATCGATCTGGTCCAGATGGCCAAGCGAGTTGGCCCGTAGTACAAAGCCGTCGAACACGAAGATCTGTCCGGGGAGGAAAGTTTCTCCTTGGAAAGCGTCACCATAGACGATTGAAGGGGCCATCGAACCTTTCGTCGACGGCACAGTGGAACTCTCAATGAAAGCACCAATGTCGGTGTCAAAACCGGTGGATCTCGGGTAGGGGGTCCCGAACTGTGTGTCTAGGATCGATGGTAACAGGAGACGGGGGACACGATGTTTACCCAGGTTCGGGCCCTCTCTATGGAGGTAATACCCTACTTCCTGCTTGATTGATCTTGATGAATATGAGTATTACAAGAGTTGATCTACCACGAGATCGTAATGGCTAAACCCTCGAAGCCTAGCCTGTATGACTATCGTAATGAATATATATCCTTTCCGGACTAATCCCTCTGGTTTATATAGACACCGGGGGGATCTAGGGTTTACATAGAGCCGGTTACATAAGAAGGAATCTTCATCTTCGGTCGCCAAGCTTGCCTTCCACGCCAAGGAGAGTCCAATCCGGACATGGGTACAGTCTTCGACCTTCATGTCTTCACAGCTCATCAGTCCGACCCATGGATAACAGGCCGGACGCCCAAGGACCCCTTAGTCCAGGACTCCCTCAATGACCCACAAGTATAGGGGATCTATCATAGTCATTTCAATAAGTAAGAGTTTTGAACCCAACGAGGAGCAGAAGGAAATGACAAGCGGTTTTTAGTAAGGTATTCTCTGCAAACACTGAAATTATCGGTAATAGATAGTTTTGTGATAAGGTAATTTGTAACGGGTAACAAGTAATAAAAGTAAATAAGGTGGAGCAAGGTGTCCCAATCCTTTTTGTAGCAAAGGACAAGCCTGGACAAACTCTTATATATCGAAAAGCGCTCCCGAGGACACATGGGAATTATCGTCAAGCTAGTTTTCATCATGCTCATATGATTCGCGTTCGTTACTTTGATAATTTGATATGTGGGTGGACCGGTGCTTGGGTACTGCCCTTACATGGACAAGCATCCCACTTATGATTAACCCCTCTTGCAAGCATCCGCAGCTACAAAAGAAGTATTAAGGTAAACCTAACCATAGAATGAAACATGTGGATCCAAATCAGCCCCTTACGAAGCAACGCATAAAGTAGGGTTTAAGCTTCTGTCATTGTAGCAACCCATCATCTACTTATTACTTCCCAATGCCTTCCCCTAGGCCCAAATAATGGTGAAATGTCATGTAGTCGACGTTCGCATGACACCACTAGAGGAGAGACAACGTACATCTCATCAAAATATCGAACGAATAACAAATTTACATGACTACTTATAGCAAGACTTCTCCCATGTCCTCAGGAACAAACGTAACTACTAACAAATCATATTCATGTTCATAATCAGAGGGGTATTAATATGCATAAAGGATCTGAACATATGATCTTCCACCAAATAAACCAACAAGCATCAACTACAAGGAGTAATCAACACTACTAGCAACCCACAGGTACCAATATGAGGTTTTGAGACAAAGATTGGATACAAGAGATGAACTAGGGTTTGAGATGAGATGGTGCTGGTGAAAATGTTGGTGGAGATTGACCCTCCCTATGAGAGGATTGATGGTGATGATTTCCCCCTCCTGGAGGGATGTTTCCCCGGCAAAACAGCTCCGCCGGAGCCCTAGATTGGTTCCGCCTCGAGACGGCGGCGCTTCGTCCCGGAAGCTTCCTTCTGATTTTTTCCAGGGTGAAAGACTTCATATAGCAAAAGATGGGCACCGAAGGCCTGCCAGGGGGCCCATGAGACAGGGGGCGCGCCCAAGGGGGTAGGGCGCGCCCCCCACCCTCGTGAATGGTGGGTGGCCCCCCTCTGGTGCTTTCTTCACCCAATATTTTTTATATATTCCAAAACTGACATCCGTGGAGTTCCAGGACTTACGGAGTTGTGCAGAATAGGTCTCTAATATTTGCTCCTTTTTCAGCCCAGAATTCCAGCTGCTGGCATTCTCCCTCTTCATGCAAACCTCGTAAAATAAGAGAGAATATGCATAAGTATTGTGACATAATGTGTAATAACAACCCATAATGCAATAAATATCGATATAAAAGCATGATGCAAAATGGACGTATCACCGATCGAGATCAGACGGTCGAGAAAGAATATACTAGGGGAGTGCAATAACTAAACCGGAGATGATTGGGGAAACTAGGTGTTGCGCGATTTGGTCCCTCCAATCAAAATTGGATGGTCCGAGATAACTAGGTTGGGAAGTCCAAATACGAAAATAGAGATGTTTTAGGGATGTTAGGGGATGATCTGAATGCAACGGTGATGACTGAGTGGTTTAGGTTCGGGGCAGTTTCATACGCGTGCGAGGGGTCTGACAAAAGGTCACAGAGACAAAGGGGTTTGATGGGCTCAGAGGAGAGAGAGAAGAAAGCGTTCTGGTTGAACTGCGAGAAGGTCAACAGAGACAAGAAAGAAGCGACAAATATGAGCGGATGCAAGTTTTTGAAAAATGAAGGCAACGGAGTGCCGATGCAATGTGAATGATGTGATGATGAATGCAACAAACAAATAAATAACAGAGCTGACACGCAAAACATGGAAGGCATATGGAGCGTCGGTCTCGGGTCATCACAACACTCCCCCACTTACTAGAGATCTCGTCCCGAGATCTAAGGATGGCATCGGAGAGAAGCAGAAGAGGAAGAGGTAAGACAAAGTTGCTTCTTTGACAAACTTGTGAAACCACAAACCTTGAGAGGTTGAACAAATTGGAAGAAAGAATATAATGGAGGTGAATGAAGTTGAAAACACTCCGTTAGTAAAGAGGAACAAGGAACATTACGAGAACATTGTAGGTTGAAAGACATGAAATGAGAGCTTCATGAACCAATGGAATATGACCATGCCGGTATAATGAGATAGCCAAGGAACAAGAATGACAGAATTTGGACAACACTCCGGAGAAAAGAGAAAGAAAACTTGATAAGATGAAAAGTAATTGAAGAGATGACACAACTCTCTGGTTAAATGGATAAGCAAATAAAAGAACATGATCTTGGCAAAAAAAACGAGGTGATGGAACAAAGGGAGCAACATCACAATGAATCTGGAACAAAATAATAGAAGCTAGATTGTTGGGATAAAGGGACAGAGAAGAAAATGACAACTTCTAGCACAATTGAATTTGAAAATCATCCGTAGAAAGACGGATTGAACGGAGTTATTGGAAAATAAACAATGAAAAGAACAAGCTTGTTGTGGGCTTATGGAAAACATCTCAAAATTATGAGGTGACAACCGGCCACTAACGGAAACGGTTGAGTGGATTGAGATCAACAAGGAGATGAAAACTCCTTTTACCGAGAGAATAGGAGAAAAATTGGATTATCGATAGGCACCACAATTAGCAACATTCCATAGGGAAGGCTTTAGGTGAAATATTTACCAAGATAACTCCAACGAACAGATTGATAGATTTAAAATACCTCATTCTTGATAACATGTCAATCATGAAACACGAAGGGAAATCATCAAGAATGACATATCACCATCTCAAAAGATAAGGTAGAAAGAATTGCACTTCGAAATGCAAGAAGAAGAATACTTGAGTTCCTCAGAACAAAACATGTGTTGAGCACCATGTTTAATTTTGAGTATAGCTTGGCAGATCATAACTTCGAGAGAAATCTTGATGAACAATTGAAGAATGAAAAGAATCCTTGATGAACCACCATGTTGATCCTCCATGAAGAACTCCGATAACAAAAGGATGATAAAAAGAAAGAGAAGTTGAAAACACAAGGTGAAGCCTTGCGATGATTTAGATGGAGCTTCGTGATGAGATAATGCGGAAAACTTGGAGCTCCGGAAAACAAAACATGAAGCATCTCGAACCGAGAATGTGACATGATGAACAACTCTGGAAAGAAGAAATTAGATGACTTGGATGAAACAATAATAAGAATTACATTATGCGCATCCTTCACCAATTTAAATTGAGGACAAGCAACGGATTTGGCATACTACTTATTCTCGTAGAAAGGATTAAGAGAGATATAGTGCAAACTTGGGAAGGTCTTCAATGAACCACCGGTAGGATTGAAACAATGAATAAATTAATATGAGAACATAGGAAGAGGAATCTTGAACAAACCACCGTAAGAATTGAAAATGAAAGTAGCAAAGGCACAATTCACCGGAAAGAATTAGAAAATGAGCGAAGATACTTGAGTGTATTTAGATACAAGAGAACGAAGAGATGACAAACAGGCTAGATAATACTTGAACGATCCATCGGTAGATTTGGAGAACGAGATTTGAAAGCTGAGAATGAATAACTCTGAGATGATGGGCTCTGGAGAATCAAACTAAAAATACTCCGGAATTGCTCCGGATGGGTAAAAATAATTCTCACAATCGAAAACAATTATGAGAGGATGGTATCAAGCTTGAACTACGCATCTCCAAGAGAAAGGAGCAAGATTTAAGAGAAAATCTTCTTTAGTCTTCAAATGTAGAGAATGACAATGAGAAAAACCACCATGAATTGTTGAGATACTGCTGGAGAATGAAAAACAAAGAGGTTGATACAACAATGAAAAACAATTTGAAATCGATCTTGGAAAACATCTGACTGATGAAAATCATTCTTCTGTCAAACATCGAAAAGAATTTGGGAATAGCTCCGGGAAAATTAGATGAGTCAGGTAAGATCCTGGGAAAAGACCTGTGAGTTAGGGCCCACTCAAAAGATAGACCGTTGCGTGATTTAAAAGAGAGATTGCGTCGGTTGAATTAAATGGCTCAAAAGAGATAACAACCTCGAGATAGCTTGAACAGATTAGGAATGAAAATGCGAATCTTCTAAGATATCTTCAACACTCCGGATACAAGTATTGCAATGTTAATGATCAAGAGATGCTTGGATAAGAACTTCCAACGCGAGAAAGCATTTGAAACGAGGAAAGGGGATATGATCAACACAAAAATCTTGAATTGAATCCACCGAAGAAGAAAAGATAACGGAGAATGATAAACTTGAAGCTCTGTTAGTATCTTCCTGAGAACCACCAGATAAGAACATTGACGGAAAAGAATGGAGAGACTTCCCATCAATAAAAAGGATACTTGATTAAGAAATTTGAGTCCTTGAATAAAATGGGTTGGAGGGAGGGAAAACAAAGGCAACTTGGGGCAGATGGAATGGATATCGTTGAGAAAACTTAGAATTGATCTCACAAATGGGACAAATGATAGGATTAGCCTGGAGAGAAGCACGTCGGTTGGAAAAGAATTGACATGAAAATCTCGATGATCGAAAGGATTAGCACTCCCATAGAAATATGAGAACACCATTTAGAAAAGGTATGGAACCCACATTTGACTTCAAAGCAACTCGAATACCATAACTCAAAACAAAACAAAGGATTTGACTTGCGGAATAAGCCAAAACAAACATATGATAGACCCCATATCGTATCATGTGTCTGTTGGAAAGAATTCCTACGTGATACTTGAGTTCCCACCTATAAACTCCCGAAACTTTCTGGTTATGCAATCTGGTGTTGGTGATACAGGGAGGCACAATATATATCACACAACTAACAAGCCCTACACTCCAACTGTATCCATCCGTCAATACATAACTAAGAAAACTCCGGAAATCGTGTACCTCAACCTTTGAAAAACATCCGTTATACGAGTTATGGCAATATTCCCGAACTACCGCTCCAGTACTGGGTGGCATCGAGGTTATCTCACCAACAACTGCATAAAAGAGATTTTTGATGTCGGCGAGCTCAGCTATTCCAGAACTGCAATGATAAAATTGTGACGACAACACCTCGGAGCTCAACTCCTCGGGACACTGCCACAACCCCTAAATGTTAGGAGGCACCAAGAACAATGTTCTCGTCACAAGAATATCAGAATGATCCCAAGATACCCGCGTGATCCTAATTTTTTTGTGAAATTTGAGGAGAGGAAAGACAAAACATCTACGTTAGGAGGCCTCACCAGAGCGACGAAGGGACTGAGGAGTAAAAGGAATCCTACTCTCCGACATATATAATCCTAAGACTCAAAACATTTTTGTTCTAGACTCAACCACGTCAGCGATTCGATCAAGCAGGGGGGCTCCTAAGTCAGAGATGGCTCTGATTACCAACTTGTAACGCCCACGATGTGGCTATATCTCCCACGTGTCGAGGCACGACTTAGAGGCATAACCGCATTGTGGTTTTGTAGCAAGAAGGGTCATCTTCACACAATCCCATGTAATGAACAAGAAAGGGATAAATAGAGTTGGCTTACAATCGCCATGTCACACAAATATCAAATAATTCATACACCATTCAGAGTACACACATAGTCCGACTACGGACAAATCCAAAAGAAAAGAAGATAACCCCAAATGCTAGATCCCCGATCGTCCCAACTGGGCTCCACTACTGATCATCAGGAAATGAAACATAGTAACGACCAAGGTCTTCACCTGTACTGGTACCATCGGCACCTGCAACTATTTTGGTAGTATTTGTGAGTCACGAGGACTCAGCAATCTTAAAACCCGCGAGATCAAGATTATTTAAGCTTATGGGTAGGATAAGGTAATGAGGTGGAGTTGTAGCAAGCGCTAAGCAAATATGGTGGCTAACATACACAAATAAGAGTAAGATGAGAAGCTACACAACCGACATGAAGCTAGAAGTGATCAAGAAGTGATCCTGTAACTACTTACGTTCAAACATAACCCAAACCGTGTTCACTTCCCGGACACCACCGAAAAGAGACCATCCCAGCTACACACACAGTTGATTCATTTTAATTAAGTCAAGTGTCAAGTTCTCTACAACCGGATATTAAAAAATTCCCATCTACCACATAATCGTGGGCACGGCTCTCGAAAGTTTATACCCTGTAGGGGTGTCCCAACTTAGCCCATCACAAGCTCTCACGATCAACAAAGGATATTCCTTCTCCCGGAAAGACCCGATCAGTCTCAGAATCCCGGTTACGAGACATTTCGACAATGGTAAAACAAGACTAGCAAGACCGCCTGATGTGCTAACAAATCCCGATAGGAGTCGCACATATCTCATTCTCAGGGCACACCGGATGGGACAAGTTATGAGTAAACCAACCCTCAAGTTTCCCCGAGGTGGCCCCGCAGGCTGCCCGTTTGGGACCAACACTCAGAGGAGCACTGGCCCAGGGGGTTAAAATAAAGATGACCCTCGGGTTTGCAACCCCTAGGGAAAGTTCTAGGTTGTTAGGGAAATGTAAAACCAAGGTTGGGCCTTGTTGGAGGAGTTTTATTCAAAACGAACTGTCAAGGGGGCCCCGTAACCCCAACCGCGTAAGGAACGCAAAATCAAGGAACATAACACCGGTATGACGGAAACTAAGGCGGCAAGAGTGGAACAAAACACCGAGCAAAAGGCTAAGCCTTCCACCCTTAGCCAAGTATATAGATGCATTAATTAAATAAGAGATAAAGTGATATCCCAACATATCCATGTTCCAACATGTAACAACCTGCAAGGCACCTGCAACTAGGAACACTATAAGAGGGGATGAGCAAAAGCGGCAACTTAGCCAAACAACGGTTTGCTAGGAAGGTGGGTTAGAGGCTTGACATGGCAATATGGGAGGCATGATATAACAAGTGGTAGGTAGCGCGACATAGCGATAGAACGAACAACTAGCAAGCAAAGATAGAAGTGATATCGAGGGTAATGGTCATCTTGCCTGAGATCCCGCAAGGAAGAAGAACGAGTCCCTGAAGAAGACAAATGAACATAGTCGAACGAATCCTCACAACTCTGGAACAAAACCGAAGCTAACAAGAGAAGAAAACCGGAAAGAATCAAGCAACATGGTAAACACACAAGCATAAACATGGCCTGATGCACAACCAATGATGATGCATCTCGGGTTTAAATATGCATGGCATGGCAAAGTGCACAAACAAAACTACAAGTTAAGTGGAGCTCAATATGCAACGAGATGCATATTTACAAAACACCACATTCAATTATTTAGCTCTCTCCCGTTTATGTATCCAACAATATTAAATGTTGTTAAACATGGCAAGAGGTGAAGCATAATAAAACTACCTATCTAGGCAAGTTTAAATGAGCCCAGACCAACAAACAACAAGTCCGGAAAAATCCTCATATGCATATTATGAATTTGGTACCGTTATGCCCTAAATACAATTTTAGAGTTGCTAAACATGCAAAGTAGTGTCACCATGTTAAACTATGCATTTTTTTCACCTCATTTACATATAAAGTTTATTTAAAATGGAGCTATGGTTATTTAGTTATTAAATAAACCATTTTAGCATGTCATTGTGCAAAAATAAATGCAAACACCATTTTAAACATTTTTAACATGGATGAAAGCAACATATTATGAAACTAGATGAAATTCTAGGCATTTTCCATACATAAAGTTTTTACATGTGATGCATAGTTTGTGATTTATGATATGCATGAAGTCTAGGGGTTTTTCTGCAAATCTGCAATTCCTGGAATAAAGCTAAAATTGCTGGAACGAAAAAAACAAGAATGGGCCGAATCTGGCTGGCCCAACCGTGTACAGGAGAGGGCACTAGATCTGGGTGCTCACCAGGCCGCATGGGCCAGTTGGTGGAGGATGCCGGGCAGGCCGGATCTGGCATTGCGCCGGCTTGAGCTGGCCTTGGAGGCCAAAGGGGAAGTAGGCGGGGCGCGCTGGGCCTGGCGCACCTGGCAGCTCATGTAGCTGGCCAGCGTGGTCAACGGGCACGACTTCGTTCGTACAGTTGCTCAAAGCAGAGGATGGAGCGGTGGCTTCG
Organism: Triticum urartu; assembly: GCF_056163025.1. Taxonomy (NCBI): domain Eukaryota; kingdom Viridiplantae; phylum Streptophyta; class Magnoliopsida; order Poales; family Poaceae; genus Triticum; species Triticum urartu. The sequence continues at coordinate 282,239,314 of NC_141877.1, forward strand.
CGCGACTTGTGATTTGGGGACGAGCGCTCCAGCGACGGGCGGCGCGCCGACGGCGGGAAACAATGAGGATGGTCGGAGGCGTAGATCTAGGCGTCGGGAGCCCATCTCCGGCGGGGCTTGCTGGAGTCGAGGAGGAAGGGATCCAGTGGCGGAGTGGCATGATGCAGAGGAGGTAGACATGGTGCCCGTTCTATTATTCGAAGCAGGGATTGAGCGGGCGTCTTGGCGGGGCGACGGGGTCTTGGCCGGCACTCCAGGAGGCAGCAGGGCACAGGGGAGGTCCTAGATGCCGGATCAGGCAGCTGGGGAGCTTGCCGATGGTTGCGCCCATCCATGGCGTTGGGGAAGAGCCTGGGGCGGCGCCATGCCTCAATCCGTTGCAAGCAGAGAGAAGGGAGGTGAGGAAATTGGGAAGAAGAGGAAGGGAGGAGGGAGATGGCAGGGGCAGAATGGCCTGGTGGTGACTTTGGTTGCCGGAGGGAGAAGTGGCTCGAGGACGTGGACGAGCTCCAGGCTCAAGGCAGGGAAGGATGGGGTGTAGGTGGAGCTCGATGGAAGCTGCTGGTTGGCCCGATGAGGAAAACGAGGATGGAGGAGGCGGCTTCGGTTGGTGGTTTGGATCTGGAGGGGATCCCAAGGAGGAGGAGACAGTGGGCGGGCGGCGGTGGAGGGATGGGACAAGTCCCTAGAAGTTAGGGTTAGATTGATATTAGGTACATAAATAAGGGAAATGAGGGGAATTTGGATCACCCGATCGAGATCGGATGGTCGAGAAAGAATAGACTAGGGGAGTGCAATAACTAAACCGAAGATGATTGGGGAAACTAGGTGTTGCACGATTTGGTCCCTCCGATCAAAATCGGACGGTCCAAGATAACTAGGTTGGGAAGTCCAAATAAGAATGCAGAGATGTTTCAGGGATGTTAGGGGATGATATGAATGCAACGGTGATGACTGAGCGGTTCGGGTTTGGGGCAGTTTCGGACGCGTGCGAGGGGTCTGACAAAAGGTCACAGATACAAAAGGGTTTGATGGGCTCAGAGGAGAGAGAGAGAGAGAGAGAGAGAGAGAAAGAGAGAGAGAGAGAGAAGAGAGCGGTCCGGTTGAACTGAGAGAAGGTCAACAGAGACAAGATAGAAGCGACAACTATAAGCGGATGCAAGTTTTTGAAAAATGACGACAACGGAGTGCCGATGCAATGCGAATGATGCAATGATGAATGCAACAAACAAATAAATAACAGAGCTGACACACAAAACATGGAAGGCATCTAGAGCGCCAGTCTCGAGTTGTCATATATGTACTAACCATACAAGCATCATGTGTTTCTATATAAGGGGCAGACAAAGCAAGAGTGGTGCATAGCGAGGTAAACTGAGCCCGGCTATCATTGCTAGCGAGGGCATTTTGTGGTGGGGACACCCTTTTAGGACCTTATTCAGATATCCTACCCATGGCCCGGACGGTGGTGTACCCAGCTCGGAGTCTATTTCTCTGGAATGGTTTGCTTGCTTGTTGTCTACCCAACTCATGCATAGGTGGGTCTATGGTGGTTCGGTCCTTTTCTGCACGACACGCAAAAATGACCCGCCGTCTCATAGGTTAATGTCGTGCTTTCATATGGTTCGCAAAGGACTGTACACTGCATGTGCTTACTGATCCCATCGTTCCATGCCCTGTCAATTGCATTCTACAAGGCAAATATAAACACAATATGAACGTAGCAACTTGCAGATAGTGTGCGAAAAACATCATTCGAATGGCTCACCTAGGTTCTTGCTTGCATAAGATGATTTGACCCTTTGATGATGATTCGAAACAAAATGTTGTTCATAAGTTGCTTCACTTCTGAGCTCCAGTCGGGTCCTGAGTGTTGTGGTCTGGTCGGACGACGTGTTTTGGGATATCTACCCATCCTTTGACTGCCATGGCACACCGGAAGGTATGTTCTGCCATGTCTGTCCGAGCTTTGAATGCTGTGGATTGGCCAACTGGCGTGTACGCTACACGTGCTTGTTGATTGCACTGTTCCTAGTCCCGTCAATCGTCTGGTCGACTCGCCTGGTTTCCCTACTCGCGCAGCTTCAAGTGGGAGAGCCCAGTTCTGATAGTTTAGCCAAAGAAACACATGTCCAACGATCATCGTTGTGTGGTGTTATCTAATACAAGTCAAGCACAAACGCAATATGAACATAATCACTTGTAGACAATTCATGAAAAACATCCTTCAGATAGCTCGTCTAAGCGATTTTTTTGCCCCCTTACGATGATTCATAAAGTACGTCATTCATAATTTGCTTTGTCGCTTGTCTCTAGTTGCAGGCAAACACTTAACCATCTAAGAAGTAGCCCAACAAGGGTGGAAGCATAGTGGCAGAGCGACCAGTCGTCACACGGTGCATGAGAAAATGCCCGAGACGGTGCACACGAGTAGGGATATCGATTATCAAGTAGGCAGAAATCCAGGGCGAGCGCCCTCGCAAACTTACAACAAGTACAATAGAGTGGCGTGGGCGGGCTATAAGAGATGCCACATTAGATCTATGTCTAGGTGGAGGAGAGAAAAGAGGGGAGAGAAGAGAAGCAGGCTACAAACTTATAGTCGGCTGTACCACGAGTTCCAACACCTTTTGTGAGAGAAAGATGTGGGCCATATATTAATAATATAACGTACTAGTATTCCTAACTATTGTATGAGTGAACTATTAGGTTGGCTACAAATGCCATGACAGCTTCATATAGCCGGTTGTTGGCTATACTATTAACCATGCTCTTAAAAGCACAAGGGAGGGGCAAGCACGCTGATAGGGTAAACCCAGACTCACCACACGCGACCTAGGTGACATTGGACATCATTAAATATCCTATCTAATCATTGATGTCCTTCATGGATGGTACAAAAACTTAGTGAGTCATTCATAAGACATTTTGTTCATAGGTTTCTTTGCTTCATTGCTGCAGTTGGTCGCGTGCACTTTTGGCGGGGACTGTACGCCCGGACCGCGACCGGCTATCTCACCCAAGGGCCATATGGTAATGTACCTGATTCACAGTCTATTTCCCTGAAATTGATTTGCCTCCTTGTTGCCTACCTGGCTCATGCTTTGTGTGCCCTAGTGGTGGGGCTTGTCTCCCAAGGACCGCGACCAGCTAACCCACCAGTCGGTCAGATGGTAATGTACCCGAGTCACAGCCTACTTTTAAAAAATCAGTTTACCTCCTTACCGCCTACCTGATTTGCGCATAGGTGAGGTTGTGGTTGTTCGGTCCTTTTATGTCTGATATGCAAAAGCGACTTATCATCGGTTTGGTTAACATCCTGGTTTTAGGTGGATCTGCTCCATGGTTTCCTGGGTTATTCTTTCTAATGAGTTGCTTACCTTTTAAGTTGCATTCACTATAATCTATTTCATAAAGTTTACTTTCCTTCTTTGTTGCTTATTAATAGTCAGCTAGGGAACCAAACACCCTCGATGGTATGCCACGACCTAATGTTCGTTTGGCATACCAACGCATGGGCTAATGCTGTAGTTGGAGTAGACCCGTCCTCATAGTTGCTTTATCATTGACACAATAGGTCATCTAGTAGTAATAAGGGGGGAGAGGTTGGTGTTAGAAATATGCCCTAGAGGCAATAATAAAATGGTTATTATTATATTTCTTTGTTCATGATAATTGTCTATTGTTCATGCTATAATTGTGTTATCCGAAAATCGTAATACATGTGTGAATACATAGACCACAACACGTCCCTAGTGAGCCTCTAGTTGACTAGCTCGTTGATCAAAAGATAGTCATGGTTTCCTGACTATGGACATTGGATGTCATTGATAACGTGATCACATCATTAGGAGAATGATGTGATGGACAAGACCCAATCCTAAGCATAGCTCAAAGATCATGTAGTTCGTCTGTTGTAGCTTTTCCAAATGTCAAGTATCATTTCCTTAGACCATGAGATTGTGCAACTCCCGGATACCGTAGGAGTGCCTTGGGTGTGCCAAACGTCACAACGTAACTGGGTGACTATAAAGGTACACTACAGGTATCTCCGAAAGTGTCTGTTGGGTTGGCACGAATCGAGACTGGGATTTGTCACTCCGTATGATGGAGAGGTATCTTTGGGCCCACTCGGTAATGCATCATCGTAATGAGCTCAATGTGACCAAGTGGTTGATCACGGGATCATGCATTACGGTACGAGTAAAGTGACTTGCCGGTAATGAGATTGAACGAGGTATTGGGATACCGACGATCGAGTCTCGGGCAAGTAACGTACCGATTGACAAAGGAATTGTATACGAATTGATTGAATCCTTGACATCGTGGTTCATCTGATGAGATCATCATGGAGCATGTGGGAGCCAACATGGGTATCCAGATCCCGCTGTTGGTTATTGATCGGAGAGGCATCTCGGTTATGTCTGCATGTCTCCCGAACCCGTAGGGTCTACACACTTAAGGTTCGGTGACGCTAGGGTTGTAGAGATATTAGTATGCAGTAACCTGAAAGTTGTTAGGAGTCCTGGATGAGATCCCGGACATCACGAGGAGTTCCGAAATGGTCCGGAGGTAAAGATTTATATATAGGAAGTCCAGTTTCGGCCATCGGGAAGGTTTCGGGGGTCGCCGGTATTGTACCGGGACCACCGGAAGGGTCCCGGGGGTCCACCGGGTCGGGCCACCTATCCCGGAGAGCCCCATGGGCTGAGTTGTGAGGGGAACCAGACCCTAGTGGGATGGTGCGCCCCCCCTTGGGCCCCCCCTGCGCCTAGGGTTGGGAAACCCTAGGGGTGGGGGCGCCCCCCACTTGGCTTGGGGGGGGGAAGCTACCCCTTGGCCGCCGCCCCCTTGGAGATCCATCACCTAGGGCCGCCCCCCAAGGCCCCTATATAAAGAAAGGGGGAGGGAGGGCAGCCGCACCCCTTGCTCCTGGTGCCTCCCTCTCCCTCCGTAACACCTCTCCTCCCCGCTTGTGATTTGGCGAAGCCCTGCCGGGATCCTGCTACATCCACCACCACGCCGTTGTGCTGCTGGATCTTCATCAACCTCTCCTCCCCCCTTGCTGGATCAAGAAGGAGGAAACGTCTTCCCAACCGTACGTGTGTTGAACGCGGAGGTGCCGCCCGTTCGGCACTAGGTCATCGGTGATTTGGATCACGTCGAGTACGACTCCATCAACCCCGTTCTCTTGAATGCTTCCGTGCGCGATCTACAAGGGTATGTAGATGCACTCCTCTCTCCCTCATTGCTAGATGACTCCATAGATTGATCTTGGTGATGCGTAGAAAATTTTAAAATTCTGCTACTTCCCCAACAGTGGCATCATGAGCTAGGTCTATGCGTAGTTTCTATGCACGAGTAGAACACAAAGTAGTTGTGGGCGTCGATATTGTCAATTATCTTGCCGTTACTAGTCTTATCTTGATTCGGCGGCATTGTGGGATGAAGCGGCCCGGACCGACCTTACACGTACGCTTACGTGAGACTGGTTCCACCGACTGACATGCACTAGTTGCATAAGGTGGCTGGCGGGTGTCTGTCTCTCCCACTTTAGTCGGATCGGATTCGATGAACAGGGTCCTTATGAAGGGTAAATAGAAATTGGCAATTCACGTTGTGGTTTTGGCGTAGGTAAGAAACGTTCTTGCTAGAATCCTATAGCAGCCACGTAAAAACTTGCAACAACAATTAGAGGACGTCTAACTTGTTTTTGCAGCAAGTGTTTTGTGATGTGATATGGCCAAAGGATGTGATGAATGATATATGTGATGTATGAGATGATCATGTTCTTGTAATAGGAATCACGACTTGCATGTCGATGAGTATGACAACCGGCAGGAGCCATAGGAGTTGTCTTAATTTATTTGTGACCTGCGTGTCAACATATAACGTCATGTAATTACTTTACTTTATTGCTAAACCGTTAGCCATAGTATTATAAGTAATAGATGATGAGACAACTTCAAGAAGACACGATGATGGAGATCATGGTGTCATGTCGGTGACAACGATGATCATGGAGCCCCGAAGATGGAGATCAAAAGGAGCAAATGATATTGGCCATATCATGTCACTATTTGATTGCATGTGATGTTTATCATGTTTTACATCTTATTTGCTTAGAACGACGGTAGCTTAAATAAGATGATCCCTCGTAATAATTTCAAGAAAGTGTTCCCCCTAACTGTGTACCGCTGCGAAGGTTTGTTGTTTCGAAGCACCACGTGATGATCGGGTGTGATAGATTCTAACGTTCGAATACAACGGGTGTAAGCCAGATTTACACACGCAATACACTTAGGTTGACTTGACGAGCATAGCATGTACAGACATGGCCTTGGAACACGGAAGACCGAAAGGTCGAGCATGAGTCGTATAGAAGATACGATCAACATGAAGATGTTCACCGATGTTGGCTAGTCCGTCTCACGTGATGATCGGACACGGCCTAGTTAACTCGGATCATGTTTCACTTAGATGACTTTAGGGATGTCTATCTGAGTGGGAGTTCATTGAGTAATTTGATTAGATGAACTTAATTATCATGAACTTAGTCTAAAATCTTTACAATATGTCTTGTAGATCAAATGGCCCACGTTGTCCTCAACTTCAATGCGTTCCTAGAGAAAACCAAGCTGAAAGATGATGGCAACAACTATATGGACTGGGTCCGGAACCTGAGGATCATCCTCATAGCTGCCAAGAAAGATTATGTCCTAGAAGCACCGCTAGGTGACGCACCAATCCCAGATAACCAAGACGTTATGAACGCTTGGCAGTCACGTGCTGATGATTACTCCCTCGTTCAGTGCGGCATGCTTTACAGCTTAGAACCGGGGCTCCAAAAGCGTTTTGAGAGACATGGAGCATATGAGATGTTCGAAGAGCTAAAAATGGTTTTCCAAGCTCACGCCCGGGTCGAGAGATATGAAGTCTCCGACAAGTTCTTCAGTTGTAAGATGGAGGAAAATAGTTCTGTCAGTGAGCACATACTCAAAATGTCTGGGTTGCATAACCGCTTGACTCAGCTGGGAGTTAATCTCCCGGATGACACGGTCATTGACAGAATCCTTCAGGCGCTTCCACCGAGCTACAAGAGCTTTGTGATGAACTTCAATATGCAGGGGATGGAAAAGACCATTCCTGAGGTATATTCAATGCCGAAATCAACAGAGGTGGAAATCAAAAAGGAACATCAAGTGTTGATGGTGAATAAAAGCACTAAGTTCAAGAAAGTCAAGGGTAAGAAGAACTTCAAGAAGGACGGAAAGGGAGTTGCCGCACCCGGTAAGCAAGCTGCCGGGAAGAAGCCAAAGAATGGACCCAAGCCCGAGACTGAGTGTTTTTATTGCAAGGGAAGTGGTCACTGGAAGCGGAACTGCCCCAAATACTTAGCGAACAAGAAGGCCGGCAACACCAAAGGTATATGTGATATACATGTAATTGATGTGTACCTTACCAGTACTCGTAGTAGCTCCTGGGTATTTGATACCAGTGCGGTTGCTCACATTTGTAACTCAAAGCAGGAGCTGCGGAATAAGCGGAGACTGGCGAAGGAGAAGGTGACGATGCGCGTCGGGAATGGTTCCAAGGTCGATGTGATCGCCGTCGGTACGCTACCTCTACATTTACCTACGGGATTAGTTTTAAACCTCAATAATTGTTATTTAGTGCCAGCTTTGAGCATGAACATTGTATCAAGATCTCGTTTAATTCGAGATGGCTACTCATTTAAATCCGAGAATAATGGTTGTTCTATTTATATGAGAGATATGTTTTATGGTCATGCTCCGATGGTGAATGGTTTATTCTTAATGAATCTCGAGCGTAATGTTACACATATTCGTAGTGTGAATACTAAAAGATGTAAGGTTGATAATGATAGTCCCACATACTTGTGGCACTGCCGCCTTGGTCACATAGGTGTCAAACGCATGAAGCAGCTCCATGCAGATGGACTTTTTGAGTCTCTTGATTACGAATCATTTGACACGTGCGAACCATGCCTCATGGGTAAAATGACCAAGATTCCGTTCTCAGGAACAATGGAGCGAGCAACCAACTTATTGGAAATCATACATACTGATGTGTGCGGTCCAATGAGTGTTGAGGCTCGTGATGGCTATCGTTATGTTCTCACCCTCACTGATGACTTGAGTAGATATGGGTATGTCTACTTAATGAAACACAAGTATGAGACCTTTGAAAAGTTTAAGGAATTTCAGAGTGAGGTTGAGAATCAACGTGACAAGAAAATCAAGTTCTTGCGATCAGGTCGTGGGGGAGAATACTTGAGTCACGAATTTGGCACACACTTAAGAAAATGTGGAATAGTTTCACAACTCACGCCGCCTGGAACACCTCAGCGTAATGGTGTGTCCGAACGTCGTAATCGCACTCTATTGGATATGGTGCGACCTATGATGTCTCTTACGGATCTACAACTGTCATTTTGGGGCTATGATTTAGAGACTGCCGCATTCACTTTAAATAGGGCTCCATCAAAATCCATTGAGACGACACCGTATGAATTATGGTTTGGGAAGAAACCTAAGCTGTCGTTTCTAAAAGTTTGGGGATGCGATGCTTATGTCAAGAAACTTCAACCTGAAAAGCTCGAACCCAAATCAGAAAAATGCGTATTCATAGGATACCCTAAAGAAACTATTGGGTATACCTTCTACCTCAGATCCGAAGCCAAGATCTTTGTTGCCAAGAATGGGTACTTTCTAGAGAAAGAGTTTCTCTCGAAAGAAATAAGTGGGAGGAAAGTAGAACTTGATGAAGTATTACCTCTTGAACCGGTAAGTGGCGCAGCTCAAGAAAATGTTCCTGAGGTGCCTGCACCGACTAGAGAGGAAGTTAATGATGATGATCATGAAACTTCAGATCAAGTTGCTACTGAACTTCGTAGGTCCACAAGGACACGTTCCGCACCAGAGTGGTACGGCAACCCTGTCTTGGAAATCATGTTGTTAGACAACAGTGAACCTTCGAACTATGAAGAAGCGATGGCGGGCCCGGATTCCGACAAATGGTTGGAAGCCATGAAATCCGAGATAGGGTCCATGTATGAAAACGAAGTATGGACTTTGACTGACTTGCTCGATGATCGGCGAGCCATAGAAAATAAATGGATCTTTAAGAAGAAGACATACATGGATGGTAACGTAACCATCTATAAAGCTCGGCTTGTCGCTAAGGGTTATCGACAAGTTCAAGGGGTTGACTACGATGAGACTTTCTCACCTGTAGCGAAGCTGAAGTCTGTCCGAATCATGTTATCAATTGCCGCATTCTGTGACTATGAGATATGGCAAATGGACGTCAAAACGGCATTCCTTAATGGTTTCCTTAAGGAAGAATTGTATAGGATGAAACCGGAAGGTTTTGTCGATCCTAAGAATGCTGACAAGGTGTGCAAGCTCCAACGCTCGATTTATGGGCTGGTGCAAGCATCTCAGAGTTGGAACATTCGTTTTGATGAGATGAACAAAGCGTTTGGGTTTATGCAGACTTATGGAGAAGCCTGCATTTACAAGAAACTAAGTGGGAGCTCTGTAGCATTTCTCATATTGTATGTGGATGACATACTGTTGATGGGAAATGATATAGAATTCTTGGAAAGCATAAAGGCCTACTTGAACAAGTGTTTTTCAATGAAGGACCTTGGAGAAGCTGCTTATATATTAGGCATCAAGATCTATAGAGATAGATCGAGATGCCTCATTGGTCTTTCACAGAGTACGTACCTTGACAAGATATTGAAGAAGTTTAAAATGGATCAGTTAAAGAAGGGGTTCTTTCCTATATTGCAAGGTATGAGATTGAGCACGGCTCAATGCCCGACCATGGCAGAAGATAGAGAAAAGATGAGTGTCGTCCCCTATGCCTCGGCCATAGGGTCTATCATGTATGCTATGCTGTGTACCAGACCTGATGTAAACCTTGCCGTAAGTTTGGTAGGAAGGTACCAAAGTAATCCCGACATGGAACACTGGACAGTGGTCAAGAATATCCTGAAGTACCTGAAAAGGACTAAGGATATGTTTCCCGTTTATGGAGGTGACGAAGAGCTCGTCGTAAAGGGTTACGTCAATGCTAGCTTCGACACAGATCTGGATGACTCTAAGTCACAAACCGGATACGTGTATATTTTGAATGGTGGGGTAGTAAGCTAGTGCAGTTGCAAGCAAAGCATTGTGGCGGGATCTACATGTGAAGCGGAGTACATGGCAGCCTCGGAGGCAACACAAGAAGCAGTCTGGGTGAAGGAGTTCATAACCGACCTAGGAGTCATACCCAATGCGTCGGGCCTGATGACTCTCTTCTGTGACAACACTGGAGCTATTGCCCTTGCCAAGGAGCCCAGGTTTCACAGGAAGACCAGGCATATCAAGCGTCGCTTCAACTCCATTCATGAAAGTGTTCAAAATGGAGACATAGAGATTTGTAAAGTACATATGGACCTGAATGTGGCAGATCCGTTGACTAAACCTCTCCCTAGAGCAAAACATGATCAACACCAGAACTGCATGGGTGTTCGATTCATCACAATGTAACTAGACTATTGACTCTAGTGCAAGTGGGAGACTGTTGGAAATATGCCCTAGAGGAAATAATAAAATGGTTATTATTATATTTCTTTGTTCATGATAATTGTCTATTGTTCATGCTATAATTGTGTTATCCGGAAATCGTAATACATGTGTGAATACATAGACCACAACACGTCCCTAGTGAGCCACTAGTTGACTAGCTCATTGATCAAAAGATTGTCATGGTTTCCTGACTATGGACATTGGATGTCATTGATAACGGGATCACATCATTAGGAGAATGATGTGATGGACAAGACCCAATCCTAAGCATAGCTCAAAGATCGTGTAGTTCGTCTGCTGTAGCTTTTCCGAATGTCAAGTATCATTTCCTTAGACCATGAGATTGTGCAACTCCCGGATACCGTAGGAGTGCCTTGGGTGTGCCAAACGTCACAACGTAACTGGGTGACTATAAAGGTACACTACAGGTATCTCCGAAAGTGTCTGTTGGGTTGGCACGAATCGAGACTGGGATTTGTCACTCCGTATGATGGAGAGGTATCTCTGGGCCCACTCGGTAATGCATCATCGTAGTGAGCTCAATGTGACCAAGTGGTTGATCACGGGATCATGCATTACGGTACGAGTAAAGTGACTTGCCGGTAACGAGATTGAACGAGGTATTGGGATACCGACGATCGAGTCTCGGGCAAGTAACGTACCGATTGACAAAGGGAATTGTATACGAATTGATTGAATCCTCGACATCGTGGTTCATCCGATGAGATCATCATGGAGCATGTGGGAGCCAACATGGGTATCCAGATCCCACTGTTGGTTATTGATCGGAGAGGCATCTCGGTCATGTCTGCATGTCTCCCGAACCCGTAGGGTCTACACACTTAAGGTTCGGTGACGCTAGGGTTGTAGAGATATTAGTATGCAGTAACCCGAAAGTTGTTCGGAGTCCCGGATGAGATCCCGGATATCACGAGGAGTTCCGAAATGGTCCGGAGGTAAAGATTTATATATAGGAAGTCCAGTTTCGGCCATCGGGAAGGTTTCGGGGGTCGCCGGTATTGTACCGGGACCACCGGAAGGGTCCCGGGGGTCCACCGGGTCGGGCCACCTATCCCGGAGAGCCCCATGGGCTGAGTTGGGAGGGGAACCAGCCCCTAGTGGGCTGTTGCGCCCCCCTTGGGCCTCCCCTGCGCCTCCCTCTCCCTTCGTAACATCTCTCCTCCCCGCTTGCGCTTGGCGAAGCCCTGCCGGGATCCTGCTGCATCCACCACAACGCCGTCGTGCTGCTGGATATTCATCAACCTCTCCTTCCCCCTTGCTGGATCAAGAAGGAGGAGACGTCTTACCAACCATACATGTGTTGAATGCGGAGGTGCCGTCCGTTCGGCACTAGGTCATCGGTGATTTGGATCACGTCGAGTACGACTCCATCAACCCCGTTCTCTTGAACGCTTTCGTGCGCGATCTACAAGGGTATGTAGATGCACTCCTCTCTCCCTCATTGCTAGATGACTCCATAGATTGATCTTGGTGATGCGTAGAAAATTTTAAAATTCTGCTACGTTCCCCAACAGTTGGAGGCGTTGACGGCTTCAATGATGTGGCCGCCTGACCATGGTTATGTTTTTATAGCACAGCGAGGCATTCATGCACTGGAACGAGAGGAGTGCGTGCAGGAACAAGGGAACTGATCATGACATCTGCCCCAGGTGGACACGACACATATGTGGAGGGTACGCCAGGAGGCAACACGGGAGAAGAGGACGTGCCGATGCGTGGAGGCAATCCAATGTGCTACCACGGGAATCTGAGGGAGCGATTGTGTCATTAGTGGTCGGGTGCCTATCTTTGACGGTGCGTTGAATGCTGGGTTGCTTCATATCTCACGCATGGCACGAGGAGGAAAAAGCTAAAATTTCCCTCCCAAGAAGATAGTTGGATTTGAAGCCAGATCCAAACGAGGCTCCAAATATAGGCTCCAAATACGAAGGCAGTGAGGTCACATATGAAGGGATCTACAAAAAATTTCGATTGAGAGGTGGATGGAGACTCTATTAGGATTGGTTTTAAGTCTCTTGTCTGCATATTAATGGTTATTATGCAATTCAAAAGCTTTTGGTGACTTTCCTAAAGTTGCACTTAGGCGAATTTTCAAGAGTACTATGAAAACCAGTCAAGAACCAGGTTGAACTACATATGTATGATCAGATGAAGACAGTGAACTCATCATTATTAAGGCTTTCACTACACCTTTGGTAGCTGAGACAGAAATCACTGTTTTGACCCTTTTACAAAAGTTTAACATGACCCCCCCTCCAAAAGTTTATCATGATCGAGCCTTTTTTGTGACAGTGATGTGTGGGTTCCGTGTTTCCTTCCTGTCGTTTTCCCCGTGGGACTTACCGTCTCTAGTTAGGGTTGAAACACAACATACCATAACATCTTCCATGCAACGCAAATGCCACAATAGTGACGTCACCAAAAAGAGTTAGATTGTGCTAAATTTTTAAAGGGGATCAAATTGTGTTAAACTTTCACAAAAGGGTCAAAATAGCAATTTTACCCACAACTGACATGAACTGTAGCAAACTCTGCAAATCAAGGAGGCGTGTCATAAATTATCTATACATGCAACACAACACACACACAACAAATAATTCCTGCTACCCGAGTAGAGTACCCGTAGCGAGGAGTATGTGACAGCTCTATGTGACAGAGTGAAGTACTGCTGAGCTCATGTCCTCAAGCTCCTTAGCTCCTCATAGTGCCTTCACATTCTTAGGCCAAGCCCAATGCATGACCCCAAATGGTCCAGCCGCGTCCGTTTGGGGCAAAACGGACACAAAGCGTGGCCCAATGCGTGGGAGCAAATGGATAAACGTCTGTTATTTGTTCACTTTCGACTCATTTCGGGCCCAAATTTGGGCCGCGTTTGCGTCAAAATAGACAACACGCGGATGGGCGGGATGCGCGCCCTTGTCCTCCCATGGCCGCCCATCGGGGACACAACCCCTTTTCTCTTTACCTGCTCCTCCCTCAGCCCCCCCGCCATATGTGCCGCCATTCGTTTCCACTGAGTTTTTCATCCGCCTCCTTTCCTGCCTAGCCGCCCTAACCACGACCACGCCATGCCATAGCCGCCCCCACCTGTGTTTCGAAGGAGTTTTTTGCCGGTGTTCGTGTATCTTTGTCACCGCATCTGGTGCGATGGAAGATATGGCCGTGGATGACGCCTGTCGACCACAACACCTTCCGACAGGCGCTACATAGCCGCAGGGTGCCGACCGCCAACACCAACCTTTTCGTGTTGCCTATGAGGGGAGCTCGAGGTGCTCTTCCCGGCCGTGTATCCACCTTGACCACAAGGTGTTCCACACTTTGCTCACAAGTTACCATGTATAGTGGGGATGGATATTTTTCCACAACTTCATTTGCTCATTAGATGATTCGTCCTTGGATGACGATGTTGGGAAACATTGCATGGAAAACAATTTTTTTTCTAAGCACACGCACTGATCTATCCATGGAGATGCATAGCAACAAGGGGGAGAGTGTGTCTACGTACCCTCGTAGACCGAAAGCGGAAGTGTTTGACAACGCAGTTGATGTAGTCGAACTTCTTCTAGCTCCGACTGATCAAGCACCGAACGTACGACACCTCCGAGTTCTACACACATTCAGCTCAGTGACATCCCTCAACTTCTTGATCCAGCAAGACATTGAGGTAGTAGATGAGTTCCGTCAGCATGATGGCGTGGTGATGGTGATGGTGAAGTGATCCTCGCAGGGCTTCGCCTAAGCACTACGAAAATATGACCGGGGGTGTAAACTGTGGAGGGGGGCACTACACACGGCTAACAATTGATGTTGTGTGTTCTAGGCACCCCTCCCCACATATATATAGGTGGGAGGGGAGGATAGGCAGCCAGGGGGTGCCCAAAGTAGGATCCGAATCCTACTTGGGGTTTCCCCAAGTGGCGCCCCCTTTCCTTTTTCCACTAGAGAAGAAAGGGAAGGGGGAAGAGAGAAAAGAAGGGGGGGGGGCGAACCCCCCCCCCCTTTTCCTTCTCCAATTCGGCCACATGCCATAGGGGGGGTGCCACCCCTTGTGGGCTGGTGTGCTCTCCTCTCATGGCCCATATGGCCCATATATCCCCCCGGGGGGTTCCGGTAACCCCTCCGGTACTATGATAAATACCCGATCCACTCCGGCACACTTCTGTTGTCCGAATACTACGTCCTATATATCAATCTTTATTTCTTGACCATATCGAGACTCCTCGTCATGTCCGTGATCTCATCTCGGACTCCGAACAGCATTCGGTCACCAAATCACATAACTCATATAATATAATATCATTATCGAACGTTAAGTGTGCGGACCCTACGGGTTCGAGAACTATGTAGACATGACCGGGACACCTCTCCAGTCAATAACCAATAGTGGAACCTAGATGCTCATATTGTCTCCTACATATTCTACGAAGATCTTTATCGGTCAAACCGTTATGACAACATACGTTATTCCCTTTGTCTATCGGTATGTTACTTGCCCGAGATTTGATCGTGGTGTCTTCATACCTAGTTCAATCTCATTACCGGGAAGTGTCTTTACTCATTTTTTAATACATCATGAGGGAGTCCTGGATTAGGGGGTCTCTGGACAGCCGGACTATATCCTTTGGCCGGACTGTTGGACTATGAAGATACAAAATTGAAGACTTCGTCCCGTGTCCGGATGGGACTCTCCTTGGCGTGGAAGGCAAGCTTGGCAATACAGATATGTAGATCTCCTCCCTTGTAACCGACTCTGTGTAACCCTAGCCCCCTCCGGTCTCTATATAAACCGGAGGGTTTAGTCCATAGGACGAGATACAATCATACCATAGGCTAGCTTCTAGGGTTTAGCCTCTACGATCTCGTGGTAGATCAACTCTTGTAATACTCATATCATGAAGATCAATCAATAAGGAAGTAGGGTATTACCTCCATCGAGAGGGCCCGAACCTGGGTAAACATCGTGTCCCCCGCCTCCTGTTACCATCCGCCTTAGACGCACAGTTCGGGACCCCCTACCCGAGATCCGCTGGTTTTGACACCGACATTGGTGCTTTCATTGAGAGTTCCACTTTGTCGTCATCACAAGGAGGGATGGCTCGTCTCGTTGTCAAGAACAACATCACCTCTGGGGGAGCCCTGGCTGTAGGCCAAACTCTCCGACTAGGCAGCTTCGTCATGACCGCCTGCTCGGCCGCTGCGCCGACGTTGACTTCTCGGGTCATCGTAAATAGCCTCCACATCGGCTCGAAATTCATCGAGCAGATGGGTCCAATGGAGCTCTCCTCTTTGAAAGATCTCTTGGATCGCATCGCTGCTCTAGGAGTCGCTACGGACTATGATCGGATTGGGCTTAAACCCGACCAAAGGGAGGTTAACTCTTCGCCGGTCACCCATCAGATAGCGGTGGTGGAGGAGCAATGCGGCGATTCTTCCTCTATCATGAGGATGAACTATGTCCGGATTCCCGAGCTCTCTGAGCCGGATACCAGTCCACGGGAGGACATCGCCCTAACCCTGAACCTAGAATCAGGCTGCATGCCGAACCTGCGGGGCAACATCCCGGAGCCCGAACTTCCAAGATCGGAAACTCCCCCGCCCCTGGGTCACAGATTGGGTCAAGGTCTGGACTTTAATCCACCCACCCACCCAGATATAAATGATCTTTCCCACATTACGCAAGAGCCCCAAGAGACAGTACATCACTATTGGGCCAGATTCCTCCTTGTAATGAACAAGGTCAAGGACTGTCATGAGGAAGACGCAATTTCGTTCTTTTGCAACAATTGCACGGACAAGGGAATCCTCAACGGCATAAGTCGCCGTGACATTGCACACTTCACTGACTTGGCGGCCATAGTACGGAAGTATTGTGTGATGGAAAGCGCCTGGAAAACCCAAACAAAATTTTGGGATAATCCGGCTCTAACAAAACCCCCAGTCTGAACTAAAAGGGTGCACTCTCATAAGTCGCCCGACTCAATTACAAAGAAGCAAAAGCCCACTACAGGGCGTGGAACCGTATTGGAGGGATGGCTTAACAGGCCCTGCAAAATTCATAGTAGAGCGGATACCATACCAACACACAACCTTAGAGCATGTTGGGTACTCCGGCAGGTGGCCAAGAGCGGTGAGGATCTCCTCATTCAAAACACCGCAGAGCACCATCCCATGGATAAAAATATAGTATTGACAGTCTTCGAGACCTTTGCCTCAAATAATAGGCGTAAGCGAGCACTCCGGAGCCTTGCCGAAGTCTGCCATGTGGCAGCAATAAATCCATGGAGCGACACGGCTATCACCTTCAATGCCAGTGACGAACCTAAATTCCGAATAGCCCGAGCACCAGCCGCCTTGGTCCTCAGTCCAATTGTGGACGGCTTTTGTCTTACTAAAGTGCTCATGGACAGCGGCATCGGATTAAACCTCATTTATGAGGAGACTCTTCAAAAAATGGAAATAGACAGAAACCATATTGAGCAAAGCAGCACGACCTTCCAAGGAATCATCCCCAGTCGTGAGGCACGTTGCGCTGGGAAAATCACACTAGATGTGGTATTCGGCACTTCGGAGAATTACAGGTCCGAAGAAATTACATTCCAAGTGGCCCCGTACAATAGCGGATACCACGCCCTTCTAGGGTGGGAGGCATTCACGATCTTCCAAGCCATACCCCATTACGGGTACATGAAGCTCAAAATGCCCGGGCCTAATGGAATCATCACTCTAGCTAGTGATCCGGAGATAGCACTCCGCGCCGAGAACAAAACAGCCGCACTGGCCCTCGAGGCATTATCCGAAGCCCTTGCGGCAGATGAATTAACTGCGCTGCGCTCCACAATGGACAGGGACGACGTGATAGTCGACAAAAGATCCAAGTCCACCTCTTTTAAACCAGCAGATGAAATAGTCAAATTCCAAGTCCATACAACGGACCCCACAAAAACAACATCCATCGGGGCACAATTAAACCCTGATGTAGACGCCGCACTACGGGAGTTCCTGCGTGAGAATTGGGACATATTCGCCTGGCATCCTTCAGACATGCCAGGAATCCCATGCAGGCTGGCCGAGCATAGCCTTAACATTCTAAAGGGATTCAAGCTGGTCAAGCAGACTCTTCGGCGTTTCTCTGAACCTAAGCGACAAGCCATGGGAGAGGAGCTAGCCAAGTTACTGGAGGCCGGATTCATTAGAGAAATAAAACATCTAGACTAGCTAGCAAACCTAGTAATGGTAACAAAGAAGGACAAATCCTGGCGCCTATGCGTCGACTTCAAGGACCTTAATAAGGCTTGACCAAAGGATCCCTTCCCCCTCCCTCGCATCGATCAAATTATCGACGCCACCGCAGGACACGACTCATTGTGCTTCCTTGACGCATACTCCGGTTACCACCAAATTAAGATGGCGGAGTCCGATCAAGCCGCAACGGCATTTATCACTCCATACGGCCCCTTCTGTTTTAACACAATGCCCTTCGGGCTCAAAAACGCTTGCGCAACGTATCAACGCATGATTCAGACATGTCTGGAAAAGCAGATCAGCAAAACAGTGGAGGCATACGTAGATGATGTGGTCATTAAAACCAGACATGTCAACTCCTTAATAGACGACTTGAGGCTCACGTTCGACAATCTCCGAACATATGACATTAAGCTCAATCCGGAAAAATGCGTTTTCGGCGTACCCGCCGGAAAGCTCCTGGGCTTCATTGTCTCCAGTAGAGGAATTGAAGCAAATCCGGCTAAAATCAGAGCTCTGTGACAGTTGGCTATCCTGACCTCAAGCAAATCCAGAAGTTAACTGGATGTGTGGCGGCCTTAAGCCGCTTTATCTCCCGATTAGGAGAAAAGGCACTCCCCATTTATTGCCTTCTTCGGTGCACCGAACACTTCGAGTGGACGGACGCATCCACGGCCGGATTGGAAGAAATAAAAGCCATCCTAGCCACCAACCCAATCTTGGCCGTGCCAAATGTCGGCGAACCAATGTTGTTATATATAGCAGCAACTCACCAAGTTGTAAGCGGAGTGCTCGTCGTCGAACGAGAGACGGACGGACATTAATTCCCAATTCAAAAGCTGGTATATTATGTATCCACTGTCCTCACTCCATGCAAATCACGGTACCCACATTATCAAAAGATAGCATACGCGGTATTCATGGCATCCTGGAAATTACGACACTACTTTCAAGAGAGTTCAATTACGGTGGCCTCAGAAGTACCACTCAACGACATAATAAACAACCGCGATGCCACTGGCCGGATTGCCAAATGGGCTATCGAGCTCCTCCCATTCGACATAACATATAGACCACGACGATCCATTAAGTCACAAGTACTGGCCGATTTTGTCGCCGAGTGGACAGAAGCCGAACTCCCTAAAGAGTACGGCGTGTACTCCAATTGGATCATGTACTTTGACGGCTCTAAAATGCTGGCTGGTCTGGGGGCTGGCGTCGTCTTGACGTCCCCCACCGGAGATATAGTCCAAAACGTACTCCAAATACTATACACAGACTCCAACAACGCAGCCGAATACGAGGCCCTATTACATGGTCTCCGGATGGCTGTTTCCATGGGCATTCAACGCCTGGAGGTGCCTGGGGACTCGAACCTCGCAATATCTCAAAGAAATGGAGACTTCAATGCCAAGGATCCGAAAATTGCGGCATATCGGAACGCCGTCCTCAAAATATCAGCTCGGTTCGAGGGGCTTGAATTCCACCATGTGGCTCGGGAAAACAATCAGGCGGCGGATATCCTCGCCCGTATCGGCGCTAAGTGTGATCCTGTCCCACCTAACATCTTCTTGGAAAGGCTATTTAAGCCATCCGTGGTATGGGAAGGGGACATCGGTAACAATAGTCCGGACCCGGCCACAACACCAGATACCGAACACTCTGACAGAACCGGAGGCTCTGCCATCGAAATAACACCTTCAGCCCATGTGATAATGGCCGTCATCGCCTCGTGGACAGAACCATTCCTCGTGGACCAAAATGAGGCATGCTGCATAGTGCGGCGATCTAAAGCCTACAAGGTCCATGAGGGAGAGCTTTATAAGAAAAGCACTACCGGAGTCCTTCAAAGGTGCATCTCCGAAGAGTAAGGGCGGAAACTTTTGGCAGAAATCCATGCTGGACTCGGCGGCCACCACACCGTAGCCCAGGCCCTTTTAAGCAAGGCCTTCCGTATAGGTTTCTATTGACCGACGGCCCGAGCAGATGCATAGGATTTGGTCCAACATTGCGTCGGTTGCCAGCTTTTTGAAAACCAAAGCCATATGCCGCCTACCACTCTCCAAACAATCCCCATTACTTGGCCCTTTGCGGTCTGGGGGCTTGATGTGGTCGGAACCCTTAAAGGGGGAACCCATAAGAAAAAATACTTACTAGTCATGGTGGATAAATTCACCAAATGGATAGAAGCCAAACCCGTTAAAATGGCTGAATCCGGACCAGTGATAGACTTCATATTTGGGGTTGTACACCATTATGGCATCCCCCACAGTATCATCACTGACAACGGCCGATGAGGTAAAACTTTTGTGCAACAACATGGGCATCAAGCTCGATTATGCTTCTGTCTATCACCCGCAAACTAATGGTCAAGTAGAGCGAGCAAATGGTCTTATCATGAGCGGCATCAAACCCAGATTAGTGCGGTCCTTAAAGGAATCAAACACGCACTGGGTAGAGGAGCTCGACTCCGTACTATGGGGGCTGCGGACCACGCCGAATCGCACTACTGGATACACACCGTTTTTTATCGTGTACGGCGCAGAGGCGGTTCTTCCTTGCGACATAATTCATGACTCACCTCGAGTGCGCATGTATGAAGAAAAAGGGTCCGAGCTCGATCGGCAGGACAGTTTGGACGCCCTAGAGGAGGAGCGCGACGTGGCAAAAGCCTGTTCCGCATTCTATCAGCAACAGGCTCGAAAGTATCAAAGCAGAGAAGTATGGGCCAAAACCTATAATGTTGGCGAACTAGTTCTACGTCTACCGGAGAAGAAAAAGAACAAGCTCAAGCCCAAATGGGAACGTCCCTTCATTATTGACCAGGTTCTGACCGGTGCAGCGTACCGTCTATGGGATGCATCGGACAATCGACTCGAGCCAAACCCATGGAACGCAGCCAGACTCCGAAGATTCTACGCCTAGTGCCGGACTCTATGTTCGTCTCCTTACCCCCGTCAATTTTTTGCATAACCGTTATCTGTATATTCTCTCTTTCTCTCTTCTTTTTTCTTCTCCTCAAGGCCTTAAAAGGCTAACTTGTGTCTTGACTACACAATATTGACGCGCTAACCGCGCTCATTATACCTGGGGGCTTCTTATACAGAAGCTTAATATAACTATTTTTGTGGGCTTTATGCCCCACACATGTGTTATTCTTCCACATGTACCTTTTTCGCCATTATATACATCGATATGACTTAAGTTTTGGCCAAGCTGGGGTGCCTGGCTCTTGTATTTATGCCCTACATTCCCGTTAATTCGGCTAGGGCATAAGGGGAGCACCTCTGCGATTGTTACTGCCGGGTCAGCCGGATGTGTACCTCAGACTGGGTGAAGCCGAAAGCTAGCGTTCTTAAGGGAATATTCGGCCGGTGAACAAAAGATGACTTTTATTTATTTTGATAAATGCCCCTAGATGTTTATATCCTGTGTCTCTTTTCGCAGTTTGGACATGCACATTAGGGCATGCGTACCCAGGGAAAGGAACCCTTAACGGAACTATTCTCCCTGGAAGATGTTTCTTACTATCCATGCAATATAACATAGCTAGTTGGGTACTTGTCTGTTTAAGCACTTATGACCCGTACGCCTGGTTTCCACGCATACCCCAGTTTTTACATAATCGAGCGGGTATTCAGATACACTCCGGACTATCGGGTCCAGAGGTCGAAGCGAAAAGGTCCCTCATGACAAATGATTTACAATCCGGCTAGGGACAGTATATATGTCACTTAAAGTACACAGTCACTAAGACTGACTAAATTCTTCTTTTATACCATCCAACAGGCTGTCTAGCCTACAATCCTGTTGGGAATACTTTGCGGCTAATTCTACTTGGTCATACACCAAACTGACGGGGATCTCTTTCCCATCGGGCCCCACAGGTCCGACCTCGGCCATGTGGTTTGGGTCAGCTTGGGTATATCGCGTCTTCACCATGGCCCAGGCTTCCCTTGCACCTTGTCGGCAGGCTAATATCTTCCATAATCGGAAGCGCCGCCGCGCTCCCTTGAGCTTCTCTATAAGCTCCCCCATGCCTCCTGGCGGGGAGGCGGATGGCCACAAGGCTTGGGCAATACGCTGCATCACCTACCGAACTTGTTCGTGCAGTTGTGAGAGCTCTGGTTGAAGATCACCCGCAGACCCGGGCATCTCCTCCGCGGGATGACCCGTCAGCATACCTACAGACATAACTCTGTTAGCCGGCTTCTTCACCGAACTCTTTCAAAAGTTCGTTCAAGCACTTACTGAAAATGCCATGTCAAAGCCGCTTATTCTCCTTCACGGAGTCCGCGAGCTGGGTTCGGACATCTTTCAGTTCCACGCCGAGCTAGATATTGGCGTCCTGGAGATTATTTTCTCCTGCCTGACCCGCGTAAGCACGTGCTCACCAAAATTTAGTTGTCGATTAGCACATTGCGCATTCTCCGGCACGGCCTCCGGATTCACTCTGGAGTCATCTGCAACATCTATTGTTAGATTTGCATGCATGCCGCATACTATCTGGTACCTGTCATTCTTTGCAATGGAAACAAGTGTTACCAGAGGGGGCCTTCTCGGACTCCTTCAACGTGGCAACCGCGGCTCGTAGTTGGGCTTTGCACTCTTCCAGCTCTTGAGACAATTGGGTATTCTTCTCTGTAAGAACCTGCAGAAATAATGATCCTCAAATTAGTTGTGTCAACTGTTTCAAGTCCCAGGGGCTATTGATATATATATATAATCAGATTTTCTTACCCGTATATCCTTTACATACTAGTCCGTGGCTCTGGCAAGACCGTTTTGAGCAGCATGGATGTACGTGTCTCCCGAGTTGAAGGTGTCGGTGTCAAAACCGGCGGATCTCGGGTAGGGGGTCCCGAACTGTGCGTCTAGGCCGGATGGTAACAGGAGGCAGGGGACACGATGTTTTACCCAGGTTCGGGCCCTCTTGATGGAGGTAAAACCCTACGTCCTGCTTGATTGATATTGATGATATGGGTACCACAAGAGTAGATCTACCACGAGATCAGAGAGGCTAAACCCTAGAAGCTAGCCTATGGTATGATTGTATGTTGTGGTTGTTTTCCTACGAACTAAAACCCATCGGTTTATATAGACACCGGAGAGGGTTAGTGTCGTGGGTTTGTCACGGCAGATGTCCTCATGAAAGGACATAGTCGTGGAGCCATCGCTACGGGTTAGCTTAAGGGGTTAAACCGGATAAGGGACACGGGGAATTTTATACTAGTTCGGCCCCTTCGAGGAAGGTAAAAGCCTACGTCTAGTTGTGATTGGTATTGCTAGGGTTTCGAAGGCCAGGGAGCGAATCCGCTTTGTCTGGCTCTCGAGTTGTTGTTGTCTGTCCCTAAACCGCGGCTGGGTCGTCCCTTTATATACATAGGTTGACGCCCGCCGGACTACAGAGCCCCGAAGTCGGATCATAAACGTGTCCGGTTCGGTCTCTACTCTCCCTATCTTATCATACAAGTTATTTGACTAGGTCGGTTTACATTTACAGGCTATAACCCGCCTTTGGGCCTTAGGCCTTCCTTAAAGCGCCATTATCCTCACATATTCATGGGCTTCTAATCTTCAAAGAGTCAATCCGGCTACATAAGGCTGGTTTACCTCCAGTAGTAATATCCCTAACATTAGGCCCCAGATTGGTTTGAACTTGTTCATGTCAATCATCCATACTTAGAAAAAAAATCTTCTCTCCTATCTTCACTTTTGATCTTGTAAACCGCCATGACGTCATATTTCAAAATTATGATAAACCACCCTGATGTCATCCATCTGTTGATGTCGGAGATTATCTTCATTTAATATATATTCAGTCATGGAGGCGACACTTTTATTAACTTATCCATTTTTTGGGATCCTCGATTCCCGTGCTTGCCGTTTTATCGCTTCACCTTATAAATAGGGCGAGGGGTCATTTTCACCTCCCCCCCCGCGCCTCTTCGCGTCGTCTTCCTTGCACCGCTCAGCCTCTGGAGCTCCGCCGCCACCATCGACCGTCGCCTCTGCTCCGACCCTGGCCGCTGCATCACCCGGAACGCACCAGAATAGTGCGTCGCCTTTCCGCTTCCTCACCAGCTCCGGTAAGTTCTCTGCTTTTTTCGCCACAGATCTGTTCTAGGGTTTCGACGTTCTTCGTAGTTCTTCCGAAGTTCATCAGTGCTATTCTTCCCTGTTCTTCCTTTAGTATGTAGATGAACACTTCATGCTTGACGTATCGCTTGCCGTAGCTAACCTACCATGGTCATCACAAATCCTTATGCGCAAAGAATTGATCTAGTCTGTCATAAATTGCTTCAGTTCTTCACCCCTTCAAGATCCAATTATTTCTGCTTTTCTGTCTTATCTTAGATCCGAAAGTTTTATATATCACTGTGAGATCTGTTTCTATGTTCCTGTGAGATCCGTTTCTCCTCGCACCAATATAGGCGGTTTGACCTTGTATAAACAGTCTATGCCATTAGCCCTCTGATAAACCGGAGGAGCATTTTACCTTCATAATTATGCTCTGGTTTAACAGTGTCTGAGTAATCCTGTGCTAGTATACCCTTTTTCTCTTATTGCATTGGTCTCCGGGTTGTACCATTTCACATATCAGTATGTTTCTTACTCCCTTGTCTCTTGTATATAATCAAGCGTAATTTATAAACCAGCCTTTCATTTTCAGTTTGTTCACTTTGCAATGGCCAAACAATTCACTGCCTGCAACTGGGCTCGTTCCCGGGTTACTGAGGCTCAGTTGAATGAGATGGTTAGCATCGGCTCTCTGCCTAAGAAAACTGAGATCAAATGGCGAGTACCAGGAACAGAAAAAATCCTCCAACCCCAAGGCAAGGCGAGGTGGTGGTCTTTGTTGACCATATAGGCCGTGGTTTCAAACCGCAAGGGTCAAAGTTTTATCAAGATGTGCTTGCCAGCTTCCAACTGCATCCACAAGATATTGGTCCCAACTCAGTTTCCAACTTATGCAACTTCCAGGTCTTCTGTGAAGTATATTTACAAGAAGAACCAACTACAGAACTGTTCCAAGATTTCTTTCACTTAAACCGGCGCACAGAGTTTGTAAATGGACCGAACACAGAACTTGGTGGTGTCTCGATTCAGAAGCGGAAAGAAGTAGAATTTCCTCATGCCAAACATCATAGTCACCCAAAGGAATGGAACCAACATGATTTTATTGCAGAGACACTTCGCCTGAGGATGAAAATCCCCTCCCCGGCTTTCGTGATCACAGATTATCCAATACTCACCCAATGCCACAACACCTGAGCTCTTCAGAAAGGGCGAAATACGCTCCTCAACTCGCCAAGCTCCGAGCCTTTATGGCAAACGGTTTAACAGGCGTGGATTTTGTGCGTTGTTGGATATCCTAGAGTATCTTGCCGCTAAGCCGGCGTCCCGGTTTAATGTGCGAATATACCGGTGAGGTTGACGACCCCCAACGCCATTGCAACATCCAATTATCTGAAGAAGAAGTTACTGAAGGTGTAAATAAGATTCTGAATGAATCAGAACTGGTCTGTAGTCAAACCGGTCTGAGTCCCTTCTATGCCAAGAACAAACCGCCTGCTGTAAGCATTACACTTCCTCTTCATCTCTAATATCTTTAACTTATACAATCTGTAACCCTTCTTCTTTATATATATAGGGTGATGACCCCTTCTGGAAACGGAAATCCATAGAGAAAGTGGCAAAGCCAACTGCAGACAAAGCGGTCAAGCCATCCCGCCCAAAGACCAAAGCCGTAAAATGGACGTCAAAGCGGAAAACGGCTGACCGGATTAATATGGAGCTTGATGATCCAAAAGTTGAGGTAGAACTTGACTCATTTGGCTCTCTTTTTATGCATCTTGTTAACAATGATCTTCCTCAGGAGGATGCAGAAGCTAGTCAAGCTGATGATGTAGAGGTAATTACCCTTTCCTCTGGTTCAGACTCTATGCCAACACAAAAAACTCGCCAAGCAATCCGGCAAGTAAGCTTTTCTCATCCTCTTGCTCACTTGGATCCAACATTTATTTTGAAGACTCAACAGCATGAAGCTCGCCGGACAACTCGGCACAGTGGCCAACAGGTCACTTCAACCGGTTTACCCGACACTCCGGTTCAGAAGCGCCGGTCTGAGGTCTCTCCTACTTCTGACCATTCTTACCCCAAGGCAGGTTATTTCAGACAGCCTCTTAATCCGTCCGATTCAAATTATCAGGTGACACCTCCTTCTTCTTCTGGTGAATCGACAGCAACTCAACTCCCCCCTTTGAAAACTGTGGCCGGGTGAGTTGTAAAAACCTTTCCTTTCAATGCGCCATACATCCTTTGAATAGGTTGTTAATCCTTTTTTATTCTATTTGCAGGGCCAAAGCCAGACCCAGCAAGAAAGCTCGGGTCACCAATCCGCCAAAAGACCCTGTCGCTGAAGAAGAAGAACCAAGAGGTGAACCGGAACAGACTGGTGAACCGGAAGGCCCCCATCCTGAAACTACTTTTGATGATCCGCCCCTTGAAGGCCAACATACCGACGAACCAACAGATGCTGAGCCTGCCGCACCCGATACTGAACCGGCAGAACCAAACCGGGCTAGTCCAATGAAAGACACTGAAATTCCATCATCATCCACCAAAAATCCTGAAGGCCAAGGTGATGACATTATTATTACTGGAATAGGCCACAGCTCTCCTGGCCATCCCGTCATTTTAGCTCAGCATAATGCCAAAGAAGAGCAAATTGCCAGGGATAAAGGTAAATGGAGCAGCGACTTATCAAACTATGCTCATCTGAACGCTGATGAGCTTCATTCCGGCTTCTTGAACCGTCTGCACTCAAACCGGGATTATGAAGCCGGTTTGGTGAACTTGATGAAAGAGCGATATGAGGTAAATTCTTCTCCCTTTGTATATTGATTTATAGCTGAAACACTATCCCAAGTAGCCCCCAAGGGCCGTTTTATGATTGTTAATCACAAACCGGGTCTTTGTAACACTTCAAGCATCCCATCATTGATCCTTGCAATGGCGTGTCGCCAATAATAGATAAGACTCATCTTGAAAAAATTAGATAACTTTCTGCAGCATAGCCCCCAAAGGCCGGTTTAACTTGGCAAGTTAATCCGGTTTTTAATCCACACAGCCGTTTTAGAACAGACGCACATTAGCCCCACAAGTGTCAAGGATAATGCTTGTATTGTTCTGGAGACTTGTATAGAGTGTAGTATTTGAGAGCAAATAGGCATTAGCCCCCAAGTATGAAGTGTATAACTTGTTATATGCTTTATACTTAGTGCATAAATATGTTGTTTGTTGAATATACCTTCAATGTTGCAGGCTGAACTGAGAAGCAAAGATGCCTGAAATTCTGACTTGCAAGAAAATGTGAAGTCTCAACAAGCCGAAGCTGCAAAAGCCAAAGAGGAGCTGACCCAGGCCCTGGCCGGAATGGAAAAGCTGAAATAATCCTTCAACCAAGATCGTGCTGAATGGGAAACCGAAAAAGCCGGTTTAACCAAAAGAGCTGTAGACGCCGAGGCAGCCCTGAAACTAGTGGTTGAAGAACTAGCCGGTTTGAAGCGCCAATTCAATGCTATGACCTCTGCTATCTTTGGTAAGTGTCTGCTTATGTATGTTGCGCCAGTCAATGCATCTTAAAACTGACCATAATGTTGATAAAATCTTTGGCAGGCACTCGGATCACTCATCTTGGTGCAGATATGCGGATGAAGCTCAAAGCGACATATACATTGGTTGAGCAGCTATACTCTGGGTCTCAGCGGGCCATTAGTACGGCGGCTTATAACAAACCGGCTCCAACTTTGATTAAGGAGACCCTTGAGAAGCTGGGCATGTTACCAGCTCGTATTGCCAAGTTAAAGAGAGCCGCTGCCAGAGCAGGAGCTTTAACTGCCCTTATTCGAGCCAAGGCCTGGATTCCAGACCTTGAAGCAGAGGATATCATTAAAGGATATCCAGGCGTTAAAGAAGACGGTTCAAACTTCGACAATGATGATCTTCGGCGGCTGACCAAACACATGCGGCCAGCGGCCAGCAAGTTGGCTGAGGATACCGATTTGTCCCATTTTCAACTATTTTATGATGTAGAAGGGAAAAGGCAACCGGCCGACATCCATGAAGTCGAAGAACTTGTGCCTCTGATTCATAAGCACACTTACGCCCCTGATATTAACCATTCTGATCTTATCCATGAGGAAGCAGTGTTCCAAGCTTTAACCGGAATCGATTGGTCAACGGCTGATTTCTAGCGTCTGGGGAGGGATGAAGAAGTGCCTACATCAACTGATCCGCAACCGTCAAACCGTCGTGATGAAGAGTCCTGATCCGGTCGCCGGTTTATATGGCTACTGTGAAAAACAATGGCACTGTTTGAGCCGCTTTGAAGCTTCATGTAATAGGATAGCTGAAACTCTGTTTATCTGCCATGCCATCGAGCATGTTTCGTAATGCTTTGTGACAATCTGTGCCGCCCTTCAGGATATATTTTGTGCATAACCCATGATGAATTGCCTTCTTGGGTACAAAAAACTTAAAAGTGTCTAGCGGTTTACCGCTAGACATGTCATAATATCCAAGAAGTATATAGTACTTTTAGATGAATAATCAAGTGTTTGTACAAAAAATAATGTACAGAACATACCTCATTGATTGACCAAATGTGTATACAGCAAAGGTGTTAACACCAATCCGGGACGTTTGATAATTTCATCTTCATAATGCTGGTCTATATATTAAACTAGACCGGTATAACTACCGGATTTTCTTTATAACACTGGTGATTTAGTCAAACCAGACAGGGTCAATGAACACCGGTTTATAATTGCTCATGTGCCAACAACGGGTAGTTGAAAAGCAAGCCGGGTCAAGGATGCCGGTTTATCAAAAAATACTTATGATTTTCAATAAACAAAATTCAAATAGGAAAATATGCGAGGCTTTTTACGAGCTGCCAGGCTCCAAATCGAGGCTTTTCATGGGCTGCCAGGCCTCTGAGTTAAACCATTTAACAAAGCCTTTTAAGATGGGCCTCCAATTAACCAATCATCGTTTTAACTATGACAAGTTCAGGGTCTGTAAAAGATTGACTTGTCAAACATTCGATGGGTCATACCAAGATTACCTGGATAGGAGTGGCTTACTTGATGAAGGCAGGCTAACCCGGGTTTTTAGGTGAATACACCAGGCTTCCAAGCTGTGGCTTGATAGCCAATTATGAGGGTCCTTTCAAACTCTTTGTTGCTTTGCAAAAAAGAGCCCCCAAGTAACCTTGTGAGCGATGCTCAGTGTGCGCCTATGTTTGAGTCTGTACTGTGTACAACACTCTCTTTGGCTCCACAAGTTTTTCCTTTTGTGGCTGAAATGCCTACCAAGAGGTGTAGTTGTGGTTCAAACATGACCAAGCCCCCTAGTGATTTTGTTTATCTCTATGCAGCTGCTAAAGCCGGTTTAACAAAGACTCCGCTTTATCATTAACTTGTAAAAGCACACACATGATATAAGAAAGAACAGATACCCCACTTATAACGGAGGCTCCGGTTTATTATATGATATATACACTGTCATAAATATGTACAGATGAAGAGCCTATGTCTTCAAGTATAGTAAGGCCAAAGGAGAGCTATGTTCCATGGACGCTTTGTCTCCTCCTCTGATTGACGTGAGTCTTCATGCTCTCGAACATCAATGAGGTAGTAAGATCCATTGTGCAGATTTTTGCTGACCACAAAGGGTCCTTCCCAAGGGGGGTATAACTTGTGCATATCAGTCTGATCCTGGATGAGCCGAAGCACCAAATCACCTTCTTGAAAGGTTCTAGTTTTAACCCGGCGACTGTTATAACGTTGAAGATCTTGTTGATAAATCGCCGAACGTGCTGCTGCAAGATCACACTCTTCATCCAACTGGTCCAGAGAATCCTGACGTGCCTTCTCATTATCAGTTTCAACATAAGCTGCCACACGGGGCGAATCGTGACAGATGTCACTAGGAAGAACTGCCTCCGCTCCATAAACCATGAAGAAAGGTGTGTAACCCGTAGACCTATTGGGTGTGGTGTTGATGCTCCATAACACAGAAGGTAGCTCCTCAACCCAACAACCCGGCGTCCGCTTTAAGGGAACCATAAGCCTTGGTTTGGTACCCCGTAGAATTTCTTGATTTGCCCTTTCCACTTGACCATTAGATTGGGGGTGAGCCACTGATGCTAGATCAAGCCGGATGTGCTCACGTTGACAGAATTCTTCCATCTCCGCTTTTGATAGATTAGTACCATTATCTGTTATAATGTTGTGTGGAAAGCCAAACCGAAATATCACCTTTTTGATGAATTGAACCGCTGTGGCTGCATCACACTTACTGACTGGCTCTGCCTCCACCAATTTAGTGAATTTATCAACTGCTACTAATAGGTGGGTCTTCTTGTCCTTAGAGCGCTTGAAGGGTCCAACCATATCAAGCCCCCAAGTTGCAAACGACCACATAATTGGAATCATCCGCAACTCTTGAGCCGGGACGTGCGCACGGCAGGCAAAATTTTGACATCCATCACATCTCTTGACTAAATCCTCTGCATCAGCATGCGCCGTCAACCAGTAAAAACCATGGCGAAAAGCTTTGGCAACCAACGACTTTGAACCGACGTGGTGACCGCAATCCCCTTCATGGATTTCTCGCAAAATCTCATGACCTTCTTGAGGAGAAACGCAGCGCTGAATTGCTCCTGAAACACTGTAACGATGTAACTCCCCGTTGAGTATGGTCATGGACTTGGAACGCCGAATTATCTGTCGAGCCAACGTTTCCTCATCTGGTAACTGGCCCCAGTTCATGTAATCCAGATATGGGATCGTCCAATCCGGTATGGCATGCAGAGCTGCCACCAACTGAGCCTCCAGATCAGGAATAGCCAAATCTTCTTTGGTTGGTATTTTGACCGACGGATTGTGCAACACATCAAGAAAGACATTGGGTGGAACCGGTTTACGTTGGGAACCAAGACGACTTAAAGCATCCGCCGCTTCATTCTTCCGCCGGTCTATATGGTCCACCTGATAACCTTTAAAGTGACCAGCCACTGCGTCCACCTCTCGCTGATATGCAGCCATGAGTGGGTCCTTAGAATCCCAAGTGCCAGACACCTGCTGAGCCACTAGATCTGAATCGCCGAAGCACTTAACCCGGCTCAAATTCATCTCTTTAGCCATCCGAAGACCGTTGAGTAAAGCCTCATATTCAGCTGCATTGTTAGTATAAGGGAACATTAAACGGAGGACATAACAAAACTTGTCACCTCGTGGGGAAGTTAATACGACTCCAGCCCCCGAGCCCTCCAACTATCTGTACCCATCAAAATGAATAGTCCAATATGTATTATCTGGTTTCTCTTCAGGTGCCTGTAACTCCGTCCAATCCTTGATGAAATCCACGAGTGCCTAGGACTTGATCGCCGTGCGGGGTATATATTTGAGCCCATGAGGTCCAAGCTCAATGGCCCACTTGGCAACCCGGCCAGTTGCCTCTCTGTTTTGAATGATGTCGCCCAGAGGAGCTGAACTGACCACTGTGATGGGATGGCCCTGAAAATAGTGTTTAAGATTCCGGCTTGCCATAAACACCCCATACACCAGTTTCTGCCAATGTGGATACCTCTGTTTTGACTCAATGAGCACCTCACTGATATAATAAACCGGCCATTGAACCACATACTCCTTGCCAGGCTCCTTGCGCTCTACCATAATGGCTACGCTAACAGCCGGGGAATTAGCAGCCACATATAATAATAATGGCTCTTTATTGATGGGCGCTGCAAGAACGGGCGGTTCAGCTAGCTGCCTCTTCAGATCCTCGAACGCCTTATTAGCTTCCTCACTCCACACAAAGTTATCTGTTTTCTTGAGCATCTGATATAAGGGGATGGCCTTCTCTCCAAGGCGGATGATAAACCGGCTCAAGGCTGTAATCTGGCCGGCCAGACGTTGAACATCGTTAATACAGGCTGGTTTAGCCAAGGATGTAATTGCTGCAATCTTTTCTGGACTAGCCTCAATGCCTCTGTTTGAAACCAGAAAGCCTAAGAGCTTGCCTGCTGGGACACGGAAAACACACTTCTTCGGATTGAGCATCATCTTGTAAACCCGGAGATTGTCAAAGGTTTCCCGTAGATCATCTATCAATGTCCCCTCCTTTCTGGATTTGACCACAATATCATCCACATACGCATGAACATTGCGTCCAATTTGTTTATGAAGGCAATTTTGAACACATCGCTGGTAAGTCGCCTGGGCACCCTTGAGTCCAAAGGGCATGGAAACATAGTAGAAGGCTCCAAAGGGAGTTATGAAGGTTTTCTTCTCCTGGTCCTTAACCGCCATTTTGATCTGATGATAACCAGAGTAAGCATCCAGAAAACACAAACGGTCACAACCTGCCATAGCATCAATTATCTGATCAATGTGAGGGAGAGCAAAGGGGTCTGCAGGGCAAGCCTTATTTAAATCCGTGTAGTCCACACACATGCGCCAAGTGCCATTTTTCTTAAGAACCAGCACCGGATTGGCTAACCACTCTGGATGAAAAACTTTGACAATAAACCCAGCAGCCAACAGACGGGCTACCTCTTCACCTATAGCCTTGCGTCTCTCCTCGTTGAAACGGCGGAGGAACTGCCGGACCGGTTTGAACTTAGGATCAATGTTGAGTGTGTGCTCAGCGAGTTCCCTCGGTACACCTGGCATGTCAGAAGGTTTCCATGCAAAGATGTCCCGATTCTCATGGATGAACTCGATGAGCGCGCTTTCCTATTTGGGATCCAGGTTAGCGCTGATGCTGAACTGTTTGGATGAATCGCCAGGAACAAAGTCAACCATCTTAGTGTCTGCAGCTGATTTGAACTTCGACGCTGGATCATGCTCCGTAGTTGGCTTTTTTAAAGAGGTCATGTTTGCTGGATCAACTTGCTCCTTATAGAATTTTAACTCCTCTGTGGCACAAACCGACTCAGCATAAGCCGCATCGCCTTCTTCACACTCCAAAGCAATCTTTCTACTTCCATGTACTGTGATAGTCCCTTTATGACCTGGCATTTTAAGCTGTAGATAAACATAACATGGCCTTGCCATCAACTTAGCATAAACCGGCCACCCAAACAAGGCGTGGTACGGACTTTTGATCTTTACCACCTCAAACATCAATATTTCTGACCTTGAATTGTAGTCATCTCCAAAAGCTACCTCCAAAGCTATCTTGCCAACAGGATATGCAGACTTACCAGGCACCATACCATGAAAGACCGTATTTGACGGTTTAAGATCCTTATCTGTCAACCCCATACGGCGGAATGTATCATAATACAAAATATTAATACTACTTCCTCCATCCATGAGTACTTTAGTGAACTTGTATCCCCCCACTTGAGGGGCTACCACCAGGGCCAAGTGACCTAGATTATCAACCCGGGGGGGGGTGATCATCTCTACTCCACAAGATAGGTTGCTCAGACCAGCGTAAATACTGAGGTACTGCCGGCTCAACAGAATTTACTGCCCTTTTGTGAAGCTTCTGGTCACGTTTGCAAAAACTAGTAGTGAAGACATGATATTGCCCGCTGTTCAGCTGCTTGGGATTGCTCTGATAACTCGACTGCTACTGCCGCTGCTGACTCCCCTGATGCTTGTAACCTCCCTAGTTGCCTTGGTGCCCTTTATTGATATGTTCGGTTTGGTTGCCTGGAAACCCTGAACCGGAACCACCACCTCCGTAACCCGGCCCGTGGAAACCTCCTCCTGAACCGCCTGGCGGGCCGTTGTCATATTGGAACATATTGGAATTCTTGAAATCCCGCATGATATAACAGTCTTTCCAAAGATGTGATGCCGGCTTCTCCTTCGATCCATGCTTTGGACAGGGCTGATTTAACAAGCGCTCCAAATTGTTGCCTGAACCTCCACCCCTCTGGGGCTGCTTGCCTTTACGGTGCTGGCCATTCTCTTGCGCGTTGGTATTTGCAACAAAGTCCAAGCTACTGTCGGCCTTGCGCTTACCACCGTTTCCATGACCTACCGGATTATGTTGTTGACCTTTGGCATTGCCGTTCTTCTTACCTTTCTCCGGTTTGTCTTCCTCTGAATCCGGATCCTTGGTATTATCTGAATTGGCATATTTAACCAAAGCGGCCATGAGTGTTGACATGTCATTGCAGTGACGTTTGAGCCTTCCCAACTTCTATTTTAACGGTTTGAAACGGCAATTGCCATCTAATGTTAACACTGGAGTGTCTGCATTGATACGATCTGATGAATGCAAAATCGCCGAGACCCATTTGACCCAATGGGTCGTGGACTCCCCTTCCTCTTGGACACAAGCGGCCAGATCTACGATTGACATTGGCTGCTTGCACGTATCCTTGAAGTTCTGGATAAACCGGTGCTTCAATTCAGCCCATGATCCAACAGAGTTGGTCGGCAAGCTCTTCAACCAAGTGCGAGCTGTTCCTTCCAACATCATGGTGAAATATTTAGCACACACTGCCTCATCCACATCTAACATCTCCATTGCCATCTCATAGCTCTCCACCCACGCCTCTGGTTGCAAATCGGCGGTGTAATTTGGTACCTTACGAGGTCCCTTGAAATCCTTGGGCAGTCTCACATTACGCAAAGCGGGAGTTAAACACGACACCCCTAAGGAACTGAACATCACCCCTGGCTCCACGGAGGTCGTGGGGTGAACCGAAGTATGCCGTCGTGCTCCGTGTCAAGCCGTCAACTCGGCCTCCTGACGTGCGCGGCCATGGTCCACAACATCTTGCACATTAGCGCCTCCCCCGGCCGGGTTGTTCCCTTGTGGTGAATTTCGGTGACGTGCGCTACTGGACACGGCCGGTTCGTCCTCCACGTGTCTGCTATAACTCCGGCTTGGACGGGGAGTGGAATGGATCCTCTCACGAATGTGTGAATACGCCTGCTGTTGATTTAGTGCTGTTTGAAGGAGATCCCTGGCCCGACGTGCTTCCACTCCAACTGGTGACTCACCGTCGGTTGGGAGGGCCGCCAGGCATGAAGCGGCAGCCACAATGTTGTCCAACGGGTTGGAATAATGCACGGGCGGCGTCGATGGCACAACGCTGTTCTGGCGAGGCGGGTCCGTCATGCGTGGCTGAACCAGCGCTCCTGTTCCCGGCGCCCCCGCCCGGTTCAGCATGGGTTGGCTACCAGCTCCTGCACCTGGTGTGTTGAAAAGATTTTGCGGCTCATAAACCGACGGGAGACGTGATCAATACCTTCTTCTCAGGACTTCCTCTGAAGCATTCTGATCCAGTCTAATCCGGTAGGCCTGTGCTTCCAATTCAGCCCGCTCTGTAGCCATCCTAGCATTCTCTGTTGCCAGGTCCACTTTAGCCTGGGCTATCTGATCTTTCACCTTTGCAATCTCCGCATTGTGCTGATCCCTGGCTGCTGCATCCACCTCCCCGGACATCAACGCTGCCAAAGCGTCGAACAAATCAAACAAGACTTGGGCCGGAGGCGGCGCCGAGCTTCCTGCCCCTGCTGGTGTGGCCGTCGTTGAACCGGAGAGCATTGCTATGGCGGTAGATGAATGAGGCGCCGATTGTGTGCCGGCCATGAAGATGGCGGCCCGGTTTGGTAGACCGGGGGAATCCGGAATACTGTTGCCCTCGGATCCTCCCTCAATCCGGCCGTCCTACAACTGGTAAAGTGATTCGGTCTCTCCAGAAGACTCGTTATCAGAACAGACTACGGTTTCTCCATCGAACACCGGTCCATCCTCGTACCTCGATCCATGGATGACACCTACAAAAACATGCCTTGCCTCGGGCTGAACCCGCGAAGAACTTGCACGCCGAGCCGTTTTGATGATGTCGGTGTAGATGTCCGGCTCGGGGGCCGGTTCACCGATCTTGCTGATGAAGACGTGAATCCCACCAAAGGGGACCCGGTACCCGTATTTGATTGAATCGGCCTCGGGACCCCATCCTGCGTTGTCGATGTAGAGCTTGCCGCGACGACTCTTCGTCATCCGGCCCACAGCGTATCCCTTAAGTCCATCGAAGCTGCCCTTCAAGAACTCAAAACCATCGTGCGATAGACCCACGGTGGGCGCCAACTGTCGTGGGTTTGACACGGCAGATGTCCTCATGAAAGGACTTAGTCATGGAGCCATTGCTACGGGTTAGGTTAAGGGGTTAAACCAGACAAGGGACACGGGGAATTTTATACTAGTTCGGCCCCTTCGAGGAAGGTAAAAGCCTACGTCTAGTTGTGACTGGTATTGCTAGGGTTTCGAAGGCCAGGGAGCGAATCCGCTTTCTCTGGCTCTCGAGTTGTTGTTGTTTGTCCCTAAACCACGGCCGGGTCGTCCCTTTATATACATAGGTTGATGCCCGCCGGACTACACAGCCCCGAAGTCGGATCATAAACGTGTCCGGTTCGGTCTCTACTCTCCCTATCTTATCATACAAGTTATTTGACTAGGTCGGTTTACATTTACAGGCTATAACCCGCCTTTGGGCCTTGGGCCTTCCTTAAAGCGCCATTATCCTCACACCTTCATGGGCTTCTAATCTTCAAAGAGTCAATCCGGCTACATAAGGCCGGTTTACCTCCAGTAGTAATATCCCCAACAGTTAGGGTTACACAAGGTCGGTTACAAAGGAGGAGATATCCATATCCGTATTGCCTAGCTTGCCTTCCACGCCAAGTAGAGTCCCATCCGGACACGAGACGAAGTCTTCAATCTTGTATCTTCATAGTCTAACAGTCCGTCCAATGGAGATAGTCCGGCTGTCCGGAGACCCCCTAATCCAGGACTCCCTCAATAGCCCCTGAACCAGGCTTCAATGACGATGAGTCCGGCGCGCAGTATTGTCTTCGGCATTGCAAGGCAGGTTCCTTCTCCAAATACATCACAGAAGAATTTAAATATGAGGATAGTGTCCAACCCTGCAAAATAAGTTCCACATTCCATCGTAGAGAGAATAATATTTCCGCAGATCTAATTTGCTGGCTTGTTTTGGCAGCATGACATTATGTCATGGCCAGGTGATTATTCGAACCATTTCCTTTAACCAGCCCCGCACATAACGCGAGGCAGTTTTTCGACACGTCTTCTCAAAGCAGAGATCGTGTCCCCTTATTACGGGATTCTCATCAATACGGGCGTGGGTAACCCAACCGCGCCATCAATTGTGGCGCTTGGGGGATAAGCGAGTTTTACCAGGCAAGTGGGGACGCTTAGTTTCGTCCGCCCATATAAAGGGACAAGGATTCACCTTTCTATCCATGCCTTCTTCCTCCCTTACCCATCTGTTTTCGCACACTCGAGTTCTAGCGCCCAAGTCCGCACTTCCCACCTCAACCTTCTCCAATCATGTCCGGAGCGGGAGGCAGGTGGATGGTCTCCTCCGTCACAGAGAGAGACATCAAGAAGCTGCGCGGAGCCGGATACCTAGCCGCGAACATCGCGCATCGGCTACCCGCCGCGGGGCAGATCGTCCCTACCCCAGAACCTCACGAGAGGGTAGTTTTCCTTCACCACTTCCTTCGCGGACTAGGGTTTCCCCTCCATCCATTCGTATGTGGTCTCATGTTCTACTACGGGCTAGACTTTCATGATCTGGCCCCGAACTTCATCCTCAACATTTCGGCATTCATCGTCGTGTGTGAGGCTTTCCTCCGCATCCGGCCCCACTTCGGCCTGTGGTTAAAGACCTTCAATATCAAGCCGAAGGTGGTACAAGGCCAACAAGCATAATGCGGCGGAGCCATGGTGGGCAAGATGCCCAATGTCATATGGCTCAAAGGCTCCTTTGTGGAGATAATAAAGGGGTGGCAGTCGGCATGGTTCTACATCACCGAGCCGCGCGACGCCAAATGGGCGGCAGCCCCCGAGTTTTGATCCGGATTCCCTACACGGCTCACTTCCTGGAAGGAGAAGGGCCTGTCGTGGGGTTCATCGGTGGAGCTGGACGGACTCTAGAAATGTATCCGGAGTATGGCAAGCAAGAAGCTCAAGCTTGTCAACATTGTCCAAGTCATGCTCATCCGTCGGATCCTCCCGTGTCAACAACGGGATTTTACCTTATGGGAGTTCGACCCGGCCCAGCACCAGACTCTGAGCGAGCTCTTTGATACGACGCAGAAGGATGTCTGGAAGGTGCTGTTCAAGGGCGCCGAGGTCCCTCCTTCTCTCGCCGAGGATCGTGGACTAAGCGCAAAGCACTTAGCGCGTTCGGTGAGTTCAATACGTCACGTAAGACATTTATCTTCCCTAGCTTAATTATGTGCGAGGTCTAATCTCCAGGCCTTTGACAAGACTGGGTGGAGATGTCGGGGCAGATCGACTGTCCGGCCCCTTTGCCTGAAGATATTGCGAGCACTCTCCTAATGGAGATGCTGGCTCTGGCTCCTTACAAGGTGCCGGAGAATACCAAGAAGGCCAAGGGAACCTGAAAGAGTTTCCGACGCCAGGTGTTATCGGACTCATCGTCCGATAAATCTGCGGCACACTCCTCCCCCGAAGACGAGGAAGAAGAAGAAGATGCTCCCCCTCTAGGCGGGGGAGACAAGAAAAGGAAGGCCGCCCCAACTGGGGAGGCCGAAGGGTCCAAGAAGGGGAGGACTCTCCTTCCGGACAGTTCCACCGCCGCCGACGAGGGCGAAGACGAGTGGTTGCCCCGGGCCAAGCCCCCGGGGAGATCGTAAGTATTCGGATACCAGAGTAACTCATAGCGTTCCTTTGTCACACTGCTTTCCCTAATGCTGAACATGATTATGCAGGCCGCCGCGAACCAGCATCGATGTATCATCGGACGGCTCCCTGGGCTTGTCGGACATGGATAGCGATCCAGTCCCGACCTCCACCTCCCCTCATCCTGCTGACGACGCCGAGGTGCTCTGTCAAGAGGCACCGGGTCGAGGGGAGACAGTCCCGGAGGCGCCTCAAGGCGACCTTCCGGACTCCGGGAGCCGCGGGGACGGGTCCCCGAGAGCTCCGAGTTCAGCCCTCAGTCGAACACCGCGCCGGACGCTCCAGCGGTTCCGGTCTCGGGCTCGCGGGCTCCTTCTAAGAGGGGCAAGACGCCTGTGCCGGTGACCTCTGTCCATCCAGAGGCACCGGACAATCTGCTAGAAGCGCTTCGTAGCGCTTCCATCGACGAGGAGCACCGCACTATCATGAGTGCGGTGATCCAGAAGGTTCAGTCCACCAAGAGCGGATTGACTGAAGCCTGTGCCAGCCTTCTAACAAGCTTTGAGGTAAGTGTTTTAAAATGTAGTAGAAATATTACCGCATAGATAGTAGCCCCTGATGCTTTGTTCGGTGTTCACAAAGAAAAGCCGAACAGAGGATCAAATAATATCACAGGAGTCTAATATAAGTATGTCAATATGCGTATGCAGGCTTCGCTGCTGGCATTCGCCGCACTGAGTGCGGAGGTCGCCGTACTGAAGCAGGACCTCGAGGGGTCCAGGAAAGAGCTCGGCCTTGCCAAGAGGCAGCTCGAGGAGAACAGGGGTAAGTAATACCCCGTCTATAGATATTTATATATAAAAAAGGACGCGATTGCCAAATGACAGGATCATTGTATGTTTGCCAGGGGCCATGACCGAGGTGGCGACCTTGAAGCAAGCGCTAACCAAGGCCGAAGATAAAGAGGCCAAGGAGCGCACCGAGCGAGAGAGGCACGAGGCTCGGGTGGGTGAGGTGCAGCAAGAGCTCCAGGCTCTCGTGACAAAGCACGAGGCGTTGGAGCTTGACTCGAAGACGCGAGAGTCTGAGCTTGCCGCGGCCCTTGAGAGCGCAAAGAGTGCCAAGGCCGAGGCCCAAAAAGTCCCTCCAGGAGATCAACGTGATGAAGAAGATAGCGGCAGGTAAGGCTTTCTATATGCAAAGCAAGCATGTAAAAGTAAATTACCGATTACTTACCCGCAGTATGTCAGATGCCGCACAATTTTACCAGGCCGAGGACGGAAGCTCGACGGAGAAGCTGTTCTGGTCTCGGTATGCTGAGGCCGAACATCCGGTGCCAATGAGCGACCAGCTGAAGCAGATGGTCGAGCTGCACAAGGCGGCTGAACAGGCCATGAAGGGCCTTATAGTCCGGCTGTGGCCTGGCGACGTCCTTTTGGACAGCTACTTCGGCCTAGTGAGGCGGCTTGTGGATGCCTGCCCACGGCTGGAGGTCATCAAGCGGTACGTCTGCATCGAAGGTGCACGCCGGGCTTTCGCCTGTGTGAAGGTGCAGTGGGCCAAGCTAGACGTTGTGAAGCTGATCAAGGAAGGGCCGCCGCAGGGCAAGGAGCATCGCACCCCTGAAATTTATTATGAGGGTGTAATGAAGGGTGCCCGTCTTGTAGCGGACGAATGTTCAAAGGATGTAATATTTGAGTGAACTTGCTCGTGTGATCCTATATGATGAAAACTTGTTTCATATGCGCTATGCAACGCTTGTGTGAATTTAAGATATTACCTTCTATTTGGCCGTTTATCCAATCTGAGAGATGGCTAGTCCTCGGCTTCTTCCCCCTTGCCACGAGTGCTGAGGTGTTCAGGATAAACCTGAGCACTCTTGTTCCCATATTTGGGTCCTTCGAGGGAGGTGCTCAGCACAACGAACAAGGCAACCGGACTAATAATGCTTTATCACTCTCACTTAGCCATAGAATTCTATAATTTTAAATTTCAGCGAAGCCCCTGGTATTCGGAAGGCCGAATTCGGGGCACGATACACGCCTGTAAGCCGGATAGGGCCGGCCCCTCGCCCTAAGCGGCATAAGTCTTTAGGGACTCGAAAAACCTCGCCGAACAGCGACCAGTCTCTCGCCTTATCATGACAGTCAGTTTTAGCTTTCTCTACTGAGGTGCTAAGCCCGGCAGAACTGGGGCACAATCGCAGTAGTTCTCCTAGCGCTACCTTAGCCGATAGAGCGGAACGTAAGGTACCAAAACATAGGAGCCGGGCAAACCCAACATTTGACCAAAGACATGATTCAGAGCTGATGCATATAGTGCTATAAGTTCGGGGTGCCGCACTTGTGAAAGTGTTCAGACTTTTCACACGGCATTATGGGGTATGTAAGCCCCTGGTGTATTGGCCGTACCCGAGTGTATGGTTGCAAGGCGTCATTAATGAACACACGCACACACATATATATAACAAAAATGCAATAATAGTAATAATGTCATGCATTGTTTATTAAAAAAGAATTGCGTTAAAGCAGAGTGATACAGATAGTGCGATAAGCAAAGAGTAGGACTATGTCCCTTCCAAGGGCAAGCTAAGGAATGATATTAAATTGAATATTTCACTCGTTACTGTAATCAACCTGGGAATTCCGTGGTATAACGTAGTTGTCTGCCTCCTTGGTTGCTGCATCATGTGTTCTGCAATAGTGC
The DNA here is from genome assembly GCF_056163025.1 of Triticum urartu. NCBI lineage: Eukaryota > Viridiplantae > Streptophyta > Magnoliopsida > Poales > Poaceae > Triticum > Triticum urartu. Next base: position 282,280,602 of record NC_141877.1, read on the forward strand.
TGCCGGACAGTGTTTCCAGAGATTAAGGTCCTGAAAGAAAAAGAAAAATAACCAGACGGGAAGCCCCTAGTGCGGTTTAGGCCGCGTTTTGGGGCCTGCCGCAGTTGTGCCCCCTCCCCACCTATTCCCATGGTATTTTTAATGCGTAATTATGTATGCGCGGCACGAATATCGCTGTTGGGCTGGGATTGGGGTGGCCGCTGTATTGCTACGCGAGCTCAGATCGCGCCAGGCGGTCTATTTGCCGATTGCCCCGAGCGCGCTTGAAGGTGTCCGGGCTTTGAAGCACCGAACTAGTTGATTGCCTTGAGAGGCTGCTTTGCGCTTCTGCTGCGAGGGCCGCGGTGTGCTCCTCTGTTCGAAGAGAGCGCTCTGTGTTTCCATTGACTGTAATAACTCCGCGAGGTCCTGGCATCTTGAGCTTGATGTATGCATAATGCGGTACCGCATTGAATCTAGCGAATGTCGTTCGCCCGAGCAGCGCGTGATAACCACTGCGGAATGGGACTAAATCGAAGATTAACTCTTCGCTTCGGAAATTATCCGGGGATCCGAAGACCACTTCGAGTGTAACTGAGCCTGTGCAGTGGGCCTCTACACCTGGAATGACGCCCTTAAAGGTTGTTTTTGTGGGTTTGATCCTTGAGGGGTCTATACCCATTTTGCGCATTGTGTCCTGATAAAGCAGGTTCAGGCTGCTTCCGCCGTCCATAAGGACTCGAGTGAGGTGAAATCCGTCAAAGATTGGGTCTAGGACCAGTGCGGCGAATCCGCCATGACGGATACTAGTGGGGTGGTCCCTGTGATCGAAGGTGATCGGACAGGAGGACCAAGGGTTGAACTTTGGGGCGACTGGCTCCAACGAATATACGTCCCTGAGCGCACGCTTCTGCTCCCTCTTGGGGATGTGGGTTGCGTATATCATGTTCACCGTCCGCACTTGCGGGGGAAACCTCTTCTGTCCTCCAGTGTGCATCTGCCGGGGCTCCTCCTCGTCATCGCTATGCGGCCCCTTGTCTTGGGGTGCCGTGTATTTGACACGAGCGATCGAGTATACGGTCCAAGCTGGACGGACCCGGCGTACTTTGTTTGAATGGCTTTTTCCGCTGACCGGGTTTAGAGCCTTTGAATCCGACATTGACTGCCGTATCCTCAGTATTTTCGATGTTAATACGGCGCTTATGCTTGTTGCGACGTGACCTGCTATTGCCGTCCTTGGTATCTGAGGTACCATGGTTCTTTGATATGTTATTACTGTGAGCCAGCGAGCTGTCTTCTCCCGCACAAAAGCGGGTCATGAGAGCTTCCATAGATTTCGGCTTTTCCTGACCAAGGTGCCGGGCTAGCCACTCGTCTCGGATGTTGTGCTTGAAAGCCGCTAAGGCCTCCGCATCCGGACAGTCGACGATTTGATTTTTCTTTGTAGGTAACCGAGTCCAGAATTGCCTAGCCGACTCTTCTGGCTGCTGAATTATGTGGCTCAAATCATCGGCGTCTGGTGGTCGCACATAAGTGCCCTGAAAGTTGTCGAGGAATGTGGCTTCCAGATCTTCCCAACAGCTAATGGAGTCCGCAGGCAAGTTGTTAAGCCAATGCCGCGCTGGTCCTTTGAGCTTTAGTGGGAGGTATTTGATGGCGTGTAAGTCATCGCCGCGGGCCATGTGGATGTGGAGGAGGAAGTCCTCAATCCATACCGCGGGATCTGTTGTGCCGTCGTATGATTCAATGTTTACAGGTTTGAAACCTTCTGGGAATTGATGTTCCATTACTTCGTCTGTGATGCATAAGGGGTGTGCGGCGCCTCTGTATTGGGCTATATCGCGACGTAGCTCGAATGGGTCTTGCTCGCTGTGTTCGGCCCGGCCGGATTTTCTTTTACTGTATCCGGCGTGACGTTTGTTGTCTCGCAGAGTGGTGTGCCCTCGTGATCGGTAGATCGATTTTGAATGCTTTGCCTTGTCCTCCAATATGTCTCGCAGGTCTGGCGTATCTCCCCATGCCTTTTTATTTGAATGGCGTTGGGGTGGAGGCTGAGCTTTTGGCTGGAATGCCTCTCTATCGCGGCCACGAGGTGGCCGATCAGCCGTATCATACGCTTCTTCCTCCAGTCGGGGTAGTAACCCGCGCCTTGGGTAAATCTTGGAGGGGCGCTCGAGTTTATATTCCTTGGCCGCGATGACTTCAGTCCATTTGTCAGCTAGCAGATCTTGATCAGCTTGAAGCTGCTGCTGCTTTTTCTTCAGGCTATTTGCCGTGGCCATAAGCCGGTGCTTGAAGCGCTCTTGTTCGACAGGATCCTCTGGTATGGCGAATTCATCGTCGCTGAGGCTTGCCTCGTCTTCGGAGGGGGGCATGTGATTGTCATCCTCCTCCTCTCCGTCTGCCGCTCTCTCAGGAGAGCTGGCTCCTCCATCCTCCTGCTTTAAATCTTGCTGGAGGGGTTTGTTGTTTTCTTCGGCACTATCCGGAGTGTTATTATCTCCTGTGCCGGTATCATCACTTTTGCTTTGGCGGGACTTAGAGCGGCGCCGCTGACGTCGGCGTTTGGGTTGCTTCTTGGAGGGGTCATCCTCCGCTATCCCATCGCCATTGCCTTCTTTGGGTGTATCCACCATGTATATGTCATATGACGAGGTGGCTTTCTAGTGCCCTATAGGTGCTGGTTCATGTTCGTCTCCTACATCGTCGTCCATACCGTCGATGTCTTCGGAGTCAAAGTCGAGCATGTCGGTTAAATCATCGACAGTGGCTACGAAGTGGGTGGTGGGTGGGCGTCGAATTTCTTCGTCGTCCGCATCCCAATCCTGTTGGCCATAATCCGGCCAGGTCTCTCCTGACAAAGAGAGAGACCTTAGTGAATTCAGAATGTCGCCGAAGGGCGAGTGCTGAAAGATATCTGCGGCGGTGAATTCCATGATCGGCGCCCAATCGGATTCGATTGGCAGGGGCGCGGATGGTTCGGAGTACGGAAAAGAGTCCGGCACCTTGGAGTCACGGGCTGTGCAGAGGATTATGCCGGTGTTTGGCTCGATCGCCGTTGAGACTGTAGCCCCTGAGGCGGTGTCTAACCACCTGTCCTCGATTGGCGCAGTTGGCTCCGAGCTAAGGGTCGGAGCTGATGCGGGCGCGGCCTCTAGGGTACTGTTCGGCGGCAGAGCTAGGTCATACCCATCGCGACAGTGCGGCGCGCCTGGCTGTGGCTCCAATCCGTCGAAGATCAAGTCTCCATGGATGTCGGCCGTGTAGTTCAAACTTCCAAATCTGACCTGACGGCCAGGGGCGTAGCTTTCAGTCTACTCTAGATGGCCAAGCGAATTAGCCCGCAGTGCAAAGCCGCCGAATACGAAGATCTGTCCGGGGAGAAAAGTTTCACCCTGGACCGCATCGCTACGATGATAGTAGTAGCCATCAAGCCTAACAGCGACTACACAGAGGAACTCTCAATGAAAGCACCAATGTCGGTGTCAAAACCGGCGGATCTCAGGTAGGGGGTCCCGAACTGTGCGTCTAGGCTGGATGGTAACAGCAGGCAGGGGACACGATGGTTTACCCAGGTTCGGGCCCTCTTGATGGAGGTAAAACCCTATGTCTTGCTTGATTGATATTGATGATATGGGTAGTTCAACAGTAGATCTACCACGAGATCAGAGAGGCTAAACCCTAGAAGCTAGCCTATGGTATGATTGTATGTTGTGGTTGTTGTCCTACGGACAAAAAGCCTTCGGTTTATATAGACACCGAAGAGGGTTAGGGTTACACAAGGTCGGTTACAAAGGAGGAGATATCCATATTCGTATTGCCTAGCTTGCCTTCCACGCCAAGTAGAGTCCCATCCGGACACGAGACGAAGTCTTCAATCTTGTATCTTCATAGTCTAACAGTCCGGCCAATGGAGATAGTCCGGCTGTCTGGAGACCCCCTAATCCAGGACTCCCTCAGAAGGCATCGAACGCCTATTGGGAGAAACAAGCGTCACGAAGTATGGCCCGGTGACGCCTGTGATTCATGGCGCTCTCCACTTTGGAATTTGTAGCGGGTAGTCTATCCGCATCCTTTGTAGGAGGAGCATCCAACATTCGCCCCGTGTTTGCTTCTGCCTCTATGTCCGGCCCTGGAGCCCGACTGGTGGAGGCGTGATCGGCAACCTCTCCGGATATAGTCTGGCGAGCGTTTTTCCTACTAGGAAACATGGACGTCATTATATTTTAAGAAAGATGACAACCACGGATCGAGGTTCTGTATCATACCTTTGCGCCAGCGTCTCAGTCCTGACCGCCTTTCTTTTTAGCCTACCCGGCTTCGGTGTCCCTTGTTGGTGAGTCACTGCGGGTTCGGCATGGTGTCCCGAGGGCCTTCCCTGTAAAACACCATATGTGTATGGTAGGTGAAGTGCATAAAATGGGATCCTTCTCGGAGGTTGGGACTCCGGTTTTTCTTACATGCGATGCAGGGAGTAGCCTAGGACAGTCGGCTATGATGGCCACCATGGCATCATCGCAGCTCAATTGATAGAATGTCATGTCGATCAGCTCCACAAATATGTCCGGATCCTCTTCGAGTCTGGGATCGAGGGCCCGGTTAGGGTCCTCCCTTACAGCTTTTCGCAGTTCCTGCCATGAAACGGCAAGGTGAGTATTTATGACGAAGAATACGGGAAGGTTGGGAGTAAAGAGTGACAGCTCACCCAGCTTGGAGGGTTGTACATGGAGAATTCATCCCGTGGCTTAATACGGATGAACTCCTCTTCCTCTCCCTTGAACAAATCGGACAGAATTTTTGCTAGAGCAGCAACTAAGTTCAGTCCCTTACGCCCGCAGCAGGTGGCATCATCTTCCCCATTAAAGCGCCACATGGGGTGCCCTCGATATTGAAGTGGCTGCACCCCCCGCATTATACATATTGACATAACCTTGATTATTGTTAGTCATGATTGAGCCAACACTTTTATCCGGCCCGTCAGGTAAAGGACTTCTCCGTTATGTTCCTCCTGAGGGCTCCGTGGGCGCCAGCTTCGGCGTTTCTTCAAAGGGGCATTGTCGAACTCGGGAAGACCCATCCGAATAGGATTTGGAAGGGGGACGTCCTCCATGTAAAACCACTCTGAAGGCCAGTCTTCGGACGTCTTCTTTGGGGTACCAGACATGTATCCGGTCCCGGCGATGTGCCATATTTCGGCTCCGCCCACTTGATATATTGACCCCTTCTGTGTACGGGGCACAAGGCAGAATAGCCTCTTCCACAGCTCGAAATGAGCTTCGCAGCCCAGAAACATCTCACAAAGGGCAACATAACCAGCGATGTGTAATATGGAAGCGGGGGTGAAATTATGCAACTGGAGGCCATAAAACTCCAGGAGCCCGCGGAGGAATGGATGGATCGGAAATCCAAGTCCCCTTAGTAAATAAGGGACAAGGCATACTCGCTCCCCCTTGGAGGGATTGGGGAAGCTCTCCGCTTGCTCCCCGCCATTATAGGTGGCGAGCCCGGCTCGAACGGGGACCATATACGCTGGAGGGAGAAATCCCTGGGTCTGTAACTCTACTGATTGGCTGTGCGGGACGAAGCACTTCTCCCAGTCACCGGGCTTAGGGCCGCGGGAGCGGGAGGAGGAGCTGCGATGGCCGGCCATGTTGGAATGGATTTTTCCGAGCGCGCTACGATGGATACTCGCCATGGGAGGATGGTGTGGTCTGGATCTAAGAATCCCCGTCTCTTTAATAGACACTTTACTTACATGGCTAGTGTGGCGAATGTAAAAATGCCCTGGCTCCTCGCATTCGCTCAACACGTGGAAGATAGCCCTTATTGGGCGTGGAAGCCAAGAAGTTCAACATTTATGGGGAGCCGTACACTATTCAGCAGATATTCGGAATTTGGAGAAGAACCCGCCTCGTAATGTCGAAGACAATCTGCGCGTCGGACTCATCGTCATTGAAGCCTGGTTCGGGGGCTACTGAGGGAGTACTGGATTAGGGGGTCTCCGGACAGCCGGACTATATCCTTTGGTCGGACTGTTGGACTATGAAGATACAAGATTGAAGACTTTGTCTCGTGTCCGGATGGGACTCTCCTTGGCGTGGAAGGCAAGCTTGGCAATATGGATATGTAGATCTCCTCCCTTGTAACCGACTCTATGTAACCCTAGCCCCCTCCGGTGTCTATATAAACCGGAGGGTTTAGTCCGTAGGACGAGATACAATCATACCATAGGCTAGCTTCTAGGGTTTAGCCTCTATGATCTCGTGGTATATCAACTCTTGTAATACTCATATCATCAAGATCAATCAAGCAGGAAGTAGGGTATTACCTCCATCGAGAGGGCCCGAACCTGGGTAAACATCGTGTCACCCGCCTCCTGTTACCATCCGCCTTAGACGCACAGTTCGGGATACCCTACCTGAGATCCACCGGTTTTGACACCGACACATCACCTCGTGACCAACTCCTTAGTCATTTTCTTGCAAGCTTGTGATGTGTATTACCGAGAGGGCCCAGAGATACCTCTCCGATACTCGAAGTGACAAATCCTAATCTCGATCTATGCCAACTCAACAAACACCTTCAGAGATACCTTTAGAGCATCTTTATGATTGCTCAGTTATGTTGTGATGTTTGATAGCACACAAGGCATTCCTCCGGTATTCGGGAGTTGCATAATCTCATAGTCGAAGGAATATGTATTTGACATGAAGAAAGCAATAGCAATAAAATTGAACGATCATTTTGCTAAGCTAACGGATGGGTCTTGTCCACCACATCATTTTCCTAATGATGTGATCCCGTTATCAAATGACAACTCATGTCCATGGTTAGGAAACATTAACCATCTTCGATCAACGAGCTAGTCAAGTAGAGTCTCACTAGGGACACGGTGTTTGTTTATGTATTCACACATGTATTTAGGTTTCCGATCAAATTCTAGCATGAATAATAAAACTTTATCATGAATAAGGAAATAGAAAATAACAACTCTATTATTGCCTCTAGTGCATATTTCCTTCAGTCTCCCAGTTGCACTAGAGTCAATAATCTAGTTCACATCGCCATGTGATTAACACCAATAGTTCACATCGCCATGTGACCAACACCCAAAGGGTTTACTAGAGTCAATATTCTAGTTCACATCGCCATGTGATTAACACCCAAAGAGTACTAAGGGGTGATCATGTTTTGCTTGTGAGAGAGGTTTAGTCAACAGGTCTGCCACATTTAGATCCGTATGTATTTTGCAAATTTCTAAGTCTACAATGCTCTGCATGGAGCTACTCTAGCTAATTGCTCCCGCTTTCAATATTTATCCAGAATTCCAGATTGAGACTCAGAGTCATCCGGATCAGTGTCAAATCTTGCATCGACGTAGCCCTTTACGACGAACTCTTTGTCATCTCCATAACCGAGAAACATTTCCTTAGTCCTATTTAGGTACCTAAGGATAATTTTGACCGCTGTCCAGTGATCTACTCCTAGATCACTATTGTACCCCTTTGCCAAATTCATGGCAAGGTACACAATAGGTCTGGTACACAGCATGTCATACTTTTATAGAACCTATGGCTGAGGCATAGGGAATGACTTTCATTTTCTCTCTATCTTCTGCCGTGGTCAGGTTTCGAGTCTTACTCAACTTCACACCTTACAATACAGGTAACAACTCCTTCTTTGATAGATCCATTTTGAAATCCTTCAAAATCTTGTCAAGGCATGTACTCATTGAAAATCTTATCAAGCGTCTTGATGTATCTCTATAGACCTTGATGTGTGACGCCCCCTGTCGGTGTCAAAACCGGCGGATCTCGGGTAGGGGGTCCCGAACTGTGCGTCTAGGCTGGATGGTGACAGGAGGCAGGGGACACGATGTTTTACCCAGGTTCGGGCCCTCTTGATGGAGGTAAAACCCTACGTCCTGCTTGATTAATATTGATGATATGGGTAGTACAAGAGTAGATCTACCACGAGATCAGAGAGGCTAAACCCTAGAATCTAGCCTATGGTATGACTGTATGTTATGATTGTTGTCCTAGGGACTAAAACCCTTCAGTTTATATAGACACCGGAGAGGGTTAGGGTTACAAAAGGTCGGTTACAAATGAGGAGATATCCATATCCGTATTGCCTAGCTTGCCTTCCACGCCAAGTAGAATCCCATCCGGACACGAGACGAAGTCTTCAATCTTGTATCTTCATAGTCTAACAGTCCGGCCAATGGAGATAGTCTGGCTGTCCAGAGACCCCCTAATCCAGTTCTCCCTCAGTAGCCCCTGAACCAGGCTTCAATGACGATGTGTCCGACGCGCAGTATTGTCTTCGGCATTGCAAGGCGGGTTCCTTCTCCGAATACATCATAGAAGAATTTGAATACGAGGATAGTGTCCGACCCTACAAAATAAGTTCCACATTCCACCGCAGAGAGAATAATATTTTTGTAGATCTAATTTTGTTGGCTTGTTTTGGCAGCATGACGTTATGTCACACCCCGGTGATTATTCGAACCGTTTCTTTTAACCAGCCCCGCACATAACGCGACGCAGTTTTTCGACACGTCTTGTCAAAGCAGAGATCGTGTCCCCTTATTATGGGATTCTCATCAATACGGGCGTGGGTAACCCAACCGCGCCATCAATTGCGGCGCTTGGGGGATAAGCGGGTTTTACCAGGCAAGTGGGGACGCTTAGTTTCGTCCGCCCATATAAAGGGATAAGGATCCACCTTTCTATCCACGCCTTCTTCCTCCTGTGCTCATCCATTTTCGCACACTCGAGCTCCAGCGCCCAAGTCCGCACTTCCACCTCAACCTTCTCCAACCATGTCCGGAGCGGGAGGCAAGTGGATGGTCTCCTCCGTCACGGAGGGAGACATCAAGAAACTAAGGAGAGCCGGATACCTGCCCGACGACATCACGCACCGGCTCCCAGATGAGGGGCAGCTCATCCCCATCCCCAGGCCCCATGAGAGGGTAGTATTCCTCACCCATTTCCTCCATGGACTGGGTTTCCCTCTCCATCCATTCGTCTGTGGGCTCATGTTCTATTACGGCCTGGATTTCCACGATCTGGCCCCGAACTTCGTCCTCAACATCTTGGCGTTTATCGTCGTGTGCGAGGCCTTCCTCCGCATCAAGCCCCACTTCGGCTTATGGCTGAAGACCTTCAATGTCAAGCCAAAGGTGGTGGGCGGCCGCCAGGCGGAGTGCGGAGGCGCCATGGTGGGCAAGATGCCAAACATAACATGGCTCGAGGGCTCCTTTGTGGAAACCATAAAGGGTGGCAATCGGGGTGGTTCTATATCACAGAGCCGCGCGACCCCGCATGGGTAGCGGCCCCCTGAGTTCGGATCTGGCATTCCCATGCGGCTCACCTCCTGGAAAGAGAAGGGCCTGTCCTGGGGTAATTCAAAAGAGCTGACCGGACTCCAAACATGTATTCAAAACATGGTGGACAAGAAGCTCAAGCTCGTCAACATAGTCCAGGTTATGCTCATTCACCGGATACTCCCGTGCCAACAACGGGAGTTCACCTTGTGGGAGTTCAATCCGGCGCAGCACCGAACTCTGAACAGGCTCTTCGACACGACTCATGAACATGCCTGGAGGGTGCTGTTCAAAAGCGCCGAGGTCCCTCCCCCTATTACTGAGGATCACGGATTCGGCACGAAGCACCAAGCCAGTGCGGTAAGCTGCTTTACCCTTCACAGGATACTTATTTTTTATATAGATTAACTCTATGCGGGATCTAAACTCCCGTACCTTTGACAGGACTGGCAGAAGATGGCTGGACAGATCGACTGTCCGGCTCCTTTGCCCGAAGGCCCCGTAGACGCTCTTCTGGCGAAGATGTTGACTCAGGCCCCTTATAAGGTGCCGGAGAAGACCATGAAGGCCAAGGGAGCTCGAAAGAGTTCCCGATGCCAGGCGTCGTGGGATTCACCGTCCGATGACTCTGCGGCGCACTCTTCCCCCGAAGACGAGGAGGAGGAAGAAGAAGATGCCTCCCCACCGACTGGGGGAGTCAGAAAAAGGAAGGCCGCCCCAACTGGGGGGCCAAAGGGTCCAAGAAGGGAAGGACTCCCCTTCCGAACAGCTCCACCGCCGCCGACGAAGGAGAAGACAAGTGGTTGCCCAGGGCCAAGCCCCCGGGGAGATCGTAAGTATTCGGATACCAAAGTAACCCATAAGATTCCTTTGTCGCACTACTTTCCCTAATCGCCGAACATAATTACGCAGGCCGCCACGAGCCAATATCGAGGTATCATCGGACGGCTCACTGGGCTCGTCGGACATGGATAGCGATCCAGTCCCGACTGCTACCTCCCTCATCCTGCCGACGACGCCGAGGTGTTGTCTCAAGAGGCACCGGATCGAGGGGAGACAGTCCCGGAGGCGCCTCAAGGCGACCTTCCGGACTCCGGGAGCTGAGGGGACGGGGCCCCCGAGAGCTCCGAGTTCGGCCCTCAGCCGAACACCGCGCCGGACCCTCCAGCAGTTCCGGGCTCGGGCAGGCGGCCTCCTTCTAAGAGGGGCAAAACGCCTGTGCCGGTGACCTCTGTCCATCCAGAGGCGCCGTACAACCTGCTGGAAGCGCTTCGCAGCGCTTCCATCGACGAGGAGCACCACACCATCATGAGTGCGGTGATCCAGAAGGTTCAGTCCCACAAGAGCGGATTCACTGAAGCCTGTGCCAGCCTTTTAACAGGCTTCGAGGTAAGTGTTTTAAAATGTAGTAGAAATATTACTGCATAGAAAGTAGCCCCTGATGCTTTGTTCGGTGTTCACAAAGAAAAGCCGAACAGAGGATCAAATAATATCGCAGGAGTCTAATATAAGTATGTCAATATGCATATGCAGGCTTCGTTACTGGCATCCGCCGTACTAACTGCGGAGGTTGCCGTACTGAAGGAGGACCTCGATGGGTCCAAGAAAGAGCTCAGCCTTGCCAAGAGGCAGCTCAAGGAGAACAAGGGAGTAATACCCCGTCTATAGATATGTATATATAAAAAGGACGCGATTGCAAAATGACAGGATCACTGTATGTTTGCCAGGGGCCACGACTGAGGTGGCGACCCTGAAGCAAGCGCTGACCAAGGCCGAAGATACAGCGGCCAAGGAGCGCACCGAGCAAGAGAAGCACGAGGCTCGGGTGGGAGAGGTGCAGCAAGAGCTCCAGGCTCTCGTGACGAAGCACGAGGCGTTGGAGCTTGACTTGAAGACACAAGAGTCTGAGCTTGCCGCGGCCCGTGAGAGCGCAAAGAGTGCCAAGGCCGAGGCCCAGAAGGCCCTTCACAAGATCGACGTGATGAAGAAGATAGCGGAGGGTAAGGTGAAAGGATCGAGAAGAGGTGTCTAGAGGGGGGGGGGTGATTAGACACTAAGTGCCAAAAGATGCAGTTTTTAATATTCTTAAGTTTAAGTGGAGTTTAAGCACAAGTTTAACAAACACAATACATATCAAGCAAGCATGCAATGAGTATATGAGCAGCGGAAAGCAAAGCATGCAACTTGCAAGAATGTAAAGAGAAGGGTTTGGAGTATTCAAACGCAATTGGAGACACGGATGTTTTTGTCGTGGTTCTGATAGGTGGTGCTATCGTACATCCACGTTGATGGAGACTTCAACCCACGGAGGGTAACGGTTGCGCAAGTCCACGGAGGGCTCCACCCACGAAGGATCCACGAAGAAGCAACCTTGTCTATTCCATCACGGTCGTCGCCCACGAAGGACTTGCCTCATTAGCGGTAGATCTTCACGAAGTAGGCGATCTCCTTGCCCTTACAAACTCCTTGGTTCAACTCCACAATCTTGTTGGAGGCTCCCAAGTGACACCTAGCCAATCTAGGAGACACCACTCTCCAAGAAGTAACAAATGGTGTGTTGATGATGAACTCCTTGCTCTTGTGCTTCAAATGATAGTCTCCCCAACACTCAACTCTCTCTCATAGGATTTGGATTTGGTGGAAAGAAGATTTGAGTGGAAAGCAACTTGGGGAAGGCTAGAGATCAAGATTCATATGGTTGAAATGGAATATCTTGACCTCAACACAAGTGTAGGTGGTTCTCTCTCAGAAAATGTGTATTGGAAGTGTAGGTATGTTCTGATGGCTCTCTTCACGAATGAAGAATGGGTGGACAGGTATATATAGCCTCCACACAAAATCTAACCGTTACACACGATTTGCCAAACTCGGTGAGACCGAATGGTTAAACTCGGTCGAACCGATTCAGCAAACCTAGTGACCGTTAGGATTTTCGGTGGGACTGAGATGCAACTCGGTAGGACCGAGTTGGTTAGGGTTAGGGCATAATGTAATCTTGGTGTGACTGATTACACAAACTCGGTGGGACCGATTTTGGTAATAAGCTAACCGGTGAGTTGGTCAGGCAAACTCGGTGGGACCGATTCGCTCATCTCGGTGAGACCGAAATGTTACAAAAGGGAAACAGAGAGTTTACATTGCAATCTCGGTGGGACCGATCGCTCATCTCGGTAAGACCGAAACGTTACGTAGGGAAACAGAGAGATTGCAATCCCATCTCGGTGAGACCGAGATCCCTATCGGTGAGACCGATTTGCTAGGGTTTGTGGCAGTGGCTATGACATCTGAAACTCGGTGGCGCCGGATAGATAGAATCGGTGGGGCCGAGTTTGACTTTTGGTTTAGGTCATATGTGGATGTGGGAAGGTAGTTGAGGGTTTTGGAGCATATCACTAAGCACTTTGAGCAAGCAAGACATTAAGCAACACCTCATCCCCTCTTGATAGTATTGGCTTTTCCAATAGACTCAATGTGATCTTGGATCACTAAAATAGAAAATGTAGAGTCTTGATCTTGAAGCTTGAGCCAATCCTTTGTCCTTAGCATCTTGAAGGGGTTCCACATCCTCTAGTCAATGCCACTCCATTGTTGAACTTATCTGAAACATACTAGGTAAAAGTGTTAGTCCAACAAGAGATATGTTGACATTAATTACCAAAACCACCCAAGGAGCACTTGTGCTTTCAATCTCCCCCTTTTTGGTAATTGATGACAACATACATCAAAGCTTTAGATAAAGATATAGAGAATAGCAAGTAAAGCTTTGGAAAGACATGTAACATGCATAGGCTCCCCCTACATGTATGCAATCATGTGAATATTGAATATAGGAGCATGTCAATGCGTAAACATGACAGAGTAAGCAATGTGTTACATGTATCTTGGCTATATGCATCAGAGCAAATGATGTGAATGTGAGAAATGTACCTTCATGCTCATGAGTCCTTCTTGCAAATAGTATGTACATCAGCAAGAACTTCTCATTCACATGACTGTGATGCATATACTTACCTTGTGGTCTTGAGTTGGCTTAGGATGGGATGAACTTGCGCAAACAAGGTTAAATAACACAGATACACCTACTGACCAGAGCAAGCAAGAGAAACCACAAGAGAACCAATACTGGGATGACATGTAGAGTGAGTACTAAGTACCACATTGGATATAGACATGTCCCCAAAGGTAAAGATATGCAATAAAATCAGAGATTTCCTTCCCTTAGATGTCTTGCTCCCCCTGAATCTGCATGGGATATTGGGAGAAGATAGGGAACGGAAAATCAGAGCAACAAAAAAGAAACAACAGAGCTTGAGCTAAAGCAAGCAACCAAACATGTCTTTCCCCTCTTAAAGACATGTGACATCTCTCCTCTTGAACACCAAGCATCTGGGGTCTTTGATGATATTACTTTCTCCTAGTTGAGATACTCTCTCCCCCTGAGTATTCTCTCTTTCTCCCCCTATTGGAAGGATTAAGCTTTGATGTGATCTCTCTCTCCCCCTTTGACATCAATTTCCAAGAAGGGCTCTTCTGGACATGTGATACAAATGGGTTGGTCCTCGAGTCACAGAGTAAAGCAGCATGTCTAATATGATGCTGGTAGAGGACAAGAATCATTGAGTGGAGCTGGAGCAAACAAAAATCAGGAATAAGTGGCAAGTTGGTTTTCCTGTGGTGGAATCGGTGACTCCGAGTTGTGTGCTTCGGTTGCACCGAAAGATTTCAGTTGGGCCGAAGAGAACAAACCGGTGTGACCGAGTTCATTAGAGTGAAACCACTTGTCACCTCAGCTCACTAGACAAGTAAGATCTCACAAGGATATGCAAGGAATTTACTGAAAGATTTGCAATGAATTGGATGCAGAAAATGCAGAACAAAAAGGAAAGAAAAGAAACTAAAAGTAAAGGGGAAACAAATATGCAAATGCAAAAGCACGAAGAAACACTAGAGAACTTCATCTAGAAATGGTCGGTGACAAAGTCACCTATGTTAGAGTATATTGACTTAGCAGTCAAGTGAGAGCACTTGATCATAGGTCATACTCATCGTTTAAGCTCAAAATGGGGTTACCATTTTTCGTTTAAGCATCTTGATGTATTCACATCTTGTCGAGTTGCTTTGGCTCATGACTTGGAGTAAAGCTTCTCTAAGATGGAATAACATACCTTGGGTGGTGGTGTTGATCTTGATCATGTAGTTGAACTTGTGTGGGTTGCTCAAGGTTGATGTAGTTCATCAAGAGTTGGGAGCACCACTTGGAGTTTGAGTTCATCTACCTACATGGGTTAGCTTTGCAAGGAAGAGCACTTGTGTATCCAAAATGACAATCATGAGACTCAACATGGAATTTGCCAAAGGATATGTTTGAATGGTTTCGTGCTTCCTTGTCTTCAACCACCATTGTGTAGAGACTTGGTGATGTAGAAATTGCTCAAGATGTGAGTGTGTGGCAATCTCATAGATTTAGATTCATCCAAGTACCTACACGGGTTAGATACCATGCAAGGTACAAATATATCCAAGACATATGAATAGCATCATAAGAGAAATATCGAGGATTAGTCATCGGCTCATGCCCCGCATGTATCAAATGGAGTTCCTACTCCAAGTTTGAAGCATCAATGATGTTCAATTCACCTCTCAACCTGCAAAACACTTTCTCATCAAGTGGTTTAGTGAATATATCCGCCAATTGCTTATCGGTGTGAACATGCTTAAGGTTAATGTCCCCTTTTGCAACATGATCTCGAATGAAATGATGACGAACTTCAATATGCTTAGTTCGAGAATGTTGCACGGAATTGTGAGCAATCTTAATAGCACTTTCATTTTCACATAGAAATGGAACATGTTTCACATATATCCCATAATCTTTAAGAGTTTGGGTCATCCAAAGTAATTGAGCACAACATGAACCAGCGGCAATATATTCTGCTTCGGCGGTGGATAAGGATACCGAGTCTTGTTTCTTGGAAGACCAAGACACAAGAGATCTACCAAGGAATTGACAAGTACCCGAAGTGGATTTTCTATCAACCTTGTCTCTGGCATAGTCCGAATCGGAGTAGCCAACAAGATCAAAAGAGGACCTCTTGGGATACCAAATGCCAAAATTTGGTGTATGGATTAGGTATCTCACTATCCTTTTCACAGCCTTAAGATGACACTCTTTAGGAGCAGCTTGATATCGTGCACACATGCACACACTTAGCATAATATTGGGACGAGAGGCACATAGATATAACAATGAACCAATCATAGAGCGATAAACCTTTTGATCAACCGATTCACCATCTTTGGTCAAATCAAGATGTCCACTAGTAGGCATAGGTGTAGTCATACCTTTGCATTCTTGCATATTGAACTTCTTGAATAAGTCCTTGGTGTACTTCGTTTGAGAGACAAAGGTACCTTCCTTAGTTTGCTTGATTTGCAAACCGAGAAAGAATTTGAGTTCACTCATCATAGACATCTCAAACTTCTCCGACATTAGCTTTCCAAACTTCTCACTAAAATGAGGGTTAGTTGAACCAAATATGATATCATCAACATAAATTTGGCACACAAATAGTTCTCCATTAACCCTTTTAGTAAAAAGAGTAGAATCAATTTTACCAATTTCAAATCCTTTTTCAATAAGAAACTTGGTCAAGCATTTATACCATGCTCTAGGAGCTTGTTTAAGACCATAAAGGTCTTTGTGAAGTTTGTAAACATGATTAGGTTTCTTAGGATTGACGAAGCCGGGAGGTTGCTTAACATAAACTTCTTCCTCCATTTTTCCATTTAGAAAAGCACTTTTAATGTCCATTTGGTACAAGGTGATATCATGGTGATTAGCATAAGCAAGTAAGATGCGAATGGACTCAAGTCTAGCAACGGGAGCATATGTCTCACCATAGTCCATACCTTCAACTTGTGTGTAGCCTTGGGAGACGAGATGTGCTTTGTTGCGAACCACTTGTCCATCTTCATCTTGATTGTTGTGAAACACCCATTTGGTACCAATGATGTTGTGGTTGTTGTCGGGCTTCTCGACCAATGTACACACTTGATTTCTCTCAAAGTTGTGTAGCTCTTCATGCATAGCGTTTATCCAGTCCGGATCCTCCAATGCTTCTTCAACCTTCATAGGTTCAATGCTAGAGATGAATGAGTAATGTTCACAAAAGTTAGCTAAACGAGTTTCAGAGCGAGTGATTCTCCCGGTTTGGATATCATTGTAGATTTGCTCGATGGGATGATCTTTGGCAATTCTTTCTCGAACTCGTGAAAGCTTTTGCTTGGGTAGGGGTGGAACATCCTCTTCATCTTGTTCTTCTTCTTGGCCTTCTTCATTGTTGACGTTGTCGTTCTCTTATCGTGGTGGAGAAGGAGGTTGTTGATGTTCATCTTGGTGCGCTTCCTCGTTTTCTTCCTCTTGGCGTGTCCCACTTGTGGATGCTTCCGTATCAACTCTTGGTTCACCTTGTCGTGAGGTAGAAGCTTCCACTTGGACGGACGAGGTACTCTCCTTCACTTCCGTTGGATTAATCTTGCCAATGGACAAGTCTTGAATTGCTTCCGAAGGGTCTTTGTCTCCTACATCAATTGGCAATTGCTCTACTTGCGAGCCGTTAGATTCATCAAACTTCACATCTACCGTCTCTTCAACCTTTCGGGTGAAATTGTTGTAGACATGGTAAGTGTGAGAGTTTGAGCCATAACCAAGTAGGAAACCTTCATGAGATTTAGGAGAAAATTTAGAACGACGATGCTTATCAAGAATGTAGCACTTTGAGCCGAATACTCGAAATTATCCAACTTGGGGTTTGTAACCGGTGAGGAGCTCGTATGTTGTCTTGCCAAGTAGCTTGTGAAGATACAAGCGATTTGTTGCATGACAAGCTGTCTCAACCGCTTCCGCCCAAAAGTGCTTTAGCGTTTTTTACTCATCAAGCATCGCTCTTGCCATCTCGATAAGAGTCCGGTTCTTCCTCTCAACAACTCCATTTTGTTGAGGTGTGTACGTAGCCGAGAACTCGTGCGAAATCCCTTTTTTCGTCAAGAAAGGTGTCCACATTTGCGTTCTTGAACTCTGTTCCGTTGTCGCTCTGAACCTTCTTGCTCTTCACGTCAAACTGATTTTGGGCCTTCCTAGCGAAGTTTTTGAAGATATTTTGGACCTGCGATTTGTCATCAAGAAAGAACACCCACGTAAATCTTGAAAAATCATCAGCTATGACTAGACCAAATGAGTTACCACCGAGACTCTTGTAGGCATTTGGACCAAAGAGATCCATGTGAAGTAGCTCGAGTGGTCTTCTTGTGGTCATGATGTTCTTCACGCGGTGACTTCCTCCAACTTGTTTCCCTGCTTGACAAGCACTACAAAGTCTATCCTTGTCAAATATGACATCTTTTATTCCAAGGATATGATCACCTTTAATAAGCTTATCAAGATTTTGCATACCAACATGACCTAGTCTTCTATGCCACAACCAGCCTTTAGAAGATTTGGTAATTAAGCAAGTTCTAGGTTGAGCCTTTTTAGTGAAATCAACAATGTAAAGATCTCCTCTACGTATACCGGTAAAGACCATTTTATGATTGTCTCTACGAAACACTTGGCAATCTACTTCAGTGAATAAGACATTGAACCCGAAATCCGCAAGTCTAGAAACTGAAAGTAAATTGTATCCAAGGGATTCAACGAGCATGACATTTTGTATGGAGCTATCATGTGAGATGGCCACCTTACCAAGGCCAACCACCTTACCCTTTGAATTATCACCAAAAGTGACATATTTTCGAGGGCCGTCGTTTTCAGCAAGCTCGCGGAACATATCTTTATCTCCGGTCATATGATCAGTACATCCACTATCAAGGACCCATTCCTTTCCTCCAGCCATGTAGCCGCGAAGATTTGCCATAAGACCAAAATGCCTCATTGCATCATCAAGATCATAGTCATTATCATCATCTTCATCATAGTATCCATGTTCAACATCATCTTGTGATTGATCAATTCCTAGAGAGGGTAATTCATTAGATAAATGATCATCACAATGGTTACCTTTATGAATTCTAATAGCTTTGGATATGATATCGCTAATGATTCCAACATTTCCTTTATCACGCATGAGATTGGTAAGCTCAAATAGACAATCACCAAAGCTAGGATCACTAGAGTTCGTCTTACTCAGGGCAATACACTTATGGAGAATTTCGTCTAAATTTTTCAAGGAATAATCTAGAAATCGTTCCTCAAGAAATCTCCATATGGTGTAGGCACACTAGAGAGTAGGCAAACATCTAATCAAGTTTCTAGGCAAGCCTCTAATGATGAGCTCAACAGTTCTAAGATTGCGAATCATGTCAATATCTTCATCTAGGGTAGGGTGCAAAGGATCAACATGAGGTGCACAAGGGCTAGTGATGTACTTGTTCAAATGATATTCACTGAAAATCTCAAGCATTTCATTTTTCCACTCATGAAAATACTCTCCATCAAGAATAGGCACTCTATGTCTAAGACTCCCCAAAGTAGACACATCCATCTTCCTCCAATGGTGTTTAAACCAAGGCAATGGAGACCAATGCTCTGATACCAATTGAAAGGATCGAGAAGAGGTGTCTAGAGGGGGGCTGATTAGACACTAAGTGCCAAAAGTTGTAGTTTTTAATATTCTTAAGTTTAAGTGGAGTTTAAGCACAAGTTTAACAAACACAATACATATCAAGCAAGCATGCAATGAGTATATGAGCAGCGGAAAGTAAAGCATGCAACTTGCAAGAATGTAAAGAGAAGGGTTTGGAGTATTCAAACACAATTGGACACACGGATGTTTTTGTCATGGTTCCGATAGGTGGTGCTATCGTACATCCACGTTGATGGAGACTTCAACCCATGGAGGGTAACGGTTGCGCGAGTCCACGGAGGGCTCCACCCACGAAGGGTCCACGAAGAAGCAACCTTGTCTATTCCATCACGGCCGTCGCCCACGAAGGACTTGCCTCACTAGCGGTAGATCTTCACGAAGTAGGCGATCTCCTTGCCCTTACAAACTCCTTGGTTCAACTCCACAATCTTGTTGGAGGCTCCCAAGTGATACCTAGCCAATCTAGGAGACACCACTCTCCAAGAAGTAACAAATGGTGTGTTGATGATGAACTCCTTGCTCTTGTGCTTCAAATGATAGTCTCCCCAACACTCAACTCTCTCTCACAGGATTTGGATTTGGTGGAAAGAAGATTTGAGTGGAAAGCAACTTGGGGAAGGCTAGAGATCAAGATTCATATGGTTGGAATGGAATATCTTGACCTCAACACAAGTGTAGGTGGTTCTCTCTCAGAAAATGTGTATTGGAAGTGTAGGTATGTTCTGATGGCTCTCTTCACGAATGAAGAGTGGGTGGAGGGGTATATATAGCCTCCACACAAAATCTAACCATTACACACAATTTTCCAAACTTGGTGTGACCGAATGGTTAAATTCGGTCGGACCGATTCAGCAAACCTAGTGATCGTTAGGATTTTCGGTGGGATTGAGATGCAACTCGGTAGGACCGAGTTGGTTAGGGTTAGGGATAACGTAATCTCGATATGACCGATTACACAAACTCGGTGGGACCGATTTTGGTAATAAGCTAACTAGAGAGTTGGTCAGGCAAACTCGGTGGGACCGATTCGCTCATCTCGGTGAGACCGAAATGTTACAAAAGGGAAACAGAGAGTTTACATTGCAATCTCGGTGGGACCGATCTCTCATCTCAGTAAGACTAAAACGTTACGAAGGGAAACAGAGAGATGACAATCCCATCTCGGTGAGACCAAGATCCCTATCGGTGAGACCGATTTGCTAGGGTTTGTGGCAGTGGCTATGACATCTGAAACTCGGTGGCGCCGGATAGATAGAATCAGTGGGGCCGAGTTTGACTTTTGGTTTAGGTCATATGTGGATGTGGGAAGGTAGTTGAGGGTTTTGGAGCATATCATTAAGCACTTTGAGCAAGCAAGCCATTAAGCAACACCTCATCCCCTCTTGATAGTATTGGCTTTTCCTATAGACTCAATGTGATCTTGGATCACTAAAATAGAAAATGTAGAGTCTTGATCTTGAAGCTTGAGCCAATCCTTTGTCCTTAGCATCTTGAAGGGGTTCCACATCCTCTAGTCAATGCCACTCCATTGTTGAACTTATCTGAAACATACTAGGTAAAAGTGTTAGTCCAACAAGAGATATGTTGACATTAATTACCAAAACCACCCAGGGAGCACTTGTGCTTTCATAAGGCTTTCTATATGCAAAGCAAGCATGTAAAAGTAAATTATCGATTACTTACCCGGATCCGGAGCTCTTCAGGAGCATTCGCAGATTTGCCCTGCAGTGTGTCCAATGCCGCACAATTTTACCAGGCCGAGGACGGAAGCTCGACGGAGAAGTTGTTCTGGTCTCAATATGCTGAGGCCGAACATCCGGTGCTGATGAGCGACCAGCTGAAGCAGATGGTCGAGCTACATAAGGCAGCCGATCAGGCCATGAAGGGCTTTATAGTCCGGCTGTGGCCTGGCGACGCCCTTCTGAACAGCTTCTTCAGCCTGGTGAGGCGGCTTGTGGATGCCTGCCCACGGCTGGAGGTCGTCAAGCGATCCGTCTGCATTGAAGGTGCACGCCGGGCTTTCGCCCGTGTAAAAATGCGGTGGGTCAAGCTAGACACCGCGAAGCTGATCAAGGAGGGGCCGCCAGAGGGAAAGGAGCACCGCCACCCCGAGATGTACTACGAGGGTGTTCTGCCGGGTGCCCGTCTTATCGTGGATGAGTGTTCAAAAAATGTAATATTTGAATGAGACTTGCTCGTTTTATCCTGTACGTATGAAAACTTGTTTCATATGCGCTATGCAACGCTTGTTTGAATTTGAAATATTACCTTCTATTTGGTTGTTTATCCAATCTGAGAGATGGCTAGTCCTCGGCTTGTGCCCCATGCCACGAGTATTGGAGTGTTCGGGATAAACCTGAGCACTCTTGTTCCCATATTTGGGTCCTTCGAGGGAGGTGCTCAGCACAACGAACAAGGCAACCGGACTAATAATTCTTTATCACTCTCACATAGCCATAGAATTCTATAATTTTAAATTTCGGCGAAGCCCCTGGTATTCGGAAGGCCGAATTCGGGGCGCGATACACGCCTGTAAGCCGGACTGGGCCGGCCCCTCGCCCTAAGCGGCATATGTATTTAGGGACTCGAAAAAACCTCGCCGAACAGCGACCAGTCTCTCGCCTTATCATGACAGTCAGTTTTAGCTTTCTCTACTGAGGTGCTCAGCCCGGAAGAACCGGGGCACAATCGCAGTAGTTCTCCTAGCGCTACCCTAGCCGATAGAGCGGAACGTAAGGTACCAAAACATAGGAGCTGGGCAAACCCAACATTTGACCAAAGACATGATTCGGAGTTGATGCATATAATGCTATAAGTTCGGAGTGCCGCACTTGTGAAAGTGTTCGGACTTTTCACACCGCATTGTGGGGTACGTAAGCCCCTAGTGTATTGGCCGTACCAAATTGTATGGTTGCAAGGCGTCATTAGTGAACACACACACACACACAGAGATATATATATATATATGAATATATATATATAACAAGAATGCAATAATAGTCGTAATGTCATGCATTGTTTATTGAAAAATTGCGTTAAAGCAGAGTGATACAGATAGTGCGATAAGCAAAAGAGTAGGACTATGTCCCTTCCAAGGGCGAGCTGAGGAATGATATGAAATCTGTAATCAACATGGGAATTCAGTTGTATAACGTAGTTGTCTGCCTCCTTGGTTGCTGTATCATGTGTTCGGCAATAGAGCTGCCGGACAGTGTTTCCAGAGATTAAGGTCCTGAAAGAAAAAGAAAAATAACCAAACGGGAAGCCCCTAGTGCGGTTTAGGCCGCGTTTTGGGGCGTGCCGCAGTTGTGGCCCCCCTCCCCACCTGTGCCCATGGTATTTTTAATGCGTAATTATTTACGCGCGGCACGAATATCGCCGTTGGGCTGGGATTGGGGTGACCGCCGTATTGCTACGCGAGCTCATATCGCGCCAGGCGGTCTATTTGCCGATTGCCCTGAGCGCACTTGAAGGTGTCCGGGCTTTGAAATGCTGAACTGGTAGATTGCCTTCATTGGGTGTATTTGAGGAGGGGTCATCCTCCGCTATCTCGTCGCCATTGCCTTCATTGGGTGTATCCACCATATATATGTCATATGACAAGGTGGCTTTCTAGTGCCCTATAGGTGCTGGTTCATGTTTGTCTCCTACATCGTCGTCCATACCGTCGATGTCTTCGGAGTCGAAGTCGAGCATGTCGGTTAAATCATCGACAGTGGCTACGAAGTGGGTGGTGGGTGGGCGTCGAATTTCTTCGTCGTCCGCATCCCAATCCTGTTGGCCATAATCCGGCCAGGTCTCTCCTGACAAGGAGAGAGACCTTAGTGAATTCAGAATGTCGCCGAAGGGCGAGTGCTGAAAGATATCTGTGGTGGTGAATTCCATGATCGGCGCCCAATCGGATTTGATTGGCAGGGGCGCGGATGGTTCGGAGTACGGAAAAGAGTCCGGCACCTTGGAGTCATGGGCTGTGCAGAGGATTATGCTGGTGTTTGGCTCGATCGCCGTTGAGACTGCAGCCCCTGAGGCGGTGTCTAACCACCTGTCCTCGATTGGCGCAGTTGGCTCCGAGCTAAGGGTCGGAGCTGGTGCGGGCGCGGCCTCTGGGGTACTGTTCGGCGGCAGAGCTAGGTCATACCCATCGTGACAGTGCGGCGCGCCCGGCTGTGGCTCGAATCCATCGAAGATCAAGTCTCCGCGGATGTCGGCCGTGTAGTTCAAACTTCCAAATCTGACCTGATGGCAAGGGGCGTAGCTTTCAATCTGCTCTAGATGGCCAAGCGAATTAGCCCGCAGTGCAAAGCCGCCGAATACGAAGATCTGTCTGGGGAGAAAAGTCTCACCCTGGACCGCATCGCTATCGATGATAGTAGGAGCCATCAAGCCTAACGGCGACGACACAAAGGAACTCTCAATGAAAGCACCAATGTCGGTGTCAAAACCGGCGGATCTTGGGTAGGGGGTCCCGAACTGTGCGTCTAGGCTGGATGGTAACAGGAGGCAGGGGACACGATGTTTTACCCAGGTTCGGGCCCTCTTGATGGAGGTAAAACCCTACGTCTTGCTTGATTAATATTGATGATATGGGTACTACAAGAGTAGATCTACCACGAGATCAGAGAGGCTAAACCCTAGAAGCTAGCCTATGGTATGATTGTATGTTATGATTGTTGTCCTACGGACTAAAACCCTTCGGTTTATATAGACACCGGAGAGGGTTAGGGTTACACAAGGTCGGTTACAAAGAAGGAGATATCCATATCCGTATTGCCTAGCTTGCCTTCCATGCCAAGTAGAGTCCCATCCGGTCACGAGACGAAGTCTTCAATCTTGTATCTTCATAGTCTAATAGTGCGGCCAATGGAGATAGTCCGGCTGTCCGGAGACCCCCTAATCCAGGACTCCCTCACCCCTGATACAATCATACACTAATCATACACGCAAACGTGTACGATAAAGATCAAGGCTCACGGGAAGATATCACAACACAACTCTAAAACAAAATAAGTCATACAAGCATCATAATACAAGCCAGGGGCCTTGAGAGCTCAAATACAAGTGCTCGAGCATAGACGAGTCAGCGGAAACAACAATATCTGAGTACAGACATAAGTTAAACAAGTTGCCATAAGATGGCTAGCACAAACTGGGATGCAGATCGAAAGAGGCACGGGCCTCCTGCCTAGGATCCTCCTAAAGTACTCCTAGTCGTCGGCGGCGGCCTGCACGTAGTAGTAGGCACCTCCAGTGTAGTAGGAGTCATCGTCGACGGTGGCGGCTGGCTCCTGGGCTCTAGCATCTGATTGCGACAACCGAGAGGAAAGAAAAGGGGGAAAGAGGGAACAAAGCAACCGTGAGTACTCATCCAAAGTACTCGCAAGCAAGGATCTACACTACATATGCATTGGTATCAATGAAATGGATAGTATGTGTGGATTGAACAGGAGAATGCTAGAATACGTGGGGGGTAGCTAGTCCTATCGAAGACTACGCTTCTGGCATCCTCCATCTTAAAGCAGTAGAAGAGAGTAGATGGTAAGTTAACCAAGTATCATTGCATAGCAAAATCCTACCCGGCGATCCTTTCCTCGTCGCCCTGTTAGAGAGCGATCACCGGGTTGTATCTGGCACTTGAAAGGGTGTGTTTTATTAAGTATCCAGTTCTAGTTGTCATAAGGTCAAGGTACAACTCTAGTCGTCCTTTTACCGAGGGACACGACTATTCGAATAGATGAACTTCCCTGTAGGGGTGCACCACATTACCCAACACGCTCGGTCCCTCTTGCCGGACACACTTTCCTGGGTCATGCCCAGCCTCGAAAGATCAACACGTCACAGCCCCACCTAGGTACAACAGAGAGGTCAGCACGCCGGTCTAAATTCTAAGCACACAGGGGTCTGGGCCCATCGCCCATTGCACTTCTACACATTGCGTGGGTGGCCGAAAGCAGACCTAGCCTCCCTAATACAAGAGCAGGCGTTCTAGTCCAATCTGGCGCACGCCGCTCAGTCGCTGACGTGAAACAAGGCTTCGGCTGATACCACAACGTCGAGTGCCCATAACTGTTCCCACGTAGTTGGTTAGTGCGTATAGGCCATTGGCCAGACTCATATCAGATACCAAGATCTCGTTAAGCGCGTTAATTGATGTAACCGCGGACGCCGGCCAGGGCCAGGGCCACCTCTCTCCTAGGTAGTCTCAACCTGCCATGTCGCTCTGCCACAAAGATCCACTCAGAGGGCCGTCGGGACAAATGTCCTTTCAGCCTCCAATCCGTGAATCACTCACGGGTACTCTATGAGTCTACCTGACTTTAGTCACCACATGTATCATATATTATGTATATAAGTAATATACCCGTGATCACCTCCTGAGTGATCACGGTCCGATAGTATGGCATGGCAGACGGACAAGAATGTAGGGCCACTGATGAGAAACTATCATCCTATACTAAGCATTTAGGATTGCAGGTAAAGGTAATAACAGTAGTAGCAAAGACAGGCTATGCAGTAGAATAGGATTAACCGAAAGTAGTAACATGCTACACTACTCTAATGCAAGCAGTAGAGGGTAGGAATAGGCGATATCGGGTTGATCAAGGGGGGGGGGGCTTCCCTGGTTGCTCTAGCAAGGAGGGGGCGTTAACACCGTAGTCGTACTGCGTAGCAGCGGCGTCGGTCTCGGTGTCTAACAAGAGAAGAGGGGGAAGAAACAATAAATATAATGCAAACATAAGCATGACGATGCATGACATGACAATGAGCGGTGCTAGGTGGGCCCTAACGCGGCAATAGGTGATACCGGCGAAGGAGGGAAACATCCGGGAAAGTATTCCCGGTATTTCACATTTTCGGGCAGACGAACCGGAGGGGGACGGTTGCATGTTCGCTATGATAGGGACATGTGAAAGATGAACGGAGCGCGTGTTTGGAATCCTCACGTTTTTCTGAGAAACTTTCATATATAAAGTATTTTCATCTGAGTTACAGATTATTTTCTATTACTTTTCAAAGTTTTAAATATTTATTGAAAACCCCGGAAATATTTTTAAATTTCGATAAACATAAAAGAAAAGGCTAGGTGCACCCGGTCCAGTGCACCCAGCAGTGTACCAGAGGCTGACAGTGGGTCCGGTTGATTGCCCGGTCAGCAGTCAATGTTGACTCGTTCACTGGTCAACGGGGCCCGGGGGTTCCACCTGTCATGGTCTAGGGATTTTCTTTTCCTTTCTCTTTTTTTAACTAGTTCTAATATTTTTAACAGGGTGGGGGTTATCAATAGCAGAGGGGTTAGGCCTAATCTAACCCCAATTAGAAAGGGCCGGCCCGATCTAGCAGGGACAAAGAAGACCGGGGGAGGCAGGTGGCACGCGTGAGCGCGGCAGAGGCCAAGGCCATGGCCGGGTGGAGGGCCAGCGAGGGCGCGACCAACTGTGGCGGCAAGAGCGAGCGGGTGGCGGCCGGCGGCGGCGGCAGGGGTGAGTAGGGCATGCCCCAGGCGGGCACGTGCGCAGGGTTGCAGCCAGAGGCGCGCAGGCAGCGTTAGCGCGGCGCAAACGGCCAGGCGCGATCAGGGTGGCCGGGATGCATGGCCAGTGGGTGGCCGGGATGCATGGCCAGTGGGTGGCCGGGGGGACTGGGAGGTAGGGGCAGCCGTGAGGAGTAGCAGCAAGAAGTCGCAGGGAGAAGCACTAGCGGCAAGACCAGCCGCGGGCAGCGCAACAGAGGAGGCGAGCGGCGGCGGATGGCCAAAGCGCGTGGTGCAGGGGGTTGCGGGCGGCAGAGGCCAGACGCGGCCAAGTGCGGGCTGGCGAAGGCAGACATGGTGCCGGTGGTTACACAGGCTGGGGTGGTCGATGGACGGACACGCCGACAGTGATGAGAAGCATTAACGGCAATGGTTGGACCTCGACAAGATCGAGGAGAGGGCTCGGCTTCATTGGCCAGAGGAATTAGGAGGCTACCTAGGGGCTCCATGAGCACGTTAGTGGCAGTAGTTCAACGTGAGGCTGCCTATAGCGGCGACAAAGGTCACGACGACGGTAGCAAAAATTTTGGTCGGAGCACGGCTACACTACAAAAAAAAAGACACATCCGTGACATTTTCGGTCGAACGAATTTTTTTCCTGTCATGCTTATGACACTTCTACGATGATAAATGTGACAAAACCCGGTATCATCATACAGGTGGTGGGCTCCTACTTCTATGACAAAAAATCATGATAGAAAATGGGCTTTTCGTCCTGGGTGGGCTGGAGACGCAGCTGCATGACATTCTTTGGGCCGTCCAAGAAGGAAAAAACCATGGTAGGAGCGAGGGCGAGGAACATATCGGGGAGTTTCCGGTTACAGTGGGTGGTCGGGGCCGAGCGATGCGCGTTTCTCTCGTACACGTATGCACGTGTGTGCGAGGCATTGCACTCTAACTGAACCCGAGCGGGGCATTGGGCTCTAACTAAACCCGAGCGATTGCACTAGCTACATTACTGAACCCCGATCGATCCCTTGTTGTTAACTGAACCCAAGTGATTCCTTCGCTACTGCTGCTAACTAAAGCCGATCGAACCCTGCAGCCTCCTTCCCCTGATGAACAGTGAGCGCTGTTGGGGGTGTTTGGATGAATAGTCCCCGATGGGGGGTTGGATGAATAGGACCCCGTGGTAGTAGAGGCAGTTGCCGCTGTATGAACAGGACCCCGATCGAGCTGGTTGGGGTGGATGAAGAGGACCCCATGGAGGGTTGGATGAATAGGACCCCGTGGAGGGCCGGATGAACAATAGCCCATGGAGGGGTGGTTGAACAGGACCCCATGGAGAGGGTTGGTTGAATAGTAGCCGGCGGAGGAACGGTGGAGGCTGGATGAACAGGAGCCTGTGGATGAACAGTCGCGGGTGGAGGCAGGAGGAGGTCAACGATGGATGAATAGTAGCCCGTGGAGGCTGGAGGAGGTCGACGGTGGAGATGAACAGTATCCTGTGGAGTCCCGTTTTGCGGTACACCACACCCTCCTGATGAACAGGACCCCCGTTTCGACTATAGCGCTCCAACACAAGTCCGTTTCCTCCGTTTGGCGGTACGCCACACCCCTCCCGATCAACAGGACCCCGTTTCGACCATAGGAGGTCCAAGAGAAGTTCGTTTCCTCCGTTTTGCGGTACGCCAGACCCATCCTGATGAACAGGATCCCGTTTCGACCGTGGCCGGTCGAACACAAGGCCGTTTTCTCCGTTCCACGGTACGCCAGGCCTCATTTCAATTGGTTGTTCCATCCAAGCCGGTTGGCTCCCGATGAACACGACGTATTTCATTTCCTCCTGATGAACATGACGCATTATGTTGCCTCCCCATGAACACGACGACGCAGTTTCTCTGTTACGACCCAGGCATGTACACGAAACCTGGCCATATGTATGAGCAAGTAGGCGTTCAAGACCCTGCCCGTATGTACGTACGTGGCCGTATTTTTTGGCATGTGGTTGTATGTACATGTACACGGTTTAGACGGGACAACCTGAACTGCTACGTGGGGGGCTCTGCTATGACATGTGCCGCTACTTACTCAGCCATAGTTCATACTTGCAAAGAGACCGATCGACCAATATGTACGTACACGTTCGCGACCAGACAGACAACGCTACGTACGCTTTGACCGGGTGGGTCCCAACAGTCAGGGAGGATAAGGACGTACTTCCTTGCGAGCGAAGATATAGCTGCTCGGTCCCAGCTATCAGGGGGACAAATCGTTTTTATTTTGCGAGAAATAAGGAGGCACTTCCTTGTGTTCAAAGATGTAGCTGGTGGGTCCCAGCAGTGAGGGGGAGAAAACATTATTTTTAGGGTAAAAAGGATGCAGTTGCATGCATGCATCCATGGGAGTGGTGGCGTCCCCACTGTCAGCCTCTCACGTACAGTCATCTTCTGATGACTCTGTTTGTTGACCACATTTACCACACCATGCCGAGCGCACCAAGGCCGGTGGACGACGGCGAGGCCCCAGACTGGAACGAACCGGAGGGGAAGACGTGGCAGTGGAGTCGCAGATGTAGAGGAGCGGGAAACTTGACTGGTTCGGGTGCGCGGCAGTACGGCCGCGATGCGCCGACGGGAGAAAGGAGCAAGAACAGAGGTTGAAGAAGGAGCATGGTTGTTGGATTAACATCCAATGGTCCAACTGCTAGAATCATTTGTCGATTAAGTTGACAAAGCCCTGCATGCACGTCTGCTTAGTAGGCCCACAAGTCAGCCACCAAACCTGACGGGTCCCAGCTGTCAACGGGAGGAATAGTTTTTCTCGGATAATAAGGAGGCACTTTCTTCCGTGCGAAGATACAACTGGTGGGTCCTAGCTGTCAGGGGGAGGAAACATTTTTTCAGCTTAATAAGGAGGAACTTTCCTTGCATGCGACCATGAACTCTCCACGTACAGTCCTCTTCTGATGACTCTCGTTTGTTGACCATGCCACGCCAAGCGCCGTGAGGCGGTGGACGACGGCAAGGTCCCGGACGGGAACGACCCGGAGATGGGAAGACACGGCAGTGGAGTCGCAGATTGAGAGGAGTACAAGGGTTATAACTGGTTCTTGTGCGGCGTGGGGCTGCAGTCGGTGGAGAATAACAGGAGATGTGGAGGGGTGGAGGGGTAGCCTGGCCGGTGGTGGGATAGCGCTTCGCGGTGATGCGTGCTAAGCAGAGCCGCTAGCCACCGGAGGCCGGACCAGGCGGTCCCGGTGACGCTGGAGGAAGAAGACGAGAGATTGAAGGTGCATGCCGGCCGTTGGATATAAATCCAATGGCTGTGGATATCATAATCATTTGTTGACCAAGTTGACAACGCCTTGCGTAGGCTTCAACCTATTGGCCCACATGTCAGCCTGCAAAAATGTGGCATATATTTAACCCGTGTTTTCTAGAATGTACAGTCCATTTGCTGGGCTGGGTGAACAAATAATTTCGCGTCAATGCGGCCCATTTAATATTTTCTAAGAAATCCCAGCCCATTTGCACTTTCTTGAAATACACGAATTAGCTGGGCTCGTTCTATATATAATGTTAGGTTAGAAGGAGCAATTAATATCAAAAAATAAACTGGAGTGACACATTTATATATATATATAATTAACAAATTAGCGAGTTATTGCTCAAAAAAAGAGTGCGTTATTATTACATCGGTCCTTAAAATCTTCGCAAGCTTTTGTACGCAATCACCAAGATTTTCCTTGCCTGTGAGTCAAAAACAACCAGGATTTTCCTTGCCAACTTCTGTTGAACATTTACTTTTATAAGTTAATAACACGTCGGATGTTTTTATAATGTATATATAAGTCTCTATAAAATATACGATAATAGTAATAATACAAATATATATAATGTGGTTAGAAGGGAAAACATAAATTGGACACAATATTATTATTCTTATATATAGATAAATAGAACAGAGATCTGCGGTTTATTAAAAAAATACATTGGGCTGCCGATCTTTAAGAAAAAGTAAAACCTACGCTTGGAGGCCCATAGGTCGGTATGGACCTCAAAAAATAAGTTGAAACTACTGTCTCCATATGTCGTGGGCTACGCATGTTAAAAAACAAAACCTAGGCCTAGCCGATACTTGTTCGCCCTCTGGAAAAAAATGATACCAGCTAGATCCCCGAGTGAACGAGATTAAAGAGGGGGCCGGTGGCGCGACTGAAGAAGAACATCATACGTGATTTTTTTCTTCAGTGGATGGCTCTCGATGGCGTTTTTTACTTGCCTCTGCACCATACAACTTGTATTTTTAGCCTCCTAGTCCGTGGTGGACCAGCAACCCATTTGCTGGGAGAGCCAACCTACAAAAACCAGCACTCAATTTTTTGTCAAGCCCCAAAAACAATGCAGTACTATGTTTGTTTTGAGGCCGAAAACATTATGATAGGGGTTGAGCGGGGGAGGGGGAAGATAGAGCAAAAATATTAAAAAGAGCTGGTGCGCCGTTGCTACACTAACAAAGCAGGTGCAATTCTTCTCGGGAAGAAGGTGTACCGTTGACACCCACACGTCACAAATCCCATAGTAGACATACTAACAAGTTCACACGCAAGTACAACAGAAAAGGAAAACATTCGTATCAAACTCAGGTTCATAGGACACATTCATATTCATAGCCAACATTCACAATCAACAACTCAAAAGATTCATATATACACAAGTTCAGCATGTCTATGCATCCAAATGATTGATAGATCACACGACAATATTCATAGCTAATTCACAAGAAGATTCAGATATAGACATGTTCATTATGTTTATGCATCCAAATGATTGAGATCACAGCCAATATCATCCATGGATGAACTTTAATTACCTAGGGTACAAACTGGTAAATGGTGTTTAGTCGGAGGTACTTCTTGCTAAAATTAATGCTTATACGAGTAAACTTTCGAGTACATAAGAGGCAGCACAGACAATCTGAACTTCACTTGTAGGTTTATCCTCAAATAGTGGCCTCGTGCCGAGGGAGGTTTGAGCAACTTGGCCACTACTTTCATCCAACTAGTTTACAGGCACATCTTGGTCCTGTAGCTCCCCAAAATTCTACATTGCAGACAAGAAAGGAGGCGGTTGAGAAAATGAACCACCCAAATTTTTTGTGCAGTTCAACTAAAATGGAGCATCCCTGGCGTGTAGACTGATTAAGTGCCAGATGAATATACGAGTCAACCAACTTGTCTGGAATCTTTAGACTCCATGCCATACAGTTCGCTACCATATGTGCCAATAACCAAAAGGCACATGTTGGGACCAAAGACTGGACTGCGTTTTTCTGGGCTATGCGCCAAGCAACATTTTTGGCGTTCCCTCTCCTAATACTTGGATTTTGACAACTGGTTGATGCAGGTTGATACTTGAATGAATATAGGCACGTCTTCTTGTCAACATCGATGCTTGTCTGAGTGAACTTTGGAGTACATAGCAGCAGCATAAGTATCTGTCCATCTGATCTTTTTGTGCAGTTCTACTTAAATCACCCAATGTAATGATTTTCTTGCGAGTTCAGGCTTCAAGTTACTGCTTTATGAAATCGGCAAACAGTAGCACAATACCAAATTACCAATACATATGACAAGCACAATAACCAGAATAAAGACTTGTACCAACATGTGTGAGGTAGCATATCAATTACTATTTCCTTTGACTGGAAGCCGAGATAATCGAAGCGATTGACAGCAAAGGAAGGAAGCAAGCCTAGATTAGCGACTGACAGGAAAGGAAGGAAGTTGTCGAGGCAATGAAGCGCCCAAAGTTTTTGTGCGGTTCCACCAAAATCGAGCATCCCTGTTGGCACATATATTGAGAGAGTGAGATTACTGTAATAGTGGGACTAATTGATGAAAAATACACTAACAAATAGAAGCACCCTCATTATCTTAATGGGTAAAGTTAGCAACATAGTAGTCTTGCTTAAGGAGATGTATTAGTTTATTTAATCAGTGCCAATTAGCTCAACACTCAAAGCATTGCCATGTATCATAGGTTGTAAAACTTTAACGTGCAAAGATAAAGGATTTTCTCATGATATTACCATGATACAAATAGAGATGACAACAAACTAATATGGATGAAGGCCTTAGGCCGGTACCAACCTAAGCAAAAAAGTTTATTCATGTAGTCCTAGAAGAGATGATAAAGCACTCACTGGAATCACTCAATAGTATATATTTTTGTGCACTTCAAATGTATGGTTGAAATCACTCTTGTTTACCAGTGCGGAGATTATATCGAAAGATTATCAAGAACTTCCAGCAGAGTTAAAGCACTGGCTGGGATACAGTTCATTGTATTGTCTTGTGTAGTTCCACTAAAATGTATGATTGGCACAACATGATCCCTGTTTGCACAAGTAGGAACAAGGTGAAACCTTCATTAGCTTAGTGAGAAAGGATAGAAAGACATTAGCATATTAATCTAACAGTAGCATCAAATTCATGATGGACAATATGCAAAACATTGCCTCATTGAACCAATGGCAATAAATTGACATGCAAAAAATAGCACTATTATGTCATGACACTACCAAGATTCCCTCCCTGCTCCACCACATGATTCACCTTCACAGACAAACATACACACGTACATGATTCAGCATAGGGTGCTACTAAAGATTTGTTTAACTCTGACAAGAAAATTAGGCAGCAATAAATTAGTGGTACTTAAGTACTCCTAATTAATTAAGTGACCCTGCAGGAGAGATAGCAGAAGTGGAAGGGCTCCCTGGAGGATCGTCTCACATGTAAGGTAGATGTTGCCGGAGCCCTTGAATGGACTCTACTGAGGCCTCGGGCTTCAGCAAGATCACCTTGGCACTATTTATTCTTCTTCCTCCTCCTCTTCATGCTCAGTTTCTCTTTCTCCTTGCTAGTTCGTGAAACCAAGTACATGATTGGCCTTCTATTTCAGACTTGGTTTTGTCAGTGAGGGAGTACAAGTGTACTAGTAAACAATTGCATTATTTTCTCATGGCAGTCGCAAAATTGAGATGAACTCATGCATTAAATATCATTCTTACCTAAAGGAAGGTTATTGTGCCAATATGGATGATGAGGATTGGAACAAAGATCTCCCTTTGTGCAGTTCCACCAAAATGAACCAACTGTTCCAGTTAAACAACAGAAAAGTCACTTCTTTTAAGAAGTGTTTTGTGTAGTGCACCAAAAGGTCACAACAACAACCAGGTGAAATGGATATCTCTGTTTGCACAAAAGCTACAGAGGAAACAGTCAGAGTCTCAAACAATTACAGGCAAAAACATTTGGCTAAACTTGTCATGGCTTATAACAGTCACATGGCTTCATTTTACCAGGGGCATTAGATTAAGAATAGCTAAATATTTGGTATAAGGGCATGGGATGGTGGGTTCACCAGCAGTCCAGCACCATGTACCTATACCGAGGCATAAAGTGGTGATTCAGAGTTTGTTGCCTCGAGAAAAAAACATCCAAGAAACATATCTAGGTTGGTCCAATTTTTGTTCACTCTAGCCACCTACTCCTATGTGTGGATAGCAAATCTAGTCCTGGTCATACCACTGTGTACAGCTGTAGGATCGAAAGTATGTCTAGAGGGGGGGGTGATTAGACTACTTGACCAAATAAAAACTTAACCTTTTCCCAATTTTAGTTCTTGGCAGATTTTAGTTATTTTAGGACAAGTCAAGCAATCATCACACAATTCAAGCAAGCATGCAAAGAGTATATTGGCAGCGGAAAGTAAAGCATGCAACTTGCAAGAATGTAAAGGGAAGGGTTTGGAGAATTCAAACGCAATTGGAGACACAGATGTTTTTCCCGTGGTTCGGATAGGTGGTGCTATCCTACATCCACGTTGATGGAGACTTCAACCCACAAAGGGTAACGGTTGCGAGAGTCCACGGAGGGCTCCACCCACAAAGGGTAACGGTTGCGCGAGTCCACACAGGGCTCCACCCACGAAGAGTCCACGAAGAAGCAACCACCCACAAAGGGTCCACGAAGAAGCAACCTTGTCTATCCCACCATGGCCATCGCCCACACAGGACTTGCCTCACTAGCGGTAGATCTTCACGAAGTAGGCGATCTCCTTGCCCTTACAAACTCCTTGGTTCAACTCCACAATCTTGTCGGAGGCTCCAAAGTGACACCTAGCCAATCTAGGAGACACCACTCTCCAAGAAGTAACAAATGGTGTGTAGGTAATGAACTCCTTGCTCTTGTGCTTCAAATGATAGTCTCCCCAACACTCAACTCTCTCTCATAGGATTTGGATTTTTTGTGGAAAGAAGATTTGAGTGGAAAGCAACTTGGAAAGGCTAGAGATCAAGATTCATATGGTAGGAATGGAATATCTTGGTCTCAACACATGAGTAGGTGGTTCTCTCTCAGAACATATAAGTTGGAATGGTATATGTGTTCTGATGGCTCTCTCTTCGAATGAAGTGGAGGTGGAGGGGTATATATAGCCTCCACACAAAATCCAACCGTTACACACAGTTTTCCAATCTCGGTGGGACCGAATCAACAAACTCGGTCGGACCGAAAATGTAAACCTAGTGAACGTTAGAGATTTTCGGTGGGACTGACATGCAACTTGGTAGGACCGATATGGTTAGGGTTTGGGCATAACGTAATCTCAATGAGACCGATTACACAAACTCGGTGAGACCGAATTTGGTAATTAGCTAACCAGAGAGTTGGTCAGGCAAACTCGGTGGGACCGATTTGCTCTTTCGGTGAGACCGAAAAGTTACAAAGGGGAAACACTGAATTTACATTGCAATCTCGGTGGGACCGATTCGCTCTTTCGGTGAGACCGAAAAGTTACGAAAGGGAAACAGAGAGTTTGCAATCCCATCTCGGTGAGACCGACATCCCTATCGGTAGAACCGAATTGCTAGGGTTTGGCAATGGCTTATGAAAAGTGAAACTCGGTGGCGCCGGATAGGAAGAATTGGTAGAACCGAGTTTGGCTTAGGGTTTAAGTCATATGTTGATATGGGAAAGTAGTTGAGGGTTTTGGAGCATATCACTAAGCACATGAAGCAAGAGGCTCATTAAGCAACACCTCATCCCTCCTTGATAGTATTGGCTTTTCCTAAAGACTCAATGTGATATTGGATCACTAAAATATAAAATGAAGAGTCTTGAGCTTTTGAGCTTGAGCCAATCCTTTGTCCTTAGCATTTTGAGGGTCCCACTTTCACATCCATGCCATGCCAATCATTGAGCTTTCCTGAAATAATCATCTTGGAATAGCATTAGCTCAATGAGCTATATGTTGTTATGAATTACCAAAACCACCTAGGGTTAGTTGCACTTTCAATCTCCCCCTTTTTGGTAATTGATGACAACATATAGATCAAAGCTTCGACAAATGATAATGAGCATGAAATATATCGCCGCTTTTAGAAGTATGTGATAAGTAAGAGCTCCCCCTAAGTTTGTGCATATTTAAAATTTGTTTTGGACTGCAAATGCACAAGGAGTTAGAGTCATGGGTTACTCTTCCATGTCACATACATCTTGGTGGAGCGCTTAAAATGATAAGAATGAAATACATGCACTCATCACCAAGAATAGTGAATGATCACATAAGATAGATAAGATAATAGCATTAAGCATTAAGCAAGCATTAAGTGTAGCTTATGATCAAACACATGATCATCAATGTCTCACAAGCAATGACATAGTATCTCAAGCACTCAAAAGCAAACAAGTTCAAAAAACCACCAAATAAAGAAAGAGAGAAAAGCAACACTCTCTCTCTCTCGAAGCCTATGATCTATACATTTTTCTCCCCCTTTGGCAACAATTTACCAAAAAGTTCCTAGAAAAATGCATAGTGCTAAGTCGACGCTCAGGCTTGATCTTCAGGTGGTGGTGGAGTCCGGATCACTCCAAGGACGAAGGCTTCTATAGACGCTGAAGTAGACGCTGGAGTTGGAGCTGAAGTAGATGCTAGAGCTGGTGGAACTGAGGCTGTAGCTGGTGCTGAGGTGGTGGCTCTGGTGGCAGCAACTAGCACGGCAGACGACCTCGGACCTCGTGGCACTCTGGCAAAGGCATCAGTGGTAGTCCTGCCTCTCCTCTCCTGCATGTCATCCTGGAGCTGCACCACTGCAGTCTGAATCTCTGTCACCTTGACATCCAAGTCATAGAACTTTTGTTCCATGATCCTCTCTAAGCTTGCCTGGTTTTGAGTTAGGGTGGCTAGTCCTTTCTCAATCCGCGGGGTGGATGCAATCAGGTAACCAAGCTGCTCTTGTTTAGTTTTCAAGAAATACTCAGATGCCTCCTCTTGGGTTGGCATCTTGGCAGCTTTCTTCTTCCTTGCTTTCTGCAACAACTGGCTCTTTGGGTGCAGGCTTTTCAGTTGAAGCTCTAGCCTTTGACATAGGCTGCCTGCCTGCTGGCCTTTTGATCTTCAGTCCTGACTTTGTGCCTTGAGCTGGCTCAACTCTCTTTGATGTGGCCTCTTCCTCTGCCACATAATCTTCATCTTCAGAATCAGAAGTTCTCTTCTTCCTTTGTCTAGTGGCAGCTTTTGGCAGATTGCTTGGGGTACTTCTGCTGCCATCATCTGAAGAGCTGGAGGGACTAGTTCCCTCACTCATCACCACTTGTTGTTCTGACACATTCTGGCTGTCACTCTGATCTGACATGTTGAACAAGCTGACTGCTGACCCTGTGAACAGTTTATAGATGAGGTAGAATAGATGAGCATCACAAAATGCAGAGATTTTTGCACAAGAATGATCCAAAAACTTAGTTTTAGTTTCCCACTGAAATCATCTCGGATCTACTGATTTTTAAACTCAGTGATACCGAAGCAGTTTTGGCACCTAAACTAGTGAACTCGGTCAGACCGAGTCACAGTTCGGTGGCACCGGGACTGCTAGGGTTTCACAGAGTTCCATAGTCGGTCACACCGATAAGTAATTCTCGGTCAGACCGAGTCTCACTTGTGCAATGGCATAAGCCAAATCGGTGGGACCGAGTTTTTCAACTCGATGGGTCCGAGATGGTTTCGGCGGAAACCTAACCCTAAAATTTTCGAATCAAACCTAATCTATGAGCGCATTGACTGGACAGGAGTGTTTCAATCATGGCAAGAATCATGATGATCACAATGTGCTAAGAATCGGATTGGAGAATAGCACAAAGATCGAGTCCATACCCTAGTTCGGCGGAGACTCGCTACGGCGGCAACGGCGGGGTAGAATTCCCGTTGACAGCGACGGAGACCAGCGACTGGAGGCGGCTGGCGGCGAGGAGACGATCCGGAGACCACGTTGGCAGAGCAGGCTATCGCGCGGGCGAAGGGGTTCGGAGAAATTTCCAAAATTTTGCCCGTGATTATATATAGCCCGACCCTGTCGGTGTGACCGAGTGGAACAACTTGGTGGCACCGAGATTCATAACTGCAGGCAGTTACTGAAACTCGGTGTGACCGAAAGGTTCAAATCGGTTGCACCAAGATTGAAAACCTAGATCAACTTAATGATCTCGTAGGACCGAAAGTGGGGTATCGGTCAGACCGAGAATCATAAAGAGGTTTTGGAAGTTAAAGTCTATGACGAATCGGGGACTCCGAGCGCTCCTCACACAGAGTGGTTCGAATCTGACTTGATCAAATTTTGTGATGCAGCATGAATAGAGTTTGAGACGAGAAAAGCATAGATAGCTAGAGGAGGTTCTTAGGCATTCTTGTCCATCCACTTGGCAAAAGAAAATAAAACCAAACAATCAAAACAACAAGTGGATGTCCTCGAATGAGTAAAATATGCAACCAGCATGCTCACACAATAAGATGGCAAATGAAATATGTGACAAGGCATGCACAACCAATTCTAGCAACTATCAAGCAATTTGCGATGACTAGGTCATCTATATATGAGTATATTGACTTAGGAGTCAAGTGAGAACACTTGATCATAGGTCATACTCATCGTTTAAGCTCAAGTGGGGTTACCACTTTTACATAAAGCATTGTTGTTTTCACATCTTTAGAGTTGCTTTAGCTCAAGTCTTAGAGTAAATCTCCCCCTAGACGTGATACCCCCCTAAGAGGGATGAACTAACCTTGGGTTTTGTCGATGATGACTCCATGTAGATGTTGAAGATGTGGATGCTCAATGTTGATGTAGATCACTTGGATCTATCCATTTGAGTGAATTGCACTTTCAATACCTACATGGGTTAGTCCCACAAGGAACAAACAAGGATATCCATAGACATAGAGTGATACACACACAAGATGGTGTCCATGAAAACTTTTAGGTTACCTTGTCCCTTGTCTTACCAACAAGAGGGTTTGTGACTCCTTGAACTAGTGCAGGATGTGGAAGTTGATTGCACTTGTTCTTGCCAAAATGATAAGAGTGAAGTATGTTGGCGGAGTCACCCTCAAGAACTCTCTAGTTCTTCTTCTTTTGGATCCACATCATCTTGATGGGAATCCTTGGAGTTGTAGTCATACTTGATGAAGTGGAACTTGAAGTAGTCTTGGGAATCCACTTGACTAAGGTCTTAGGAGCTTCTTCAAATGCGTCAATTTCCTCTTGAAGCTTGTCCTTGCCTTTTTTGCTTGTAGTCTTGTGGTGGAAGATCATCTTGAGCTTGTGTTCCTTGGAAAGAAGTAGGATCATACTTCTCTTGTTGAGGAACAAACTTCGCCTTGGGGTACTGATCTTCTTCCCACTCAACTCCATTGGCAATGAACTTTCATTCAAAACCAATTCCTTGATTCTTCCGGTGTCTTCCTTGCTTGCGTACAATTTCCTCAAATTGCTTACTTCCGGCAAGGCTCTTGTAAACACATTTCTCTATAATTCCCTTCAATAAGCTATTTTCTTGCTCAAGTGCAACTTGGCTAAGAGAATCATTAGTGGAATCAAGAGAACTACTAGAAGCAACAACATTGGATTTAGCATGATTATTGTTACTACTAGAAGAAGAATCTGTCTTACTCTTGTTGCTAGATTTAACTTGTGGCATGTAAGTAGACAAGAGTAAATGCTTGGCAATATAAGAAGAACTTTTCTTGCGTAGATCATCATTGATTGCTTTTAAGTGTAACTTGGCTAAGAGAGTCATTAGTGGAATCAAGAGAACTACTAGAAGCAACAATATTGGATTTAGCATGATCATTGTTACTGCTAGAGGAAGAATCTTTCTTGTTCTTGTTACTAGACTTGACTTGAGGCATGTAAGTGGATAAGAGTAAACGCTTGGCAATGTAAGAAGAACTTTTCTTGCGTAGATCATCATTGATTGCTTTTAAGAACTCATGCTCTTGCTCAAGATTGAGCTTTTCAAAGCGTAATTTCTCATGAGCTCTTAAAAGTTCTCGATGATCTTCGAAGATAGTTTCATGAGCTAACTTAAGAGTGTTTAGTTCTTTAGTTAGAGCCTCAATCTTTGCCTTATCATTGTCATTCGTTTTATCTTGATTAGCATGATTAATTGACATTTCATCATAGTATTCATCACTAGAGTTGTCAACAAGCAAATCATCACCTAACAAGTCATCTTCATCA
Organism: Triticum urartu; assembly: GCF_056163025.1. NCBI lineage: Eukaryota > Viridiplantae > Streptophyta > Magnoliopsida > Poales > Poaceae > Triticum > Triticum urartu. The sequence continues at coordinate 282,320,599 of NC_141877.1, forward strand.
CTATTGAAATCAACATACTCGGGGTGTGTTACCTTAGGATCTTTGGCCATGAAGCATCTTCCAATTCCTTCATTTGGTGAGTCAAATATGTCGTAGGAGTTGGTTGACACAAGTGCTAGACCGGCAACACCTTCATCTTGAGTATCTTCGGAGTCGGAGTGATAAATTCTCTCGGAGTGGCTGTCGGAGTCGGAGCCGGATACCCATTCACCAACATGAGCTTGATGTCTTCGTCTTGTGTAGCTCCTTGATGATTTTTCCTTCCTTTCCGAATCCTTGCTTCTCCGTGAGTATCTTCGTTCATAACGATCATCTCTACTCCTTCTCTCTCTTGGTGGTGATTCTTTGCTTCTTCTTTTTGGAGAATCTTCTCTTCTCTTGTAGGGAGCTGTACACTCATTGGAATAGTGTCCGGATCTTCCACAACTGTAGCAGTTTCGCTCTCGACTGGAAGATCTTTTGTCATTGTAGGACCTTGACTTGAAGCTTCTATCTTTGCTTCTACTCTTGTAGAACTTGTTGAAGTTCTTCACCATTAAGCTCAATTCTTCATTGAAGTCTTGTTTCTCACTTGATGATGTAGGGGCTTCACATGAGGCTTTATAGGCACCACTTGATTTGTTGTGAAGTTCCTCTTTATCCTTAAGTGACATCTCATGAGCAACAATTCTTCCAATCACCTCCGTTGGCTTGAGATCTTTGTAATTGGGCATCATTTGGATAAATGTGCACACGGTATCATATTTTCCATCCAAGGCTCTTAGAATCTTCTTGATGATGAATCTGTCGGTCATCTCTTCACTTCCTAAGCCGGCAATCTCATTTGTGATGAGAGCAAGCCTAGAGTACATTTCAGCGACACCTTCACCATCCTTCATCTTGAACTTGTCAAGTTGACTTTGAAGCACATCCAACTTGGATTCCTTGACAGAGTCGGTACCTTCGTGCATATCAATCAAAGTGTCCCAAATTTCCTTCGCATTCTCAAGACGGCTGATTTTGTTGAATTCTTCGGGGCACAATCCGTTGAAGAGAATATCACAAGCTTGAGCATTGTATTGCAACATCTTCAACTCATCCGCGGTAGCTTCACGGTTTGGTTCTTTCCCATCAAAGAAGTCACCTTGCAAACCAACACACATAATAGCCCAAACGTCGGGGTTATGTACAAGGATATGCATTTTCATTTTATGCTTCCAACTAGCAAAATTAGTACCATCAAAGTAGGGACCTCTACGGTGATAATTTCCCTCGCTAGACGCCATACTCTCCTAGGTTGTGAAACCAAGGCTATGACCACCAAAAGCTATGGAGATCAAAGCAAATGGAGACCAAAGCTCTGATACCACTTGTAGGATCGAAAGTATGTCTAGAGGGGGGGTGATTAGACTACTTGACCAAATAAAAACTTAACCTTTTGCCAATTTTAGTTCTTGGCAGATTTTAGTTATTTTAGGACAAGTCAAGCAATCATCACACAATTCAAGCAAGCATGCAAAGAGTATATTGGCAGCGGAAAGTAAAGCATGCAACTTGCAAGAATGTAAAGGGAAGGGTTTGGAGAATTCAAACGCAATTGGAGACACGGATGTTTTTCCCGTGGTTCGGATAGGTGGTGCTATCCAACATCCACGTTGATGGAGACTTCAACCCACAAAGGGTAACGGTTGCGAGAGTCCACGGAGGGCTCCACCCACAAAGGGTAATGGTTGCGTGAGTCCACACAGGGCTCCACCCACGAAGGGTCCACGAAGAAGCAACCACCCACAAAGGGTCCACGAAGAAGCAACCTTGTCTATCCCACCATGGCCTCGCCCACACAGGACTTGCCTCACTAGCGGTAGATCTTCACGAAGTAGGCGATCTCCTTGCCCTTACAAACTCCTTGGTTCAACTCCACAATATTGTCGGAGGCTCCCAAGTGACACCTAGCCAATCTAGGAGACACCACTCTCCAAGAAGTAACAAATGGTGTGTAGGTAATGAACTCCTTGCTCTTGTGCTTCAAATGATAGTCTCCCCAACACTCAACTCTCTCTCATAGGATTTGGATTTTTTGTGGAAAGAAGATTTGAGTGGAAAGCATCTTGGAAAGGCTAGAGATCAAGATTCATATGGTAGGAATGGAATATCTTGGTCTCAACACATGAGTAGGTGGCTCTCTCTCAGAACATATAAGTTGGAATGGTGTATGTGTTCTGATGGCTCTCTCTTCGAATGAAGAGGAGGTGGAGGGGTATATATAGCCTCCACACAAAATCCAACCGTTACACACAGTTTTCCAATCTCGGTGGGACCGAATCAACAAACTCGGTCGGACCGAAAATGTAAACCTAGTGATCGTTAGAGATTTTCGGTGGGACTGACATGCAAATCGGTAGGACCGATATGGTTAGGGTTTGGGCATAACGTAATCTCGGTGAGACCGATTAAACAAACTCGGTGAGACCAAATTTGGTAATTAGCTAACCAAAGAGTTGGTCAGGCAAACTCGGTGGGACCGATTTGCTCTTTCGTTGAGACCGAAAAGTTACAAAGGGGAAACACTGAATTTATATTGCAATCTCGGTGGGACCGATTCGCTCTTTCGGTGAGACCGAAAAGTTACGAAAGGGAAACAGAGAGTTTGCAATCCCATCTCGGTGAGACCGAGATCCCTATCGGTAGAACCGAATTGCTAGGGTTTGGCAGTGGCTTATGACAAGTGAAACTCGGTGGCGCCGGATAGGAAGAATCGGTAGAACCGAGTTTGGCTTAGGGTTTAAGTCATATGTGGATATGGGAAAGTAGTTGAGGGTTTTGGAGCATATCACTAAGCACATGAAGCAAGAGGCTCATTAAGCAACACCTCATCCCTCCTTGATAGTATTGGCTTTTCCTAAAGACTCAATGTGATCTTGGATCACTAAAATATAAAATGAAGAGTCTTGAGCTTTTGAGCTTGAGCCAATCCTTTGTCCTTAGCATTTTGAGGGTCCCACTTTCACATCCACGCCATGCCAATCATTGAGCTTTCCTGAAATAATCATCTTGGAATAGCATTAGCTCAATGAGCTATATGTTGTTATGAATTACCAAAACCACCTAGGGATAGTTGCACTTTCAACAACGTTTCCCCTATATTTCCCTTTTTGACCAAGAGACCGGTTGGATGACCAGTCTGTACTACTTTCACCCCTTTCCTTCCTGTTTGTATCAAGTCTGATGTACATACTAAATTCCCCCCACCCCCACTTTATTTCTTGTTTGAACCAAGTACAAGATTTGACTCCATGAAGTAACTTTACCTCTAACAATAGAAGAAAAAAATAGGTGACGTTGGACCATCCGATCGAGAGAGGCTGAGAGGTAGAAAATGATGCACATCCAGTGACGTAGCGAGCTCCGGAAGTACAACTAGGGCTGTTTCAAAGAAAGATATACCTGAAGGTCGTCGGGACTTGGATAGGTGGGCGGCGGGAGGCCGGATCCGCCCACACTAGGGCAACGACGAAGGGATCGGAGGACCTCCCACGCCGGCACTCGGTCAGAGGTAACGGTGCGATCGGTAGTGGGTCTCCTTCCTCGCTGTCGACGACGGCCTAAACGCTGCCCCTCCTCCCCTTCATCGGCGGAGGGGGATACATCCGGATCTGTAACCAGCGGTGAGGATAGAAAGAAAGTGTTTTTTGAAGGGAGAAAGACAGTGTTACCACCGGTATCTTGTTTAGATCTGAAGAGCATGAGAGTGTGTGAATAGAGCAACCCTAGCAAGCAAGCGCGGAGGCTCCGGCCTATATATACGTAGTGGGGTAGTTTTCCTTTTTCACTCCATCAAAAAATTGTTTAAAATTGTGTACGTGCCAGGTCGCTATTTTTTTTTGAGTTGTTGATTGTTTTTTGAGATAGCTACCTGCTTATTCCAAGTGGTGTTATGGTGTGCCAGGTCGCACTTTGTATCGTTCAAGTCTGGTACAAGACCCTCCATTAAATTAACAACCACCACCTCGTAAAATTTGTGAGCAAGCCCACGACCAAAATTATCGGAAACGTGGGCTGCCCCAACATGCATTATTATTTATATTTTCTATGTGGGAGTATCCTCAAAACAAAATGTGAGAGTACAATATTTATTGGTCCCCTTTGTAATTGGTGCTAAATTTTGACCAAAGATTTAACTGACAAAATGTTAGTGCGTGTTAACAAAAATTATATCGTTTAACTCGTAATTGAACATAGTTTTCAATGATATATTTTTTTATGACATGCATGAACATTTGGTTAGTTAAATTTATAGTCAAAACTTGGCAAGGTGCATTAAATCAACACATGCAAGAATCAAAAGGAAAGTTACGACATGCATGCATGCGTTGTAATTAATGCATCGGTAAACACAGATTATTGAAATATATCGAGTGCAGTGCTTTGATGTGTCGCATCAACTCGTACAACAACGAGAAGTTTGGTTACTACAACTCCCTCTCCCTCGCGGACTGAGCTTCGGTGCCTTAACTGCACCTGCCTTTGGCTGTATGACAGGTGGGCCATCCACCTGTTGGGCCCACCTGTCATACACGCTAAATGAGTAATACTCCCTCCGTCCCAATATTCTTGTCTTACATTTGTCTAGATTCGGATGCATCTAATACTAAAACGTGACTTGATACATCTGTATTTAGACAAATTTAAGACAAGAATTTTGGCACGGAGGCAGTAGTACATATGGAGCAAAATGAGTGAATCTACACTGTAAATAAATACGTAGTTCTCTCGTTTTTCTCTCTGCCTTGGTCGCGATGCACAATATTGAGTACTCCTATATGACTAGTCGCTCTATCTACATGCGGGACATCAAAGCATCCGGGCCCGCGGGACATCCACCAAATCACATCGAGGTGCTACAGTCGAGACTCACCGGTCACCCCGGTGTGGCCGTCATGACCCGTCATATCACAAAACCCACACCTTTACCAGCAGTGGTAAAGTGGCCTCGAAATTGGACTGGACAAAGCAACCATCATTTCACTGGAATGCTCGTTGAAGTCCTTTCTCCCCTTTCTTGAAGAAAACCTCACTCCAGGCTACTCACTTCTGCCATTTTTCTTCTGTACTGACGAAGGAAAGGTGGGAGAATCAGTGATGCTACTATATTTTGATTCCAAGAATCTTCTTTTTGCAAAGCACCGATCGATTCTCACAGCCTATTCTTTTCCCGTTTTCATTGCGATTGTGGTTTCCTTTCGATTGCTTTTTGTTTGTTAGTTCATTGATGGATCCTGGAGCACTAGGAAAAGAGTTGCCGGCGGACAACCCACTGGAGACAGCGATCTCCAAGAAGCAAGCACCGACCAATGAGTTGACCATGTTGGCGGGCCAACCCATGGAGACGAAGAACTCCAAGAAACAAGCATTGACCAAAGAGTTGACGACGTTGGCGGACCAACTCCTCAAAGAAAGTTGGAAGAACAGCAAGGGCCCGACCGTGCCTACCCCAGAAACTCTAATGGCCACCTATGCAAGGCTCAAGGCCGAGTTTGAGGAGATAGTCGCCGTTGAGAAGCAGTATTCCCTTGGCAAGGTGATGGCCCCCATCGAGGACGAGGAGTTGGCCCCCGGAGGGATGGGATCCCCCGGTGAGCTGCACAAGGTAAAAAATAATGGCTTACCATAGTTGTGGTTTTTGATTATTTGCAATGTGCTTGCTAATATGTTAGGGTTGTGCAGGTGCCGGTGGACGTCCTTGATGATTCTGATGTCGCGGCCCGTCCTGTGGACAACGCCCCAGAGATTGTTTTCGATGTCGCGGTCTGTCCGGTTGACATTGCCCCGGAGATCGATTCCGATGCCGTTGTCCATCTTGTGGACATCACCCCTTAGATCGGTTCCGATGTCGCGGTCCGTCCTGTGGACATCGCCCCAGAGATCGATTCCCATGCCGCTGTCCGTGCTGTGATCATTGCCCGAGAGAACAATGACAAGAAATAGTTGGTCGCACTAATCCTTTAGGGCAGTTTGCATTGTGTTTAATTACCAGAATGCTGTGTGTTATCAAACCATCTTAGGGCTAGTGCACTGTCTTGTGTGGGTGGTACTTGCTACTTTTGTTTGATAGTGAATCATGCGAACCCTCTCCGAGTTATGGAAACAGATGTATCCTCACCAGCTTTTGATGTAATATATGGCATGCTTAGATGTAAGTTTGAACTCTTTATCATATCAGCAGGGCTTGTTTGATGATTCTTGGTGTTAGTAGGCTAGCTACTGTGCGAGCTATAGTACTTACAAAACACTCACCGAAGAGAAACGTTGGGGCTGATGAGCTCGTGGTACGCTTATACTGATCCGTCGTCGATCAGCCAATAGCCCAAGCTCCTAAAATTGTAGGCTTAGCGATCGATCAGACAATAGTCACACGGATAAATTCATGCCTCATTTGGTTCATAGTGTAGGAAAATCGTAGCAAAAGTACAGAGACGTACAACACAAAATCATAGCAGCACAGAGACGTACTCCCTCCGTTCCAAAATAGATGACTCAACTTTGTACTACTAACATGGAAACTGGGAGTACAAATCCTAGGCGGGCTAGTTTGGCCTAGTGGGTTTCAGTGGTATGACGTGGTACAACGTCGTCCAGTCTTCACGTGTGGTAGCAGTATTGCGGGTACAGTAAGTTTTGTTGAAGAAGCGGAATTCAATGAAGTCATGATGGTTCCTTCGTCCGACCAACTTACAGTGGTAAAGGTTGGGCCTACGCTATGATCGGGGTGGACCAGGATAATTTTGTGCATGGCAGGTGGACCAGGATGGTCGACGTCCCACATGTCGACGAATGAAAGTATTCTTTTCGATATAGGCCTCATTCGGTTTGGAGGAAACTAAAACATAGGATTTAGGAATAGTAAAGAAAATTGATAGGATGTCACTTGACATCCAAACGATTTGTCTTGCCTCGTTCCTACGCACAAAGTGAGCTTTGAGTGGATGTGTAGATTCCTCCAAAAACATATGAAATGAATAGTATTCGTATGAAAATCCCGTATGCGTTTCCTACGAACCGAATGCATCTATAGGAAATTTTCCTCTGGAATCTTTGTTCCTATGCTTTTCCTGTAAAAATCTTTTAAACCGAATGAGGCCATAGAGGACGAGCAACGAGTATTCATTGTTTATTTTTTATGAAAGCTATTGTCTCCACTGTTACAATGGAGGAGTGTGAAACATGGCAGCCTAGTGAACTTGGCATGTGCACCACTCCCTCCTTCCACATGTAATACTACCATAGTGTTGACTACAAGGTTGGCTATAAGGTTACAACTTTTTCTCATTTCTCTCTATCTATTTCCTCTCAAATGTTTTTTACCTTTCTTTTTTAGACACAATTATTTTTTATGCCTCTTTTTTTAGAATTAGTTTTTATACCTAGGAGCACGTGTAGAGACAGGCTCTTGAAGAGCCCACTCCTTGACTTTGTCAGTGCCTCTCTCTCCTCCACATAAACAGGCTTATAGCCCAGTATTTTACTGGTACTACTTGCTATGAATGCGAACAACTAGCGTCTAAGGGGGGAGCATGCGCGGGGAGGTGGCGGGCGGGGGGGGGGGGGGGTCTGGTGGGCCGGGGCGGTCAGAAGCGGGCTTGGAAGCGATCCAGACTCCCGCATGGCCCACCTCACATTATCACCATATATTTCTCGGAGTCTGTGCGTGGCAGGCGGGCGATCTCTTCTCCCTCCCCGTCTCTCTCTTCTCAGCCGATGCCCGCCAAGCGATTAGATTTCAGGTATCGATGGTTTATTCAATTGCAGTCCCACATGTTAGTGAAAATGCAAGACAACGCGTGTCCCCTTTGGTGAGCGGCGTGCGAGCCGGACTGTCAGGGGTGCGACGCGAACGCGACGCGTATGAGTGATAAGTGTGCTGCCACTACTGGAAACAGAGAATTTGCCATCAGTCAGTTCTTTGTCGTCTGCCAGCGGATGGCAAAGAATGTCTTTGCCATCTGCTTACAAAAAACAGACGGCAAAGAACTGACAGATGGCAAAGAACCTGGTTGCCATCAGTCAGTTCTTTGCCATCTGCCAGCCGATGGCAAAGAATTTTTGTCGTCCGCTGGCAGCCATCAAAGAGGTGGGTGGGGTCCAGTGCTGTAATGGCCAATCAACCCACCTCTTTGCCGTCTGCCAGCAGATGACAAAGAATCTTTTCTGTCTTCTGGCAGATGGCAAAGAAGTGGGTGGGGCCTAGTGGATGACGGAGCTGTAACGGCCCGCTAGCCCCACCTCTTTGCCATCTGCTAGCCGACGGCAAAGATTCTTTGCCATCAGCTGGCTGGCTGATGGCAAAGAGGTGGGGCTTTGCCATCTGCTGGCTGATGGAAAAGATGTGTGCCTTTGCCATCCGTTGGCTGATGGCAAAGAAGTGGGACTATCTCCTCCCCTCTCTCCCAGCCCAACCCCACCTCTCTATCTCTCTCTCTCTCTCTTTCTCTCTCTCTCTCTCTCTCCCAGTCCGGCCCAATCCTTCTCTCTCTCCCCACCTCTCCCAGCCACCACCGCACCGCGCCCCAGCCTCGCATTCCCGACGCCGCCCAGCACCGCCACCAGCCCGCCCCACCCCGCCATCGCAGCCCGCCCCTCCACCGTTCCAGGCCGCGGCGCCGCCCCCTCCCCCAACCCTCGAGGCTCTTTCCCCTTCCCCCAACCCTAGCCGCCGCACGCAGCAGCCATGGCGGACTACACCTTTAGCGCTGGCAGCCGCCGCTCGTCCATGATGTGAAGCCATCCCTGCCCTGCTCGCCTTCGTCCGCTGCCGTCGCGGACCGTCTCCCCCGTCCCCGACCACACATCCCCGCCCTCGTCTGCCGCCATCACCGACCGGCTCCTCCGTCCCCGACAAGTCATCCCCGTCCTGCTCGCCGTCTTCCGCCGAAGAACCCGGTGGCTGTGTCGACTCTCTGCCTCCCCGACCACCTCTTTCGATTTTGCGAAGGTGATGCCCTCTTTGCTGCCTGACCACCTCTCCCTATACATGTTCATGCTCTGCTGCTTATATGTTCAGAAAGCTGAGAACCATTTTGGCTTATGTGATCTAAAGACCCCCCAACCTGCAGAAAATGTTTGAAGACCCCTGATTAAACATGCCTAGAGCTATGTGATCTACACCATTTTAGCAAATGGGAAATATGATATATGTGATGACTGCTGAGACAATCCACCAGGAGCATTACTTTGCTCAGAGACTAGAGAGTGTGCAACAACAAGTTCCTGATTGATTCAAAAATTAGCATGAAAGTAAAAAAAAGTAACACACACACAGACAAGCAGAGTATAATCTACGAGTAGAATAATCAGTGTGAGAATTCGGAAGAAACGTTCAGTGAATTTGTCTCCCTTCAGCAGGCCAATATGTTGCAACTGCATAACATAACGACTATAGGCTGCATCACTAGCATTTGGATGATCACATATTTGTCACCACTCAGAAAATAGGTGTGCAACCTGTGAATCAACCAATATAATGCATCAAAAATCCTAGCATATACAATTCATTCTGATGTGTAAAAATGGACCTTTAAAATAATATGTTACACTGCTGATACATGTATTGTTCAGAGAAGATCCCAATCGGTTAAAACTGAGAACCATTTTGAATTTTGCTCTCATTCCCACAGCCACACTCTAAAGTTCACAACCACAGACACACCAGGTGTACTTCTTTATCACTCGTGTAGTTTCCCTTCTGTCTCAACTACTCTATTTTTCCAAGCCAAAATCTGGGATGAGGATATAAATCCTTTTTGTTTTGTTTTGATGAAGACACAAAAATCTTGCTAGTTCTATTCTCTTTAGTTTGTACTTTGGAGCACATCAGGAAGCGGCCACATTGGTACAATATGAAAGATCTTGCATTTTGGTATCCTAATTCACAACATTCATTGGTGGATATAGTTTTGTTTCAAAGTATTGGTTGCAACATAAAAAATATGGAGATTAGTCTCTGTAGGATAAGACTCCATTTCCATTTTCATAATAAAAATGAGGCCGTGTCCTTTGTTAAAAAAATCTTGCCTATATTATCAACACTTACGGTTATAGTAGTACATATTTTGCTATACTCAGTGTCAACTCCTATATATTCAGCCAGGCTTAGTTGCATTTTAGAGTTGTCCTTGATGTTCAGCCCACCTTATGTTTATTTCCTGGCTCTGTCGTTGCCTACTTCACATACAGATTGGATATTTAGTTGTAAATTTAGCACCAACAAAACCATAAATCTTACTATAGTCTCCATATATATATTTTATAGAAGATTATATCACATTTCTTTATACACACACAAAGAAGAATACCTTTCTATTATGATTATTTATTCATCATTATTTTAGGCATATTTGTATGGAAGCTAGGCTAGTATTGTGGTAGTGATTCTAGTTTGATTCGTTGAAATCTACAGCTCTTTGTTTCAACTCCGAGGTTGGCACCGATATCATTGGTGAGAAAATTAGATAAAAAAACATCAAAAGCCCCTCAAAGAACATCCCACGATAATACCCAGTCTCATCTGCCGTCCTTTGATTATTGTCCAGCTTGTTGCACTATCCCATGTGAAGACACAATCTATCTGAGAAAGAAATTTTAAGATGCTGGCCTATTAATTTTAAGAGGATTTTTAACCCAGCATTTTCTGTTTAGTGCTGGTTTGGCTTGCCTTAGCTTTTACTCCCTCTGTCCGCGAATAAGTGTACATCTAGCTTTTGTCTTAAGTCAAAGTTTTAAAACTTTGACCACTTTTCTAGGAAAAAGTAAAAGCATTTATGGCACCAAATTAGAATCACTAGATTCGTTTTGAAGTGTACTTTGATAATATATCATTTTGTTGTTATATATGTTACTACTATTTTCTATAAAGTTGGTCAAAATTTTAAAAGTTTGACTTAGAACAAAAGCTAGATGTACACTTACTCACGGACGGAGGGAGTATATTTGAACAATCAGGTTCACAAATAGATACCAACCTAGACACGAGCTGGATAAACCCTATCTGATTTTGTTTTCTCCACTTGAGATTTGCAGGGGAGGTTGCATTGCCCGGAGAAAAGGCAGAGGAGGGTGATGCTGATGATGCAGCAACATCATTAAGGGAGGCAAAGGAGGAGATTGGGCTTGATCCAGCCTCGGTCACTGTCGTTTCCTCGCTTGAGCACTTCTTGCCCAAGGTAAGATGTCTATGAGTTCTCGCTTATACCCCTACTAGAAAAAATCACATTGTACAGCGGACAGACTATTTAAGTGCACACTAAAAGGCATGTTAGTTTTTTTTCTTCTTAGACTTCCAAAAAACACATGCATGCAGCCAAGATTTAGGATATGCTTATAGATGTTTTGAGGGTTATGTAGCAGGCTTCTCTTTACAGTCCACTTTTGCCGGATAGAATTTATCTTTGTCCCTTTGACACCACGACACCCAGACACGACACCCCCGACCCCCGACACCTCTTCGGCTTCCTGTTGACTGAAAAGGTGCTTTTCAGCCTTCCAAAGGCGACGGGGTCATATATTTATGAATTATTAGTTAGGTCATATATTTTCTGATTTTGTTATGAAAAATATCATATATATTTGTGTTGATCGGGTGGATTTAAATGTGTAGTTGTTACATCGCTGCGAGGGTCTGGTGTTCGACGACCTCCCCGTGCATTCAACGAGCTCCGCCCCGGCGTTCGTGGGTGAGCACAAATGACATCTCCTCCTCCCCCAATCATTTGTTATGTTCGGGTCTTCGTGCCGATGAAACATGCTAGCTGTAGGTATATTGAATCATCAGTATGCGTGACCACTATGCGTCTCCCGTTCGGAAGGGTTACATCTATAAATATGCATGCATTTGCATATTTATAACCGTGATTCTTTCGAATTGTCCAACGTTATCCATGGATAGCCTAAGTATGTGTAGATTGGGTTCGTTTTCCCATATGCTCTGCTCCAGATCCGATGCAGAATTTCGTCAGCGCCTCCCTGTTGTTCTCCGGGTACACATCCTCTTTGCTTATTGTGGAGACGTGTATCAGGAGAACAGTGGGGAGGTGCTGCCGAAATTTTGCGTTGGATCTGGAGTAGAGCATGGGAACACGAACCCAATCTACACATACTCGGGTGGGATTAGGACCTATCTTTACCTATTAGCGTCTATGTTGTATGGACGTAATAAAACTGACAAACTCTATTAACTGATGAATATGGTTTGCTGAATTATGTATATATTTCTTGTGTGTCCAGTAGCTAGGCCAGATGAGTGATCGTGCGTGGATGTACACCGCTAGTCAGAAAGACATGACCCATGAATGGATAACAAAAACCAAGGGGTTTGTGAGAGTCGCATTTGCAAATGGACAGAGACAAACCTGGTGCCCATGTGTCGAGTGCGACAACTATCATAAGAGGTCAGAGTTTGAAATGATCAAACACCTGCAGAAGTGGGGTTTTACGCCTAATTATACAGTCTGGACATTTCATGGTGAGTCTGCCCAACGTGCCAGAGCTGAGGAGGGCCGTCGTCGCACCGACGAGCATGGTACCGGGATGGAAGACATGGTGGATCCAACCTGAGCCTATTCAAAGGGAAGCATAATCCAAAGCCTCTGTACAATGCTGGCGACCCTAAAAAGGGTGCATAATCCAAAGACATGGTGCATAATCCAAAGAAAGGGTGCATATTCCAAAGACATGGTGCATAATCCGAAGCCTCGGTACAATGCTGGCGAACCTAAAAAGGGTGGATCCAACCTCAGCCTATTCAAAGGGAAGCTCGCACCAGCCGGTGCTTATACTCCCTTATTGTTGGATGTCGACGAATGGCGGACCATTACGTTGTATATCTTGAACAATCTAACAGAAGTGCGGCCGTACATCGAGTAAGTTCTCGGTACATTGTTTCGCAACCTCTAATTCCTTTGAACTTCTCTTCCCGAACCGATTGGGGGACTGGCTAGAGTCGAGTGGCCATGCTGATGGTGATGAGGGTGGCTATAGTTCTGATAGCTATAGTGAGAGTGAGCTGGTTGAGGGGGGCAATGTCTACCAGCGTGGTGGTACAAAGCTCCCGCCCACCCCGGCGACCCCTAACCAGAGGTGGTTGATTACGCCTGATGGGGAGAAGAGAGTGCATTTACTCTTTTTTAACCTTTTGCCTTCATGTTTCTTCGAATATCTAATGCGTTAGTCTTGCCATACTGCAGGTCTTGGAAACACGGTCGTGGTGTCCGCAGGCCCAACACAGTCCTTGGTGTGATTTGTTGCCAGAGCTTCCCGGATTGGGTCACGTTGCCCGGTGAGGGCCAGGCTCCAGAGCTAGGAATGACCTGGGAGCACTACTTGGCTGCCCCGGCCCCGCCGGGGGAGAGGATCGGCGGTGTCGAGTGCCACATCGTGGCCGACGTTGTGATCCAGACGTTTTGGGTAATTTCTCCTCCCTCGTCTACGTTGTGTTTTCTTGTTTGATTGGCAACCCTAGTGATTGTACTAATCCATGTTTTCTTGTTTGATTACAGACCTTTTACAGGTGTGCTGAGGGACAGGAAGAGGCCGCGGCTCGGGTTATCGAAGCCGAGTGCAGGCGGCTACTTCAAAACTGGCGGAACGGGGCTCGGACGCAGGCTACTCGAGACTACTTTGTTCCTCTCTTTTAGGCGTGGAACAACAAGACGGATGTACCAGAGTTGTTCGACCTCTATGCCATGGCCCATAGTGCCTCGTATAAGAAGGCCAAGGCATTCTCTGAGTCTAATCTCGATGATCCAAAGAACTTCACCAACCGCGCCTCCCACAACAAGCTACAGAGATGAGGGGAAGGCGAGGAAAGGGCCGGACTTTAACCTGAGCCAGCCTATTATCCAGAGCTGGTGATGATATCTGGTGGCGGGAGGAACCATGGCTTGTTAGCCATTGGGGATGGACTGATACGTTGTACTAGCACTCTCCGCAGATCAAGAAGCGCCAGACGAGCTCCGATCCTGAGAGAAGGCCTCGTCCACGACCAATGGATCTTGAAATCAAGGTTAGTTATACAGAATCAGATACCTTTCCTCCATTACATTATGTGTGCGGCCGTCCATGATTACAATGCTAAAGAGGAGTGGTGTTGCAGGCTGCTATTGAGGAAGAGAGAGCAAATACCCAGGAGCTTCTGGCGGAGGAAAGGAGGCAGGCGGCGGAGAGGGAGAGGGAGACTGAGGAGAGGACAGCTAGGCTTTTGGAAGAGGAGAGGAACCGGAACGACTTAGCTAACCGAGCCATATAGGAGCTCTTCGCGGTAAGTTTCTTCTGCATATTAGCTAAATCATGCACGCAATGTTCCTTTCATTAGTAAGTAATATGACTGACTCGTCAAAACCAAATGTGCAGTCCATGTGCGAGAAGACCGGTCAGACCCCTCCGCCGATGCCAGTCATTGCTCCGGCGGACACGGTGAGTTTCATTTGAATGGACATTACTTATTATTCTTCACATTTGTGTTGCATCATGCTAACGAGACATTGCAAATGATCTTTAATTTGGTGCAGCATAACTCCTGACAAGCATCGACGTCTGCCATTGGCGCGAGCAAGAACCCCGATCCTTCACCTACGGGTTGACGGTAAGTTTTGCCTAGTGCTTTGCTTAATTAGCTCCAAAATGACCTATTTAACCTAGGATAGCTCTAAAATGACCTATACTTAGCATTTTTTCCTCCAAAATGACTAAATATGCTTAGCTAGCTCAAAATTGACATATTTAACCTAGGATAGCTCTAAAATGACCTATACTTAGCATTTTTTCCTCGGGCTGCTCAGGACTTTCGGAAGACCGATTGGTATTTCGAAGTCTTTTGCGAAATACCTGAATCAATTGGGATGAGAAGATACTCGGTAAGTGCGAGAAATTATCCATAGGGCTATTCAGGTGGCAAAGAACTGCAAGGCAGTAGGCACAGGGTATTATCGAAACAATAGAGAGAATTTTGGGGTATCTTGTAATAACAAGATTAACGGAGAATGATTGTATGAACGACAAGTGTATGACGTTATCCATAAGGATATGTCGGTGGTAGGAAAATGCAAAAGCAATGAGCACAAAGTTTCGGGAGAACATTGGAGAGTATCTTCGGAACCTTCTGGTGAAATAGCTGATTATCTGGAATAAAGGGGCTCTCCGAGGGAAAGTGATCACGAGATCCTAATGTTAGATTTAGTAAAATTCATTTAACCCGGATAGAAGAGAGATGAGAGTCCCAGAGTATAGACGAGGAATAAAAAGATCCTAATACCACCCAATGGCGACGTGGGCCCGTAAGCCACACGGCCATGTTAGTAAAAGCTTTGTAATGACTAGACTCAACTTCGGCCAAGGAGTTCGAAGGGGGATTCCTACACGCAGTCGGCTCTGATACCAACTTGTGACGCCCTCGATTCAATCGTACACTAATCATACACACAAATGTGTACGATCAAGATCAAGGACTCACGGGAAGATATCACAACACAACTCTAGACACAAATTAAAATAATACAAGCCTTGTATTACAAGCCAGGGGCCTCGAGGGCTCGAATACATAAGCTCAAAAATAAAAGAGTCAGCGGAAGCAACATTATCTTAGTACAGACATGAGTTAAACAAGTTTTCCTTGAGAAGGCTAGCACAAAAACAACAACGATCAAAAAGGCAAGGCCTCCTGCCTGGGAGCCTCCTAACTACTCCAAATCGTCAGCGGCCGTCGCGTATTAGTTGGCACCCTCAGGGTAGTAGTAATCATCAGTGGTGACATCTGGCTCCTGGGATCCGTCATCTGGTCAAAACAATCGGGTATGGGAGAAAAGAGGTAGCAAAGCAACCGTAAGTACTCATCCAAAGTACTCGCAAGACTTACATCAGGTCTAAACTAAGTATGCATCTGTATCAAAGGAATGGGCTGTATCTGTGGACTAAACCACGGAATGCCAGAAGGGAAGGGGAAAAGCCTAGCCTATCGAAGACTAGCATCTTCAATCATCTTGCAGCATATAAGAGAGTACAGATCAACATAATGTAAAGTAGTAGTAGTGTTATCAACCTCGGCCAGAGATCCTTTCTCGACGCCCTGCGAGAAAGCAATCCCAGAGCCATACTATCCATTACTCATAACCATTTCTCATCTCAAGTAACCAATTCTATTTGTATCGATCGGGATACAACTCCAAGTGTCCGTTACCGTAGGACATGCTAATGATAGATGTTTTCTTCCTTGCAGGGGTGCACCAACTTACCCACCACGCTCGATTAACTCCGGTCGGACACACTTTCCTGGGTCATGCCCGGCCTCGGCCAAACAATACGCCGCAACCCGACCTAGGCTTAATAGAGAGGTCAACACGTCGGACTAAGCCTATGCCCTAGGGGTCATGGGCCATCTCCCTGGGAACAACTGCATGTTGTGTGGGCGGCCGGTGAGCAGACCTAGCTATCTCCTTCAACAAGGCAGGAGCTTACGCAGTCCAACCCGGCGCACGCCGCTCAATCGCTGACGTATATTAAGCTTCGGCTAATGCATACGACGCAAAACGCCCATCCAATGCCCACGTGATAGTTAGTGCTATCAGGCTAGAGGCCCCTCGGATCAAATATCCAAACCGTAGTGGATTAGGAGCACGCGGTAACGAGCAGAGACTCACGATTGATGTGACCCCGTCGCCCCGTCTCGAGTACTTGCGGCAAGGGCTAAGAATGCGCGGCCACGTATCATAAGTATCTCACGGGCACCTTCCAGGTCAACCCGACTCCACATCACTCGCTATTAAGCTCGCGCGGGTACCCCTCAGGGCCGACCCATCTTTAGTAACATGTCTCAGGGTAAAGTCATAGTGACCATAGTAACTGTGTGTCTAACACTAAGGGGAAAACCCGAGGAATCACTCCCGGTGAATTCCACTCGATGTTGTCATCAAGGTGAACGTAAGAGGATCTACCCTCGAGGTTCACGTTTGATGGGTTGCACGACAGAGCCATAACGGAAGTGGTAAGGAGGAAATCACCCTCGATGACCTCGACCATATAGCTACACTACGGAGATCTCATCAGGAGTGATGTAAGAGGTTCCACCCTCGGCACTCAATGGTAACTCCGCAGAGTTGTACAACTAGGGGGTGATGTGCGGTGTCGGGGCCTAGACGTCGATCACGTTGATCGAGTCATCGAACATAAAGCGAGGCAACTGGGACAAGGTGGGGGTCACTGATGGATCTCTAACCAACCTATACTAAGCAGTTTAGGATAAGCAGGTAAGGTATGAAAGCAGGTAACAAAAACAGGCTATGCATCAGAGTAGGATCATACATAAAGCAGTAGCATTTCTAATGCAAGCATGAGAGGGAAAGAAATGGGTGATATCGGAATGCTCAAGGAGGGTTTTCTTGCCTGGTTGCTCTAGCAAGGAGGGGGTCGTCGTCGACGTAGTCGATCACAAGGGCAGCATCGGTCTCGGGGTCTACCGGAGAGAAGAGGGGGAAGAAACAGTAAATATAAAGCAAACGTAGCACCACAAAGCATATCATGGCAATAAGATGTGCCGGGTGTGACCTAACGTATGGCTACACGATATAGGTGAAGGGGGAATTCAACCGGGAATGTTTTCCCGGTTCCGGACCTTGTCAGATAGATGATCGGAGGGGGAAAATATTCCATGTTGAGATAGTTAGAGGCATCTGACATGTATGTGGGTAGCGTATTCGGGTTCGTCTCGTCGTTCTGAGCAACTTTCATGTACAAAGTTTTCCCATCCGAGGTACGGTTTATTTTATATTAATTTTAAAAGATTTAAATCATTTTTGGGATTTATTTAATTATTTAAATTCACATTATCCAGAATAGTAGAATATGACGCCAGCATGACAGCAAGCTGACGTCAGCAGTCAACTGTGTAGTTGACTGGGTCAACTACGTGTGGGTCCCGCATGGCATACACTGTTTAGTTTAATTAGGGTTTAGCTAATTAATTATTGTTTAATTAAACTAACAGATTAATTATATTAATTAAATAGGATTAATTAACCTAATTAATTCATTTAATTATTATTTATTTATAATTTTAATTTTTTATTTAAAAAAAGTTCTATACGGTGGGCCCCTACTGCCAGGGGCCCAGGAGGGCACTGGAACGGGTGCTAGCGGGCGAAAGGGCAGCGGGTGCTGGCGGAGGCCACAGCCCGCCCCGGTGCGGGGCGAGGCCGTGGCCCGCTCTGGCGGCGGGGGCACCGGCGCGGCGCGGCCAGGCGCACGATGGCGGTCGGCGGCGGTGACCGGGGCGGCGTGAACGGCGGCGAGAAGGGGGTAGGGGCGCGGCCGGGGCGTCATCCGCGGGGCTGCCGCGGCTGCAGTGGGTGCAGTGTGGGCCCATGGGAGGGAACGCCATGGGCGCACGCGAGCGCGGCTGGAGGTGGGACGCCGGTGGCAGCGAGCAAGAGCGGGGGCGGGAGCGAGCAGCAACAGGGGAACCGGGGTGCGGCGTCGCCGGAGACGAGTGATGGAGGCGGCCGGCAGGACAGCAGCAACTGCTGCAAGGCAGCAGGCGGGAGGCGCGCTGCAGCGAAGCGGCATGCGTGGTGGCCAGCACAAGCAGCGGGCGACCGGGGCAGACGCGGGGAGCAGCGAGCGGGGCATGGGCAAGGCCGGCGTGAGGCGAGAGCGTTTGGGCGCGGGCGTGACCGAGGATGCCGTTGGCGTATGGAGCTAGGGGTAGAGGGCGCGGCCACGGCGCGTGCACGGGCACGGGACGACGCGGGCGCACGGTGACCGGACGAGCAGAGGGGGTCGCTCACGGTGTAGTGTAGGGGTTCGAGGGCAGCGGTGCGCAGGGAGCGGCTTGGGGAGGAGGACGAGGCCGACGGGGACGGAGAGGAGGCAGCGGCGATTGCTCCGGCGACGTCGTCGTACGGCGAGGGCGAGGCGGCGTCGGGTGGCGAGCGGTGGCCTCCTCCTCTCGATCCAATCGGGAGAGAGGGGGAGGAGATATTTTGGAGAGGGGGAGTGGGGAGTGTCGGTGGGAGTGGAAGCGTGGGGGGTTATGGAGATGGTCGGTTGGGCCTGAGGGGCCAGCGGGCTGGTGCTAGCCGGCTGGGCCTCTTGGCCCAGTTGGCCAGGGGGGATTCCTTTTCATTTTTTTGTTTGTGTTTCTTTTTATTTATTTACTTTTCTGTTTTAAAACATTTTAATTTATTTAGGCATTTTATAAAACTGCGTCTGCTACACCATAATTATCTAGGTAATATTTAGTACAGAGCAAACATTTTTATTTTAATGTTTGAAAACTTTTATTATTTAACTTTATTTTAAATTTGAATTTGAATCGGTTTTGAACTAACCCGAGATTAACTACAGTGACAGAGGTGACGTGGCATCGTTAACGTGGGATTACTGTAGCATGATTACCCGGACATTACAAAACTCCTCCACTGCAAGAAATCTCGTCCCGAGATTTAGGAGGCAGAGTAAGGTGGAAAGATCTAGTTACGAAATTCTAACGAATCTTCTCGGTCTTGGTTGCTCTTCTTGAAGAGGTCTATCCATTACATTGATGTCTTCATTTCTCCAGGTAACCATGGTGAAGTCGATATCCTTTCTTCAGGATCTCCATCGTACTTACGTAAAGGATAAGGGGATAACTCCGAGAGAACGGATCTCTGAAAGGTTGACTATCTGGTTGATAACATCAGGGAAGGTGGGGGAGAGTAACTCTCGAATTAAAACTTAAGAAAATATCGAGAGCAAAGTAAGGAGGTATCATGAGAAGTTTCGAGCGGACAGGCAATCGTTCGATGCCTGAAACAGGGCGTGAAAAGGGTTCGGAGCAACGGGAATAAGCATTGTGTCTGATACTAGAATTGATGATCTCTCGGAAGGTGGCTTGTGCATAACATATGATGCCACGCGCGAGGAATAATCTTGGAAACAGGGGGTGTACCGGAAAGTCAGGCTTTGATCCTGTGGAACTGTGGGTTATGGGCCCACCATGTGGGTTAAAAGTAGGAGCGGTGACATTTTGCACAGTCATGATAGCAAGGCATGTCAGAGAGTAGCATGTTAGATATGTCGGCAACAACGTCGGTACCAAGGGCGAGGGATGAAGAGAACCATTTTCCTGCTCGTTGAAACGAGGCGGACCAATAGGCAAAGTTCTCGTCCATCGGTGGCTATCGAAATGTCATCAACAATAGAAACAGGGTCTCACTGACAGAGTTGTACATCGAGGTGTTTACATAAGCAATGAATTATTACTGCTTAGATTATATAGATCACAAGAAAGGTCAAACAAACCAATGGAAAGGAAAATGTGATCATCAGGTTAAGCAAAACAATGGAAAGGAAAAAATGTGTTTAAACACATATTTCAGGGGTATATCCTTCCCAAGGACAAGCAGAGCATGATATCCATGATAGGATATAATGTAGAAAACCCTTTAGGAAAGGGGAGAGAAATATCATGACATTACCCATACAACGGTGTTTGGGGTAATTAATAAAGAACTTGTAGCATTGTGCTTCAAATGTTCTTATTGAAAAATCAGGTACCACAGACATGCTTGAGATAGCATTGACATGGTCTTCAAGCAAAGGGCATACTTTGTATACACAAAGGATCCATCAGGAACAACTAATAGAATAAGTCTTACAATATCCTCATGGAAGAATGGCTAACCTTACTAAAATGGAAAGTATAACAATAGGTCCTCCGGCCAGGTGTGCTAGGCACGACATCACATTACCGGGTCACATAAAGACCAAGGTGATAACTCTTGGGAATATGTTCCAACCATCATATCTGGCCGAGATTCAGATCTGATTGGTGTCAGGATAACTCAGACTCGGAATGCCCGAGAAGAAAGGTGCAACACAAATTGTCGAGATGACATTGTAAGATTCTCGGAGATTTAACTATGAAAGCGGGTTCCAAAACAAGAGTTCATCATTAAATGAAGGAGAGGTGAGGAGTTGGCTGAGTGACTCAGCGACAATTCATTGAGACTTTCAAAAGGTGGATTTCCACACTTATGTGAACAAGAGGATAACATTTGTCGGATCAAATGATATAATGATGTATGCTCGAAGAAAACATACACAATTAAACATTGGCTGAAAAGTGCACCCAAAAATCTGGACTAGGTAGCACGATCAATGTTTGAATGATGATTCAATAAGCAACAGACTTAGAATGAGGTTATCGACCATTAAGGTCAAAGCAATAGGGTTGCTAGAATTCTTGAATTTTACACATCACAGACCATTTGTTGGTATTCTGGTTAGAAACAACACAGGGACCAAGGGAAGAATGGTGATGGTGATAAGTATCACTAGTATCAAGAATTCTAAAGACGTGGTGAAATTCCCACGACATCCTTGACATAAAAGATGGTAATACTCCAAGGAAAAGAAGAAAAAAATGCTGGATAGCAAGGATCTCAAGGTATAACACAAAACACAAATAAGTTTGTGTTGGACGGAAGGCAATAAAGTGGTCAATGATAACACAAACCATTGAGGGGAGAGGATGGTATTTCTCATCATGAATTCGATATATATCTTGGAAGAGCTCAGGATGTTCATGATGATCATGACACATTTGTCGAGAGATTTCATGAAGATGTAATTGGTCGGCGATGACATCAAGTCAAATGATGATGAAGCGAAAGGTTATGGGAACCAAGTGTACGACACAAAATCGAAATCAAGTTTGTTGTTCAAGGAGAAATGATATGACGAGGAAGATCGACGTAAGATTAGGTCATCGTCGAATATTGTGCTCCGAGAAGAAGGACCAGGTAGCACAATTAAAATTTAGCACGATAATTATATAGCCAATCGGGCTAGGAATTACTTGAAGGATTATTAAACTCGTAAGCAACGAAAATTACTTAGAGTTATTGAATCAGAGTACAGACTCGATTCACTATCGGTGTCCTTGAGTGTCTAACAACTCAGAACCCGGGGAAAATTGGAGTCGATGAGAAATAATACTTGAAGAATAACTCATAAGAAGTAATATGGTTCTGTGATATTATCGAGATACCACGGGGTAATACTCGAAGGTAGACCATAACAGAGGTTGCAGAGGTGTATTGATCTGTCAAAGACAAGTGCTCAAAATTGCACGAGAAATGGAATCAAGGAGAAACATGGTCGGAACCACGTCCACAGATTCAAGATGAACTTATAACAAGGGGATAATTATTTTAAGAGAAGCTTCCATGATAGGATCTGCATCGTGTCCATGGGCATGAACACAAAGGTTCAAGGTCGACTCCCACTTCTTCAATGTATAACCTTCCATTCACCTCTCGCTTTTCGAAAATGACATTAGTTGTTAAAAGTTTTACCTGGTGCAATACCAAATAAGTATGACCCGTGAAATCTTTCAGGTTCACACAGATTAAGGAATGCATAGTTTCAACCCATCAGGGCATAGTAGAACCATATACCACAAACTCCAGGGGTAAATAACTCAAGCTCGATAGTAGAGCATGGTTGGCCAAATCAGAGAATGCTATTTACCAATGGCATTATGTATCATGGAAGAATTCACAAGGGGGTTAAATATGAAGGACATTGTCGCATAGTAATCCAACAAAGGATCTGACGGTCCATAGCAGAGCTGATGTGAGCATCAGCACACAACCAATTGAAGAAAGAATGCAATGGCCTCGGATTATAGAACATTTGGATAATTCGATGCTTAGAAATCAAAGGAATTATGATTTCCAAAATGAAGGATCATAAGCATACGCTCTGATCAAGGGTGGATAAGTTGAATAGACCTAAGGGTACAATCGTCGACAAATAGATTGGTCGAGAACCAGCTCATGTTCCAAAATGACATCTGAGCCGGTAAGATAATTTGAAAGGATCAACTAATGATTGCGAGCATTCGCAACACATTGTATCAACAGACTCAAAATGATAATGACAAAGGATGATAGTAAGATTACGAGATTTATGGCATTAACCATAACGCAAGCAAGCAAGAATTTCAGGAGCAATAGGCTGCTCAGGCCTTTCAGAAGACCGAATGGTATTTCTAAGTCTTTTGCGAAATACCTGAATCAATTGGGATGAGCAGATACTCGGTAAGTGCGAGAAATAATCCATAGGGTTATTTAGGTGGCAAAGAACTGCAAGGCAGTAGGCACAGGGTATTCTCGGAACAATAGAGAGAATTTTGGGGTATCTTGTAATAACAAGATCAACGGAGAATGATTGTATGAACGACAGTGTATGACGTTATCCATAAGGATATGTCGGTGGTAGGAAAATGCAAAAGCAATGAGCACAAAGTTTCGGGAGAACATTGGAGAGCATCTTCGGAACCTTCTAGTGAAATAGTCAATCATCTGGAATGAAGGGGCTCTCCGAGGGAAAGTGATCATGAGATACTAATGTTAGATTTGGTAAAATTCATTTAACCCGAATAGAAGAGAGATGAGAGTCCCAGAGTATAGATGAGGAATAAAAAGATCCTAATACCATTCAATGGCTACGTGGGCCCGTAAGCCACACAGCCATGTTAGTAAAAGTTTTGTAATGACTAGACTCAACTTCGGCCAAGGAGTTGGAAGGGGGATTCCTACACGCAGTCGGCTCTGATACCAACTTGTGACGACCTCGATTCAATCGTACACTAATCATACACACAAATGTGTACGATCAAGATCAAGGACTCACGGGAAGATATCACAACACAACTCTAGACACAAATTAAAATAATACAAGCCTTGTATTACAAGCCAGGGGCCTCGAGGGCTCGAATACATAAGCTCAAAAATAAAAGAGTCAGCGGAAGCAACATTATCTTAGTACAGACATGAGTTAAACAAGTTTTCCTTGAGAAGGCTAGCACAAAAACAACAACGATCGAAAAGGCAAGGCCTCCTGCCTGGGAGCCTCCTAACTACTCCAAATCGTCAGCGGCTGTCACGTATTAGTTGGCACCCTCGGGGTAGTAGTAATCATTAGTGGTGACATCTGGCTCCTGGGATCCGTCATCTGGTCAAAACAATTGGGTATGGGAGAAAAGAGGTAGCAAAGCAACCGTAAGTACTCATCCAAAGTACTCGCAAGACTTACATCAGGTCTAAACTAAGTATGCATCTGTATCAAAGGAATGGGCTGTATCTGTGGACTAAACTGCAGAATGCCAGAAGGGGAGGGGAAAAGCCTAGCCTATCGAAGACTAGCATCTTCAAGCATCTTGCAGCATATAAGAGAGTACAGATCAACATAATGTAAAGTAGTAGTAGTGTTATCAACCTCGGCCAAAGATCCTTTCTCGACTCCCTGCGAGAAAGCAATCACAGAGCCATACTATCCATTTCTCATATCCATTTCTCATGTCAAGTAATCAATTCTAGTTGTATCGATCGGGATACAACTCCAAGTGTCTGTTACCGTAGGATAGGCTATCGATAGATTTTTCTTGCCTACACGGGTGCACCAACTTACCCACCACGCTCGATTAACTCCGGCCGGACACACTTTCCTGGGTCATGCCCGGCCTCGGCCAAACAATACGCCGCAACCCGACCTAGGCTTAATAGAGAGGTCAAGACGCCGGACTAAGACTATGCCCTAGGGGTCATGGGCCATCTCCTCGGGAACTCGTGCACGTTGCGTGGGCGGCAGGTGAGCAGACCTAGCTACCTCCTTCAACAAGGCAGGAGCTTACGCAGTCAAACCCGGCGTGCGCCGCTCAATTGCTGACGTATATTAAGCTTCGGCTGATGCATACGACACGGAACGCCCATACAATGCCCACGTGATGGTTAGTGCTATCAGGCCAGAGGCCCCTCGGATCAAATATCCAAACCGTATTGGATTAGGAGCATGGGGTAATGAGTAGAGACTCACGATAGATGTGACCCCGTCACCCCGTCTCGAGTACTTGCGGCAAGGGCTAAGAATGCCTGGCCATGCCTCGTAAGTATCCCGTGGGCACCTTCCAGGTCAACCCGACTCCACATCACTCGCTATTAAGCTCGCGCGGGTACCCCTTAGGGCCGACCCATCTTTAGTAACATGGCTCAGGGTAAAGTCATAGTGACCATAGTAACTGTGTGTCTAACACTAAGGGGAAAACCCGAGGAATCACTCCCGGTGAATTCCACTCGATGTTGTCATCAAGGTGAACGTAAGAGGATCTACCCTCGAGGTTCACGTTTGATGGGTTGCACGACAGAGCCGTAACGGAAGTGGTAAGGAGGAAATCACCCTCGATGACCTCGACCATATAGCTACACTACGGAGATCTCATCAGGAGTGATGTAAGAGGTTCCACCCTCGGCACTCGATGGTAACTCCGCAGAGTCGTACAACTAGGGGGTGATGTGCGGTGTCGGGGCCTAGACGTCGATCACATTGATCGAGTCATCGAACATAAAGCGAGGCAACTGGGACAAGGTGGGGGTCACTGATGGATCTCTAACCAACCTATAGTAAGCAGTTTATGATAAGCAGGTAAGGTATGAAAGCAGGTAACAAAAACAGGCTATGCATCAGAGTAGGATCATACATAAAGCAGTAGCATTTCTAATGCAAGCATGAGAGGGAAAGAAATGGGTGATATCGGAATGCTCAAGGAGGGTTTTCTTGCCTGGTTGCTCTAGCAAGGAGGGGGTCGTCGTCGACGTAGTCGATCACAAGGGCAGCATCGGTCTCGGGGTTTACCGGAGAGAAGAGGGGGAAGAAACATTAAATATAAAGCAAACATAGTACCACAAAGCATATCATGGCAATAAGATGTGCCGGGTGTGACCTAACGTATGGCTACACGATATAGGTGAAGGGGGAATTCAACCGGGAATGTTTTCCCGGTTCCGGACCTGTGTCAGATAGATGATCGGAGGGGGAAAATGTTCCATGTTGAGATAGTTAGAGGCATCTGACATGTATGTGGGTAGCGTATTCGGGTTTGTCTCGTCGTTCTAAGCAACTTACATGTACAAAGTTTTCCCATCCGAGGTATTGTTTATTTTATATTAATTTTAAAAGATTTAAATCATTTTTAGGATTTATTTAATTATTTAAATTCACATTATCCAGAATAGTAAAAGATGACGCCAGCATGACAGCAAGCTGACGTCAGCAGTCAACTGTGTAGTTGACTGGGTCAACTACGTGTGGGTCCTGCATGTCATACACTGTTTAGTTTAATTAGGTTTAGCTAATTAATTACTGTTTAATTAAACTAACATAGTAATTATATTAATTAAATAGGATTAATTAACTTATTAATTAATTAATTAATTTATTATTTATTTATTTATTTATAATTTTATAATTTTATTTTTTTTAAAACGTTCTGCATGGTGGGGCCCCTACTGCGAGTGGCCCAGGAGGTGACTTAAACAGGTGCTAGCGGGCGAAAGGGCAGCGGGTGCTGGCAGAGGCCACAGCCCGCCTAGGTGCGGGGCGAGGCCGTGGCCCGCTCTGGCGGCGGGGGCACCGGCGCGGCGCGGCCTGGGGCCTAGCGCGCAGCCAGCCGCACGACGGCGGTCGGAGGTGGTGACCGGGGCGGCGTGAACGGCGGCGAGAAGGGGGTAGGGGCGCAGCCGGGGCGTCATCCGCGGGGCTGCCGCAGCTGCAGCGGGCGCGGTGTGGGCGCGTGGGGGGAGGGAACGCCATGGGCACACGCGAGCGCGGCTGGAGGCGAGACGCCGGTGGCAGCGAGCGAAAGCAGGGGAACCGGGGTGCGGCGTCGCCGGAGACGAGTGACGGAGGCGGCCGGGAGAACAGCAGCAGCTGCTACAAGGCAGCAGGCGGGAGGCGCGCTACAGCGAAGCGGCGGGCGTGGTGGCCAGCACAAGCAGCGGGCGACCGGGGCAGACGCGGGGAGCAGCGAGCGGGGCATGGGCAAGGCCGGCCTGAGGCGAGAGCGTTCGGGCACGGGCGTGACCGGGGATGCCGTGGGCGTACGGAGCCAGGGGAGAGGGCGCGACCACGGCGCGTGCACGGGCATGGGACGGCGCGGGCGCACGGTGGCCGGACGAGGAGAGGGGTGGCTCACGGGGTAGTGTAGGGGTTCGAGGGCAGCGGTGCGCGGGGAGCGGCTTGGGGAGGAGGACGAGGACGACGGGGACGGAGAGGAGGCAGCGGCGATTGCTCCGGCGATGTCGTCGTGCGGCGAGGGCGAGGCGGCGTCGGGCGGCGAGCGGTGGCCTCCTCCTCTCGATCCAATCGGGAGAGAGGGGGAGGAGATATTTTGGAGAGGGGGGGAGTGGGGAGTGTCGGTGGGAGTGGGAGCGTGGGGGGGGGGTTATGGGGATGGCCGGTTGGGCCTGAGGGGCCAGTGGGCTGGTGCTGGCCGGCTGGGCCTCTTGGCCCAGTTGGCCAGGGGGATTCCTTTTCATTTTTTTGTTTTTGTTTCCTTTTATTTATTTATTTTTCTGTTTTAAAACATTTTAATTTACTTAGGCATGTTATAAAACTGCGTCTGCTACACCATAATTATCTAGGTAATATTTAGTAGAAACCGAACATTTTTATTTTAATGTTTGAAAACTTTTATTATTTAACTTTATTTTAAATTTGAATTTGAATCGGTTTTGAACTAACCCGAGATTAACTACAGTGACAGAGGTGACGTGGCATCTTTAACGTGGGATTACTGTAGCATGATTACCCGGGCATTACACCTTTCCTCCATTACATTATGTGTGTGGCCGTCGATGATTACAATGCTAAAGAGGAGTGGTGTTGTAGCCTGCTATTGAGGAAGAGAGAGCAAAGACCCAGGAGCTTCTGGCGGAGGAAAGGGGGCAGGCGGCAGAGTGGGAGAGGGAGACTGAGGAGAGGACAGCTAGGCTTTTGGAGGAGGAGAGGAACCGGAACGACTTGGCTAACCATGCCATATACGAGCTCTTCACGGTAAGTTTCTTCTGCATATTAGCTAAATCATGCACGCAATGTTCCTTTCATTAGTAACTAATATGTCTGACTCATCAAAACCAAATGTGCAGTCCATGTGCGAGAAGAACGGTCAGACCCCTCCGTCGATGCCAGTCATTGCTCCGGCGGACACGGTGAGTTTCATTTGAATGGACATTACTTATTAGTCTTCACATTTGAGTTGCATCATGCTAACGAGACATTGCAAATGATCTTTAATTTGGTGCAGCATAACTCCCGACAAGCATCGACGTCTGCCATTGGCGGGAGCAAGAACCCCGATCCTTCACCTATGGGTTGACGGTAAGTTTTGCCTTGTGCTTTGCTTAATTAGCTCCAAAATGACCTATTTAACCTAGGATAGCTCTAAAATGACCTATACTTAGCATTTTTCCTCCAAAATGACTTAATATGCTTAGCTAGCTCAAAATTGACCTATTTAACCTAGGATAGCTCTAGAATGACCTATACTTAGCATTTTTTTCCTCCAAATGACCTATTTTACAGATATAAGTTGCATCATAATAATCTTCACATTTTAGTTGCATCATAATAATCTTCTTCTTCTAGTCTTCTTCTTCTAAACTTTCTTCTTTCCCATTTTGTAGATTTGCTTCAGATCACGGAAGCTTGGGTTGATGGAGTGCTTGTCTTTAGTTTTTGTTTTGACTTTGTGAAACTTGCTACCTATGATGAAACTGTGTAATATTGATGAAACTATGTATATGTATGGATGAAACTTGCTACTATTGGTAATATGTGTTGGATATGTGTTGGATATATTTGCTTTCATGACTATTGGTAATATGTGTTGATATAGGCACTTTGCCATCTGCTGGCTGATGGCAAAGAGGCCACGTGGCAGCAACCTGTGTAGCGCTCATCTGGCCTATTTGTTCTCTTTGCCATCCGCCAGCAGATGGCAAAGAGCCTGCATCCTTTGCCATCAGATGGTGGATGGCAAAGAGCTTGCAGCCTTTGCCATCAGCTGGCGGATGGCAAAGAGCCTGCAACCTTTGACATCAGCTGGACGATGGCAAAGAGCCTGCACCCATTGTCATCAGCTAGCAGATGGCAAAGAGCTTGCAACCTTTGCCATCTGCTGGCGGATGGCAAAGCACGCCGTTAGCCTCCTAACGTGGCTAACCCTGTTCCTCACGCTTTGCCATCGGCCAGCTGATGGCAAAGGCTACAGGCTCTTTTCCATCTGCCAGCAGACGGCAAAGAAGCCTTTACCAGAGTTTATTCAGCCGGCCCTTTGCAATCTGCTAGCAGATGACAAAGCCCTTTGCCATCTGCCATCCGTGCCTTTGCCATCTGCCATGGAAGATGGCAAAGTGCCTGATTCCAGTAGTGTGCCTTTTCCTTTTGAACTTGCAAAGCGTAACATTTTCGTGCGACCGATCGATAGAAATCAAGAACAAAATGACGAGGGCAGTGCTTTCCCGTGCGTTAGGGGGGCTAGTTTGAGTGATATGTTGTGCTACAATGCCGTCCACTTGCTCCATTTTTATGTAAGCACAACACCGGCGCCCGACCACTATGTCCGGAC
Organism: Triticum urartu; assembly: GCF_056163025.1. Taxonomy (NCBI): domain Eukaryota; kingdom Viridiplantae; phylum Streptophyta; class Magnoliopsida; order Poales; family Poaceae; genus Triticum; species Triticum urartu. The sequence continues at coordinate 282,350,066 of NC_141877.1, forward strand.
ATGAACCCGAGAAAGCCGACCAATGCCTTTGCCTCCTCCTCATCCGCCTCGATAACCTCCTCCCCCGGAGCACAAGGTTCTGAAGATTTCCGCCTCCACGTCGCCGTCAAGCGGCTAATCGGCCACCGATGTTTATCCCACCAAGCTTGGCGTCGACTGAGTGGAGGAGGGGTGGCCTTCCTGGGACAAGAGCGGCAACGACCTACCGTGTACTACTCTTCCTCACTGCCGGGTGCGCCCGCGTATGCGTGTGATACGTCTCCAACGTATCTATAATTTTTGATTGTTCCATGCTATTATATTATCTGTTTTGGATGTTAATGGGCTTTATTTTACACTTTTATATTATTTTTGGGACTAACCTATTAACCGGAGGCCCATCCCAAATTGCTATTTTTTGCCTATTTCAGTGTTTCGTAGAAAAGGAATATCAAACGGAGTCCAAACAGAATGAAACCTTCGGGAACATGATTTTTGGAACAAACGTGATCCAGAGGACTTGGAGTGGACGTCAAGCAATCAACGAGGCGGCCACGAGGCAAGGGGGCGCGCCTACCCCCATGGGCGCGCCCTCCCCCCTCGTGGGCCCCTCGTTGCTCCACCGACCTACTTATTCCTCCTATATATGTTCACATACCCCGCAAACATCCAGGAGCACCACGAAACCTTATTTCCACCGCCGCAACCTTCTGTACCCAAGAGATCCCATCTTGGGGCCTTTTCCGGAGCTCCGCCGGAGGGGGCATCGATCACGGAGGGCCTCTACATCAACTCCATGGCCCCTCCGATGATGTGTGAGTAGTTTACCTCAGACCTTCGGGTCCATATCTAGTAGCTAGATGTCTTCTTATCTCTCTTTGGGTCTCAATACAAAGTTCTCCTCGATTCTCTTGGAGATCTATTCGATGTAATCTTCTTTTCCGGTGTGTTTGTCGAGATCCGATGAATTGTGGGTTTATGATCCAGATTATATATGAACAATATTTGAATCTTCTCTGAATTCTTTTATGTATGATTGGTTTATCTTTGCAAGTCTTTTCGAATTATCAGTTTGGTTTGGCCTACTAGAGCTAGATAATTTTTCTCCAGTGCTTCACTTATATCTTTTTAGAGCACGGTGGTGGTTTTATTTTATAGAAATTATTGATCTCTCATGCTTCACTTATATTATTTTGAGAGTCTTTTAGAACAGCATGGTAATTTGCTTTAGCTATAAAATTAGTCCTAATATGATAGGCATCCAAGATGGGTATAATAAAAACTTCCATATAGAGTGCATTGAATACTATGATAAGTTTGATACCTGATGATTGTTTTGAGATATTAAGATGGTGATATTAGAGTCATGCTAGTTAAGTAATTCTGAAATTGAGAAATACTTGTGTTGAGGTTTGCAAGTCCCGTAGCATGCACGTATGGTAACCGTTGTGTGACAAATTTGAAGCAGGATGTGTTGTTTGGTTGCCTTCCTTATGAGTGGCAGTGGGGGACGAGCGATGGTCTTTTTCTACCAATCTATCCCCCTAGGAGCATGCGCATAGTGCTTGGTTTTGATGATTTGTAGATTTTTGCAATAAGTATGTGAGTTCTTTATGACTAATGTTGAGTCCATGGATTATACGCACTCTCACCCTTCCATCATTGCTAGCCTCTTCGGTACCGTGCATTGCCCTTTCTCAACTCGAGAGTTGGTGCAAACTATGCCGATGCATCCAAACCCCGTGATATGATACGCTCTTTCACACATAAACCTCCTTATATCTTCCTCAAAACAGCCACCATACCTACCTATTATGGCATTTCCATAGACAATCCGAGATATATTGCCATGCAACTTTCCACTGTTCCGTTTTTTATGATACGCTCCATCAATGTCATATTGCCTTGCATGATCATGTAGTTGACATCGTATTTATGGCAAAGCCACCACTCATAATTTTTATACATGTCACTCTTGAATCACTGCACATCCCGGTACACCGCCAGAGGCATTCATATAGAGTCATATTTGTTCTAGTATCGAGTTGTAATTTTTGAGTTGTAAATAAATATAAGTGTGATGATCATCATTATTAGAGCATTGTCCTGTGAGGAAATAAAAAAAGAGAGAAAGGCCAAATAAAAAAAGAGAAGGCCCAAAAAAAGAAAAAAAAGAGAGACGGGGCAATGTTACTATCATTTTTCCACACTTGTGCTTCAAAGAAGCACCATCATCTTCATGATAGAGAGTCTCTTATTTTGTCACTTTCATATACTAGTGAGAATTTTCATTATAGAACTTGGCTTGCATATTCCAACAATGGGCTTCCTCAAAATGCCCTAGGTCTTCGTGAGCAAGCAAGTTGGATGCACACCCACTTAGTTTCTTTTGTTGAGCTTTCGTACATTTATAGCTCTAGTGCATCTGTTGCATGGCAATCCCTACTCCTCACATTGACATCAATTGATGGGCATCTCCATAGCCCATTGATTAGCCGCGTCAATGTGAGACTTTCTCCTTTTTTGTCTTCTCCACACAACCTCCATCATCATATTCTATTCCACCCATAGTGCTATGTCCGTGGCTCGTGCTCTTGTATTGCGTGAAAGTTGAAAAAGTCTGAGAATACTAAAGTATGAAACAATTGCTTGGCTTGTCATCGGGGTTGTGCATGATGGAAGCATTTTGTGTGACGAAAATGAAGCATGGCCAAACTATATGATTTTGTAGGGATGAGCTTTCTTTGGCTATGTTATTTTGAGAAGACATAATTGCTTGGTTAGTATGCTTGAAGTATTATTGTTTTTATGTCAATATTAAACTTTTGTCTTGAATCTTTCGGATCTGAATATTCATGCCACAATAAAGAAAATTACATTGAGAATTATGTTAGGTAGCATTCCACATCAAAAATTCTGTTTTTATCATTTACCTACTCAAGGACGAGCATGAATTAAGCTTGGGGATGCTTGATACGTCTCCAACGTATCTATAATTTTTAATTGTTCCATGCTATTATATTATCTGTTTTGGATGTTTAATGGGCTTTAATATGCACTTTTATATTATTTTTGGAACTAACCTATTAACCAAAGGCCCAGTGCAAATTGCTGTTTTTTTGCCTATTTCAGTGTTTCGCAGAAAAGGAATATCAAATGGAATCCAAACGGAACGAAATCTTCGCGAGGATCTTTCTTGGAACAAACGCAACCCAGGAGACTTAGAGTACAAGTCTGGAAGTCCGCGATGCTTCCACGAGGCAGGGGCGCACCCAGGGGGTGTAGGCGCGCCCTCCACCCTCGTGGGCCTCACGGAGCTCCACCGACGTACTTCTTTCGCCTATATATACCCATGTACCCTAAAAACATCCAGGAGAGCCACGAAACCACTTTTCCACCGCTGTAACCTTCTGTCCCCGTGAGATCCCATCTTGAGGCCTTTTCCGGCGATATGTCGGAGGGGGATTTGATCACGGAGGGCTTCTACATCAACATCATAGCCTCTCCGATGATGTGTGAGTAGTTTACCACAGACCTTCGGGTCCATAGTTATTAGCTAGATGGCTTCTTCTCTCTCTTTGGTTCTCAATACAAAGTTCTCCTCGATGTTCTTGGAGATCTATTCGATGTAATACTCTTTTGCGGTGTGTTTGCCGAGATCATATGAATTGTGGGCTTATGAATTTGATTATCTATGAATATTATTTGGTTCTTATCTGAATTCTTATATGCATGATTTGATATCTTTGCAAGTCTCTTCGAATTATCGGTTTAGTTTGGCCTACTAGATTGATCTTTCTTGCAATTGGAGAAGTGCTTAGCTTTGGGTTCAATCTTGCGGTGTCCTTTCCCAGTGACAGTAGGGACAGCAAGGCACGTATTGTATTGTTGCAATTGTGGATAAAAAATGGGGTTTATATCATATTGCTTGAGTTTATCCCTCTACATCATGTCATCTTGCCTAATGCGTTACTCCGTTCTTATGAACTTAATACTCTAGATGCGTGCTGGATAGCGGTCGATGTGTGGAGTAATAGTAGTAGATGCAGAATCGTTTTGGTCTACTTGACACGGACGTGATGTCTATATTCATGATCATTGCCTTAGATATCATCATAACTATGCACTTTTCTATCAATTGCTCGGAAGTAATTTATTCACCCACTGTAATATATGCTATCATGAGATAAGCCACTAGTGAAACCTATGGCCCCCGGGTCTACTTTACATCATATAAGCTTCCGATCTATAGTTCTAGTTTACTATTTATTTTGCAATCTTTATTTTCCAATCTATACAACAAAAATACCAAAATATTTAATCTTTATCAGATCTCACTTTCGTAAGTGACTGTGAAGGGATTGACAACCCCTTTATCGCGTTGGTTGCGAGGTTCTTGATGTTTGTGCAGGTACTAGGCGACTTGCGTGTAGTCTCCTACTGGATTGAGATATTGGTTCTCAAAAACTGAGGGAAATACTTACACTACTTTGCTGCATCACCCTTTCCTCTTCAAGGCAAAACCAAGGCATGCTCAAGAGGTAGCAAGCCGCCGCATTGCGGTCAATTTGATGTCGCATCAGGGTGCCGCCGCACCTCCGCAGGCGAGGTCGCCTCTGCTTAGAGTGCCCGCCGTCGCGCCGCTGGGTCCCGCGGCACCCCAGCACCCTCCACTCGCAGAGCCGTCCAACACCGGTCGAGAGACAAGTGGAGAGGAAGCAGGTCCCGCCGCCACCCACGCCGGCCGGGCTTTGCCCGGCGGCGCCTCACGGTGGCGGCGGGGGAGGGGAGAAGGGAGGCGGCGGCTAGGGTTGCCCCCAGTCGCTCGCGGGAGCGACCCGGGAGGAAGGGAAGGGGGGTTGGTTCTCAATTTGGGGTTTTCGTTCAGAACCAGCCTTATTACACGGGATTTCTTTTATGAAGGCTATTGCTGACATGGAGCTGGTATACAGCCAGTAGTTGGGACTTCTATTAGCCATGCTCTTAGCTCGTTTTCCTATATAGTGTAGTTAATGCATTGATCTGATGTGCTAGTCTCTATTTTTTATTCTTTTCCTTCTCTCTGCAACTAGAGAACATGTTTGAGATGCAAATATGATCCCTAAACCAACTAAATGTAATATGATAAAGGTGATACAGCTCTCGGATATCCCTACACCCTTTATGAACAGTAAATTCGAAAAAAAAATCTGAAACTTTGTGACATCAAATATGTTCAAACGTTTCAGGTGCTTGGAAATTTTAACAACGAAATATCATATAGAGAAAGGTGTACACATGAGAAACAGATATTTGTGCTTAAAGTGCTCAAAGTTTTGAGCACTAGTCTTTTTCTGGTGTAGAGCTCCTTGAATGTTTTTTCTGCATGAAAACTTGCAAGTACCTATAAAGTTTGAACATATTTGATGTCGCAAAGTTTCAGATTTTTTTTATTTATTTTCTGTATTTTTTTGAATTTACTGCTAATAAAGAGTGTAGGGACGAACCTTGGAGTTAAAAAACCACTATATGATTGATTACGTGTGGTGGTTGTCTCCAAAAACTTTCCACTATATATGATTGATTTATGTGTTAAGAGACAATGCATTGGATGTGCCTTTATAGTTTAGACATGCATTGATCCATGTTCTTAGTCAACCTAATTAGAGTACTTAATTTCCCGCAAAATAATAATAATTAGAGTGCTTAATTGGACTTTTGTATGAAGGGTGGGTGTATTGAAAGTTGTTTTCTGTGAAAAAGTTGGACTTTCAGTTTGGACAAGTGGTCAAAAGCTCGCGCAACCAGGCAGCTTAAGCTTTCATCCGTTTAAAATAATGTGCAAAGTCCCCAGCAAAAGGAAAATATAGAAAGTAGGCTGCCTACTAGATCACCAACCGTACCCCCTAGCAGCCTAGCTAGTACTCTTCCCAACCATCTGCAACAAGTTTGAACCAACTCAACCATCCTGCCTGACACCGCATGCAGCGCTCTCGTCATACTAAATCCTAACATGTTGGCGCGTGAACGACGCACGTGTGCAGCTATATAGCCCCTGCACCGCACCTGTCCGATCTCAAGTAGCCACAAGTGATCGGAGGCGCGTAGCTTGCGCAATGTCGTTAGCCATGGAAGTCGAGGCCATCGGCCAAGAAACCATCGCCGCAATCACGATGATCGAGGACGGCGACGATGACGAGGTGCTGACCAGCGACGACGGGGGCAGCTACAGTCACGGAGAGATGATGGTCACCGACGACGACGAGGAGCTGTTCGAGCTCGACATCACCTTCCTCCGCGGCGACAACGAGCACGGCCAAGACCGACACGATACGCACGGCGCTGGTGATGGCGCCCATGCCCTGATGGCCAACTGCCTGCTGCCAGTGAGCTCGGTCAGCATGGCGGTGCCGGTCACGGACAGCAACACCGTCTCATCCTACTATGCCTTCTCCACGTACAGCAGCTCGAGGAAGTCCGGCATCAGCGGCGGTGGCAAGAGGAGGCTTGGGCGAGCAGCTGCTGACGGCCGCAATTCCACTTGGGCGAGGTTTCGCCTCTCGAGCAGGGGATTCGCAACCATGGGGAATTTTCAGAGATAGCAGCTCCGTGTATGCGCGAAGGAAAGGTCAGATGTAAATGTGAAATAGCACAGACCATGTGAAGAAATAGAACCTCAGAGTATGCGCGAAGGAAAGGTCAGATGTAAATGTGAAATAGCACAGACCATGTGAAGAAATAGAACCTCGGATGTAAAAGTCAGATGTAACTGTTGTGTTCAGATTTCAGAAACGTGATTGTAAAACAAAGGGCACCATTGGTGTTGGGACAATCCCCGGACCAGCTCGCCGCTCATCTCCTCTCTCACTCGCTTAGACAAAGGTGAAAGGAGAAATATACTGGACACAAGTTTTTCCGGCGCACAAACACCTCACCGCACGAACGGCCTAATCTTTACTGGGCACAAACTGACCTTGGCACATACCGACGTGGTGGCACAAACCACCGCTGAGAACGCACGCGCACACACACGACTACATCACTAACCCCTTGTCGACGTCGCGGCCCTCAGCTCTGCTTAAATAGCCTGACCCACGCACCCAGGGCCAGCGGCCACACACCGCACTAACTCACGCACGACGCATACCGGCCGCTAACCAGCTAACTACATGTACGCCCACGCACACGCACGCACGTCTCTATGCAAGCAACGCACCGGCCAAGCAACACAGCTACTTGTTTCGGTTTGCGCTCAACTAGACTTAACCACACACAGCGTCGGCTAACTAACTAATCTAATCTAGCTAATAACCTTACTTGTCAAGATTACTACTAACAATTGGAACCAGGACCAGACACGGAAACTAGAAACTTGTGGGCAGCTCATGAAGGGAGGGCTTTTCTTGAAGAGGTGAAGATGAACCCTTAACTGGATGATGAAGTTCATGTGATCACATTCCTTCTGCAATGCTAGGGTTGGTGAATTTAGTTGTTTTGTAATAACCCTGAGATGTTTTCAATTATTACTTTCCGGAATTTAGAGCATCTATAGCCGGATCTCTTAAACATGTCTTATACGTCCGGACAGGCTGCCCGGTCACTCACCGGTCACATTTTTTCCACTCGGAGGGACGCCTCAAAAGGGCCTCAAACACCCGGGCTGACCTGCACCCCATATCCAGCCCAAATAGGCGGAGGATATAGGGGCGCCCGGGCACGCATGCCACGTCGGACCTGGCCCATGCTGGCCCACCCGACCCCACTTATATTCGTCCCCATCCTCTCGCCGGAGCAAACCCTAGCCACTTCATTCCACTCCCCTCCACTCCCCTCCGTCACCCGAGCTCACCTCCGGTGGTTTTCGTCCTTCTCCGCCATAGCAGGCAGTGGATCAGACTCTGACCAGTCTGGATCCGTCGATTGGGGTGTCATCCCGTGTGGGTTGGAGGAGGCAATGGCAGTTCGCATTGCACTATGCCGCTCCCGGGAGGACAGCGCCCGAACGACGGACGGGTCCGTCTGCCACAACGCCATAGCTCGGCTCATTGGGCGCTCGGGGTTCTCTGGTGCTGGATCCTCGCGGTCCCAGCCGGAACACATGTCCTTCCCTATCACCGGTCGGGTAGAGTATGAGTCCCACCGGGAACGGGTGGTCCGCCGTGGGAAGGAGAGGATAAGGGCCGCCGAGGCTCGTATCACGGCGAAAATGGCGGCGGCGAAGGAGGCTGATGCGACGGTGCGAGCGACCGCAGAGGAGGAAGCCATTCGTGCCCTCATCCGAGAGCTGAATCGGGCGGTCCGTGCCATGGCCGGACAGCCACCGAAGGAGGAGAAGGAGGGCAGCGACGACGAGGACACCTCTGGCGACGAGCAGATCTGGCTCGATCTGTACTGCGTCTTCGGCCGGTACTTCCGCGAGAAGGACGACAAGGGCATCGGGAAGGGCAAGGCAGCCATGGATGAACTCCACCATAGCTAAACTTGCCCAATTTTGGTAGTCCGATGGCATGTTTAGTGTAGCGTGATGAAGTAGCCGGACGATGTGTAACATCCAAATTTTCAATTTGGATGTTATACATAGGTCATCATATGCATCTCATATTTTACTTGCATTTTTGGTTGCGATGCTAGAAATCTTAAGCAACTCAAGGACCCAAGGAGAGACTGGAGATTTCATAAATTTTCATATTTGAATTTTTCTCAAATTTGAAAAGAGGATCATTTTAATTTTAATAATTTCCTCTCCAATTATTTCCAATATTTAATTTTAAAAAGAGAAGATAATATGACTTCTTAAAAAGGACAGGAATATTGGAGAAAAATATGAAAATCAAATTATATTTTATTTGCTATTTTATTTGAATTAGAAAAATATGTATTTTTGAAAATTGCATTTTTAGGCTAGAAAAATGTTCATTTTGTTCTAAATATTAGATTTAGACGGTGAAAATTATTTTTCGCATTTTTTATAATTTTTTTTATATTTTATTAGGATTTTCTTCAGGCGATATTTTATTTAAAAAAAACTTCGCCCGACTGGGCCGAAGACCCAGCCGGCTCACGCGCGCCACCGCCTTCCCTAGCCGTGGCCGAGGCGGACTCACCGGAGTCCGGCGCCGCCACACCGCCCGCGTCGCACCCTGCCCAAGTCGGAGCCCCCCGACCCCTTTATATGTCGCACCGCCCCGCCGCCACCTCTCCACCCCGCCGCCGCAGCCCGCCTCCACCACAACCGAGCCGCACCGCCGCCGCAGCTTGCGCCCGCGTCGCCCGCCGCCTGATAGAGGCGAGGGTGTCCCGATCTTTCGATAAGATGATAACTATCGATTTGGTGGAGACGACTTTAACGATCTGACTACAAACGTGCACGACGTTGCGCCTTAGCAATCGCTAAACCAACTCCGAGAGGTTATTGACCACGCCGGAGCATAATCAACCTGACCACGAAGGTCTATTCCTACACGCAATCTAAAAACGAGCAAGAATATGATAAAAGCAATCTGAATATTGTGAATATATATGAAGTATTGATAATGGTGGGGATCCGTAAGCGGTCTTGGTCTGATCGTTGGACACAAACGAAGTACACAAAGTTGCAATGGCTAACTTTTAACTAAACAAATTCCAAAGAAAAAGCTACTAGATGGATCTACTTATATAGGAGCAAGGGGTGGCGACCAAAGAGGTGGGAGGACGTCCCAAGGCAGCCTAAAACTAACCCTAGGTCGTACAAGGCCCATGGGCCCAAGTGGAGGTGATGCAACACCTTTGGACTTGTTGTTTGACTCTGACTCTGCAGCAGCGTCAGATTGTTTCGTTGATATCTCAACGCTCCGGCCGAATTTGAAGGTGAATCCAATTGGGTTGGAAAGAGCACGAAATATACTTTCCAACAAAAAAAGAATCACCCAATTCAGAGTCCGTATGAAAAAGTTGTTGGCGTTTTGAGTCAGGTATGTCTGTGCAGTCCGAATCTGAATCCAGAACGTGAGAGACTTGGACTCTATCTTCTCTTGGCCCAAAAGTGACGTGAGAGAACTTTTTGAACAGAACCTAAACTTCTCATTTTTCCTTATCTTCATATGGGGATTGTACAAATGTCCCATACACCTGCAATTAGACAAAACACAAAAGTGTATGAAGTATTTTTGTTCTGGATAACATAAATAGATTATTGAATAGTTTGTACTAGAAATCACCTAACAAATATGCATGTATGCAATATTTTTGGTCGTATCCGAGGTAGTTATGTCCTCATCACCGCCCCGCCTTGCCAAAGTCCTGCCGCCGCCCGCCGGATCTCGCTGTCGGTCAACCCTGGCTAAACGGTATAAACCGTTCGGTTTTTTAGGTTTACGATTTTTTCCGGTTTTCGATTTAGGCCGGTTAGATCGGTTTTTTTCGAGTTCGATAATTAGCGAACGTTCGTCCGAACGTTTCTGTTAGTGAACGTATTCGTTCATTTGTCCCTGATAACGAACGTTCGTTCTGTAGTTTTTCCTTTTTATTTTATTTTCGACCAGGGACCTATTCAAGATTATTTTCATCGTAGATTAGCCCCTGATTTTCAAACCTCCGCAACTTTTTGCTCGCTCGTCCAAATCCAGTGAAACCAACGCCAAATTCTTTATCTCGGACCCCTCTTTCCAATTAACCAACTCGAACATGGTTTTGACAATATAAAATTTGGTTGCAAGCAGATTTGATTTTGAACTTCTTTTGATCGTAGTTTGTGTTTCGTAGCTCCGATTCATTTGATTCTTTTTGCAAATCGAAGCTCTTCACTTGTACTTTTAGTTTGGATCTTTTCATTCGAGTTTTATCCTCGCATATATTCCTTGAGTGCTTATGAATGTTATTGTTTGTTTACGATAGAGTTTCCGGAGTGCGAAGCGTGCTACTACGAGTCACTAGGGTTTTCAGATCGTCAGCAAGGCAAGTAACACTTTGATCATATCCCTTATTACCTAGTTTTTATGCATTAGTCTCAACCATCAAATATTGCATGAGTAGGATCTGCTTAAACATGTGGGTATTGGGAAGTAGTTGTTGATGTAGTACCTATTGCCCTTTTGTACAAACCTTGGGAGTTACTACGTTACACTTATTATACTTTGCTATGCTATGCTCGTAGACGTGGTTTGGTTTGAGTGATTCATGAAAGTTGTGAGTATCATTATGAACTAAGGGTTTACTTAAGGTTGCTACTTTAACACACATCTGGGTGGATTGGTTTGTGGGCACCTGGGGAAATCCAGTGTTGTCCAAAGGAGAATCCCGGGATATCCGTGTGATTTTTCCTATTGTTTGCCAGCCAGGCTCAAAGGGATCATTATGTTATTCATGCTGGAAACTTCCTTTTGCAGCCACAAGCCATTATGGGCTCTGGCATATTTGAGTAAGTTGTGGGAATCCTTTCCATGATGGGCTAGCAGATGTAGGGGATTGTAGGTGTACCGGCCTATCTATCGGTTAAGGGGACCTCTTCGGAAAGACTGTGTCTCGATCATCCGTTTCACAAACACCATGCAGTGTGAGAAATACAATGGAGGAGATCGAGTCTTGTGGGGAAAAGTGCACAAACCTCTGCAGAGTGTATAAACTAATCATGGTTAGCCGTGTCCCCGGTTATGGACATCTTGAGTATCTGGTGCTTGAATTATTATGTTGATCTCATCACTTTACTTAATTAACTTGTTGGGTTAATGATTATTAATTTTGGGATTGAGATGGGGTTACCATTCTCAATGTTTTCAACAAACTTTGTAGTTAAATAAAATATATTCCTTTGTTGTAAGGAAAAACTTGCTTTCTGCAAAAATATAACCCTAGAGCCTCCACCAGCCAAATATGCATATTGTTATAGCTATTACATGTTAATTGCTCTACGGTGTTATTTTCCCAGCATATTTCATGTGTTGACCCGTTTCGGGCTGCAACGTATTATGTTGCTGACTTTTCAGACGAAGAGTAATGTGCGCTAGGTCGTTGTCGTGCACTCAGCTATGCCGTTGGAGTTGATGGACTGATTTACCTTCAAAGCCTTCCGTTGTTATCTTCATTAGATGGCCTTCAGCCATATTATTGTAATAAGTTCTCTTTTGAGACATTCGATGTAATAAGTGTATGATTTAACTTTGTTATAAATCCTTGAGTATTGTGTGTGTCAGCATTACCGATCCAGGGATGACACTTATGCACAGAGATTTGACCGTTTGAGGTCAGATCGCTACAAGATGGTATCAGAGCACACGCTGACTGTAGGACACAGTCACTAAGATAAGCCATAGGACCCTCTTCTCTACTCATTTCTGACTCTTCTCCACTTTCTACTCTATAGATGGCAGACCCAAGGAACAAGTTTTCTCAACCGGATGAAGATACACCTTTTGGATGACACTTGAAGGAGGCCACTAGGTACCTGAACATCGAAATACCGAGCTTCACCGGGACCTACACTGCCACTCTACCGGAAGAAGAGCGCTGGACAGTTCGAGTACATGTTCCAAGAACGACTTTCACGCCAGTTACGGAGCCCATAGAGTTTTCCTTTGATGCACCAACCAGGAGTCTAGGAAAGAGCATGGCAGCTCACATCGCCATGGGATGCATCAGCGAAGTATACCACAAGGATCTTAAGGACACCATCTACCAGATATGTGGACGCCGAGATGAGCAATGGGAGATGATCTGCACCAGGAGGGACAAGTCCATTGCAGCCTACATTCAAGAGTTAAACCAACACATTCGTCGTCAGGAGAACCAGATGTGCGCCAGCATGATAGACCTGAAGAAAGTGATGCCCAGGAACATGGAGCTAGAAGAAGAGCTCAAGTATACACTCGATGGATATGAAGAGGAAATTGCAGTACTACTGGAGAAGAATGAAGACCTGAAGAAGAAGCTAGGAATATTCATGGGAGACCCTGCGCCAGGAGGTGACGACCATCCCAAAGACCACATCATCATCGGCGACACCGACTCCGACCCCGACAGTGATGATGACTATGAAGACGAAGCTGGAGCAGATATCATGGAGTCTTCTTCCGATCAAAATTTCTAGTTGACCACCATATTATGAATAGTATTCCTCCATGTATATAGAATAGTTCGATTATTCTGTAACGGTAGCTAGCTCGATTGTATTCCCTTGTTTGAATTGAGTGGTGTGATTATGATTGTGTGTTTGTCTCATGTGCATATGGGTAGTGATTTTATCCTTAGACCTCACTCTATTCTAATCTCTCCCCTCTAAACCTATCAGATGCCTCCGAGGCGTGACCCCAGATTTGTCTTCCCACCGGAGCTTACTCAGTTGATCCAACAGTAGAATGCCTTGATGCAACTACTAGTCCAGAACCAAGGCAACAACAACAACAATAACAACCCACCGCCACCACCTCCAGTTGACAACTTAGCCCATTTTCTGAGGTTGAATCCGCCGGTGTTTTCTAGTAGCACCGAGTTGATTGTTGCTGATGACTGGCTCCGCGGGATTGGAAGGGAGCTGACCACCGTAGGTTGCATAGATGCCGAGAAGGTGCGTTTTGTCGCACACCAACTGGATGGACCCGCAGCCTCATGGTGGGAGAATTACACAACCACTTTTCCCATAGCCAATGTCACATGGGATCAATTTCAGCAAGCTTTCCGCATAGCCCATGTCTCTATAGGAGCAATGAATATGAAGAAGCATGAGTTTCGCAACTTACGCCAGGGAAATCGTACTGTGGGGCAGTACGTGGATGTGTTTAGCAAGTTAGCTCACTATGCCCCAGATGATGTGGCCACAGATGTCGCGAAGTAGGAGAAGTTTATGGAAGGGCTGAATGATGAGATCAGTATGTAGTTGATGGTGGCAACATTTACTAACCACCAGGAGTTGGTAGACAGGGCCCTTATGATTAAAAGCAAACAGCAGCAGATAGAGAGCCGCAAACGGAAGTATGGACAAGGAAAGTACAATTTTGGAGCTCAGCAGAAGCCTCGCTTTACCCCTAACTCTGGAGGTTACACACATAACCATGGAGGCCATACTCACAATGGAGGAAGCTCGCATAACCACAGTCGGCCTAAGAATGGAAACGGGAATGGGGGAAGCAGCAGCCAGAACCATTCCACTCCAGCAACGCCCGCCAAGAAGGACCTAAGCCATGTTACCTGTTACAAGTGCAGGAAGACTGGACATTACGCCAATGATTGCTCAGAGTTGAAGAATGGCAACGGAAATGGAAACTCTGGGAAGAAGCCCAACCCTTTCACCATAGGACAAGTGAATCACGTTAATGTGGAGGAGGTTGAAGAACAGCCAGATGCAGTTATAGGTTAGTTTTTGATTATGTCATTTACTGCAATAGTTCTTTTAGAGATTGGTGCATCGCATTCATACATATCAAGGGGATTTGTGGATAAATATAAGTTTCCCACCAAAGTTCTTAAGACACCTATGTTAGTAAGCACACCTGGAGCGGAGTATATGGCAAGCTGTGGATGTTTTCAGATGCCATTGACCATAGGTAGTCATGTTTTCTCCTTAGACCTGATAATTTTGGAGTCACAAGGATTGGATTGATATTAGGCATGGATTGGCTATCCATGTATGGAGGAAATATCGATTGTGCTAGTAAGTCAATTCTACTCACCGCCCCGGAGGGAAAAAGGATCAAGTATGTGTCTAGGGATGCGCTAAGGAGGCCCAAGTAAATTCCCTCTCGGGAGTTGTTCAAGAAGAAGTGCCTGTTGTGAAGGATTACTCGGATGTATTTCTAGTGGAACTACCAGGCATGCCGCCAGATCGAGACATAGAGTTTTTGATTGAGCTGTTGCCAAGCACCGAAACAATATCGAAGAGACCGTATCAGATGCTCGCGAATGATATGGAGGAAATTAAGAAATAGATGAAGGAGTTATTGGAGAAAGGTTACATCCGACCAAGTTCATCACCGTGGGGAGCCCCAGTGCTCTTAGTTGAGAAGAATGATGGATCTTTGAGAATGGTTGTTGATTATCGGGCGTTGAATGAAGTAACGATCAAGAATAAGTACCCACTACCGATGATCAATGATCTGTTTGACCAGTTGCAAGGAGCTAAAGTATTCTCCAAGATCGATCTTCGATCAGGTTACCACCAGTTGAAGATTTGGGAACATGATATACCTAAGACAACTTTTACCACAAGGTACGGGCTATATGAGTACACGGTCATGTCTTTTGGATTGACTAATGCCCTGCCTATTTTATGAGTATGATGAACAAGGTGTTCATGGAGTTTTTGCATAAGTTTGTTGTGGTGTTCATTGATGATATTTTGGTGTACTCGAAGAATGAAGAGGAACACAAGGAGCATTTGCACTTAGTTCTCGAGAAGCTCAGGGAACATCAGCTATACGCCAAGTTCAGCAAATGTGAGTTTTGGTTAAAGGAAGTTGGATTTCTTGGACATGTTATATCAGGAGAAGGTATAGCAGTAGATGCTACCAAGGTTCAGTCTATCACTGAGTGGTTCGCACCCACCTCAGATGGAGAGATCCGCAGTTTTCTGGGACTCGCATGATCTTACAGGAGGTTCATTGAGAATTTTTCCAAGATTGCGAAACCCATGACGGAGTTGTTGAAGAAGGACACCAAGTTCAAATGGTCCGAGGATTGTGAGGCCAGTTTTCTGGAGTTCAAGAAATGTTTGGTTACAGCCCTAGTACTGATTCTTCCGGATATACGCAAAGATTTCCAAGTGTATTGCGATGCTTCTCGCCTGGGACCTGGAGGTGTAGTGATGCAGGACGGAAGAGTTGTTTCATATGCCTCACGGCAGCTTCGACCTTATGAGTTGAATTATGCCACGCATGATTTGGAGTTAGCAGCCGTAGTGCATGCGCTCAAGACCTAAGGACATTTTCTGATTGGAAACCATTGTGATGTGTGCACGGATCACAAGAGTTTGAAGTACATTTTCACGCAGAAGCAGCTGAACCTCAGGCAGAGGAGATGGTTGGAGCTCATAAAGGATTATGATATGAAGCTACACTATCACCCAGGAAAGGCCAATGTCGTAGCAGACGCTTTGAGCTGCAAGAGTTATGTAAATACCCTCGTAAGAGGAGGATTACCGTAGGAGTTAGTAGACGGTCTCAAGGAACTTCCTTTGGAGATAGTTCTAAGAGGTTTTGTTGCAGCAATGGAGGTACAATCTATATTATTGGGAAAATTCGAGAAGCTCAGAAGGATGATAAGGAAATTGCGGAGATAAAGGAGAAGATGAGCAAAGGAAAAGCCAAGAGTTTTCGTGAGGATGGGCACGAGACCTTATGGTTTGAGGATCATATATATGTGCCCAATAATGCGGAGATCAGGAAGATAATACTTCAGGAAGCTCATGACTCGCCATACTCGATTCACCCCGGAAACACCAAGATGTATTTGGATTTGAAGGAACGTTTCTGGTGGACATGTATGAAGAAGGATATCGCCGAGTATGTAGCAGTATGTGATGTATGTCAGAGAGTGAAGGCAAAACATCAGAAACCAACACGATTATTACAACCTATGCCGATACCAGAATGGAAGTGGGACAAACTTGGCATGGACTTTATCACCGGATTACCTAGGACCCGATCGAGATATGATTCAATCTGGGTAGTAGTTAATCGCTTGACCAAGGTAGCTCACTTTATCCCAGTGAAAACTACTTATACGAGCGCGAAGTTGGCCAAGATATATATGACCAGAATCGTATGTCTGGATGGAGTCCCGAGGACCATCGTATCGGATAGAGGGACACCGTTTACTTCGAAGTTTTGGAATCAGCTGCACCAGAATTTTGGTACTAGGCTAGAGTTTAATACAACTTTCACCCACAGACAGATGGACAGACTGAGAGAGTCAATCAGATTCTGGAGGACATGTTTAGAGCTTATGCGCTAGATTATGGATCTAGTTGGGATGACAATTTGCCTTATGCAGAGTTCTCATACAACAACAGTTATCAGGCTAGTTTGAAGATGGCACCCTTCGAAGCTCTGTATGGAAGAAGGTGCGGAACACCGTTAATGTGGGATAAAGTCGGAGACCGTCAGTTGTTTGGACCAGATTTAATCAAGGAGTCTGAAGAGAAGGTTAAGTTGATTCGAGATAGACTGAAGGTAGCTCAGTCCAGGCAGAAGAGTTATGCCGACACCAAATGCAAGGAGGTAGTCTATGAAATTGGAGATAGAGCATATCTTCGAGTTTCACCTCTGGGGAGTTTAGACGCTTTGGAGTTAAGGGTAAGTTAGCCTCGAGATTTGTAGGACCATACCGAGTTCTGGAACGTATGGGAGA
Source organism: Triticum urartu (assembly GCF_056163025.1). NCBI lineage: Eukaryota > Viridiplantae > Streptophyta > Magnoliopsida > Poales > Poaceae > Triticum > Triticum urartu. Next base: position 282,367,340 of record NC_141877.1, read on the forward strand.
AGTTTCCTACAAGTTGGAGTTACCCGAAGGATTGTTAGGAGTTCATGATGTGTTTCACGTTTCCTAGTTGAAGAAGTGCCATCCTGAGATGGTCGATATTCCTCTGAGAGATACAGTGCCCCTAGAAGAAATTCAGTTGGATAGTGACCTAACCTACGAGGAGAAGCCCGTCAAGATTCTTGAGTTTGCTAGCCGAGTTACACGCAGTAAGGTTATCAAGTTTTGCAAAGTTCAGTGGAGCCACCATAGCAAGGATGAAGCCACCTAGGTGCGAGAGGAAGACCTACGGAAAGACCACCCACACCTATTTTCTAGCCAACCCGAATCTCGAGGGTGATATTCATCTTAAAGGGGGTAGGTTTGTAACATCCCAAATTTTCAATTTGGATGTTATACATAGGTCATCATATGCATCTCATATTTTACTTGCATTATTGGTTGTGATCCTAGAAATCTTAAGCAACTCAAGGACCCAAGGATAGAGTTGGGGATTTCATACATTTTCATATTTGAATTTTTCTCAAATTTGAAAAGAGGATCATTTTGATTTTAATAATTTCCTCTCCAATTATTTCCAATATTTAAATTAAAAGAGAGAAGATAATATGACTTCTTCAAAAAGGAGAGGAATATTGGAGGAAAAATATTAAAATCAAATTATATTTTATTTGTATTTTATTTGCTATTTTATTTGAATTAGAAAAATATGCAGTTTTGAAAATTGCATTTTTAGGCCAGAAAAATGTTCACTTTCTTCTAAATGTTAGATTTAGACGATGAAAATTGTTTTTGGAATTTTTTAGATTTTTTTAAATATTTTATTATGATTTTCTTCGGTCAAGATTTTATTTAAAAAAAACTTTGGCCGACTGGGCCGAGGGCCTAGCTGGCTCACACGCGCTGCCGCCTTCCCGAGCCGTGGCCGAGGCGGACTCACCGGAGTCCGGGGCCGCCACGCCTCTCGCGTCGCCCCCTGCCCAAGTCAGAGCCCCCGACCCCTTTATATGCCGCCCCGCCCCACCGACGTAGCCCGCCTCCACCGCAGCCGAGCCGCACCGCCGCCGCTGCCGCTTGCGCCGTAGCTCGCGCCCGCGTCGCCGCCGCACGCCGCTCCGCCTCGCCGGAGTCCCGCCGCCGCCCGCCGGATCTCGACGTCGGTCAACCCCGGCTAAACGGTATAAACCCTTCGGTTTTCTTAGGTTTACGTTTTTTTTGGTTTTCGATTTAGATCGGTTAGATCGGTTTTTTTAGTTCGCTAATTAGCGAATGTTCGTCTGAACCTTTCTATTAGCGAATGTATTTGTTCGTTTGTCCCTGATAACAAACGTTCGTTCCGTAGTTTTTTCTTTTTATTTTATTTTCGGCCAGGGACCTATTCGCGATTATTTTTATCACAGATTAGCCCCTTATTTTCAAACCTCCGCAACTTTTTGCTCGCTCGTCCATATCCAGTGAAACCAACGCCAAATCCTTCGTCTCAAACCCCTCTTTCTAGTTAACCAACTTGAACATGGTTTTGACAATTTAAAATTTGGTTGCAAGCAAATTTGATTTTGAACTTCTTTTTATCGTAGTTTGTGTTTCATAGATCCGATTCAATTGATTCTTTTTGCAAATCGAAGCTCTTCACTTGTACTTTCAGTTTGGATCTTTTCATTCGAGTTTTACCCTTGCATCTATTGCCTGAGTGCTTATGTATGTTATTGTTCGTTTATGATAGAGTTTCCGGAGTGCGAAGCATGCTACTACGAGTCACTAGGGTTTTCAGATCGTCAGCAAGGCAAGTAACACTTTGATCATATCCCTTATTACCCAGTTTTTATGCATTAGTCTCAACTCTCAAATATTGCATGAGTAGGATCTGCTTAAACATGTGGGTATTGGGAAGTAGTTGTTGATGTAGTACCTATTTCCCTTTTATACAAACCTTGGAGGTTACTATGTTACACTTATTATACTTTGCCATGCCATGCTCGTAGACGTGGTTTGGTTTGAGTGATTCATGACAGTTGTGAGTATCATTATGAACTAAGGGTTTACTTAAGGTGGCTACTTTAACACACATCTGGGTGGATTGGTTTGTGCGCACCTAGGGAAATCCAGTGCTGTCCAAAGGAGAATCCCGGGGTCTCCATGTGATTTTTCCGATGGTTCGCCACCCAGGCTCAAAGGGATCATTATGTTATTCATGATGGAAACTTCCGTGTGCAGCCACAAGCCATTATGGGCTCTGGCATAGTTGAGTAAGTTGTGGGAATCCTTTCCATGATGGCTAGCAGATCTAGGGGATTGTAGGTGTACCGGCCTATCTATCGGTTAAGGGGACCTCTTTGGAAAGACTGTGTCTCGGTCATCCATTTCTCAAACACCATGCGGTGTGAGAAATACAACGGAGGAGATCGAGTCTTGTGGGGAAAAGTGTGCAAACCTCTGCAGAGTGTATAAACTAATCATGGTTAGCCTTGTCCCGCGTTATGGACATCTTGAGTATCTGGTGCTTGAATTATTATGTTTATCTCATCACTTTACTTAATTAACTTGTTGGGTTAATGATTATTAATTTTGGGACTGAGATGGGGTTACCATTCTCAATATTTTGAACAAACTTTGTAGTTAAATAAAATATATTCCTTTGTTAGGGAAAAGCTAGCTTTCTGCAAAAATATAACCCTAGAGCCTCCACCAGCCAAATATGCGTATAGTATAGCTGTTACATGTTAATTGCTCTAGGATATTATTTTGCCAGCATATTCCATGTGCTGGCATGTTTCGGGCTGCAACGTATTATGTTGCAGACTTTCCAAATGAAGAGTAAGGTGCGCTAGGTCATTGCCGTGCACTCAGCTATGCCGTTGGAGTTGATGGACTCATTTACCTTTGAAGCCTTCCGCTGTTATCTTCATTAGATGGCCTTCAGTCATATTATTGTAATAAGGTATCTTTTGAGACATTCAATGTAGTAAGTGTGTGATTTAACTCTATTATATATCCTCGAGTACTGTGTGTGTCAGCATTACCGATCCAGGGATGACACTTATGCATAGAGATTTGGCCGTTTGAGGTCGGATCGCTACACGATGCATGTGTGTCGACGTAGTTGCATGAGTTTGTATGGATTTGATATATGATAATTGAGGTGTCCGGATGTGTATTACATTTTTTGAGGAGTGTCTGGTTAGGGCTGGCGGACGCTTCCACGAGCGTTTGAGGGGCCGGATTTGCCAGGCCCGGCCGGTATTAGACGCTCTTACTATTTTACTCTGGTGAAAGTTTTGAACATGGGACAAATCCAGTCTAGGTGAACCTTGTGGATCGTGCGATAGTTGTAACATGGGTTTCGTTTTATAAATGAATAGATGGAGACATACACCCTATCCTGACTGGATCATCTTCAAACCTAACTGGATTCACCGATTTCCACGCTCTTGTGAGTAGCAGTCGGTGAGTTGACCACAACCTTGCATGGAAGCCGTTCGCGGCCTTCATTCATTACTCAAGGAGGCCTCTCGGTCTTAACCAAGTTTACAAGAAAGTACGGTCCTTCTGCGAACCAGACTGATGTACGTGTAGCCATTGCTTGGTTATCCTGGACTACTAGAAATAAAGAGATCGGCTTTGTAAGAGGGAAACCTCACCCTCATGTATCTTTTGGCCATGGTTTTTTTGTTATTGTTTTATTTATAAAGCGAAGAAAAAGCTATTTTGAGAATCTCTTCACCATCCTAGTGCCATCATCTACAAATTGCTTTCTTTTTTACAGCTCTGGAGACTGTTGCGAAGAAAATGGGAGTTACAGTCACTTGACCGGGTCCTCACCGGCATGCATGCAAGGATGCCAACATTACGGAGGGCACCACGTCATGACAAGATAGCCTAAGGAGCTATAGAGATTGTATGGTGGCTTCCACTGCTGAGTAAATTGTCAATTTTTTGATTAACTTAATCCATACATAAATCACTACTATGGCATTGACTAAATTAACAATATAATGACATTGAATCATGCAAGCACATGCTATGATAATGGCAGATACATCTACGTATAATGCTAGCATAGCTATAAGAGAAAACAGTAGGAGCGGGATAAACGAGTAATACCCTTCAGTAGGCCATGCAGAGGCCGCGGCGGTGGTGGCAGCAGTGGCATCCTCGGCGGCCTTCTTGTCGGCTTCAAGTTTCTCGGCGGCGAGACTGTCAGCGTTGGACTGCGACATGGTGATGATGAAGATGACACAGACGTAGAGGAAGCAGACGGATGGAGGCGAGTAGTCGCGTAGTCGCTTGCCAAAAATCTATTCGCCCCTCTCCCGTACCAGATCCGGAGAGGCGGGGTTTCGAAGACCTGCTCTCCCGTCGACCATGTACGCGGCGGACGGGATGGAGTCATCGGAGGCAACAACAACAAAGGAACGACGGTGGGCGTGCCCGTGGAGCAGATGTGATCTGATTGTGGTGGCTAGGGTTAGGTCGACCCATGTCCGTGACATTCCATGATCCGACGTCTCAAATTGTGGCCCAGCTGTCAGAAACTCTTCGTTAGTGACTAGCAAAAATAAGCATGTAGGTGTGAGCTCGGCTCGGCTCATTCCCATGGCGCGGCGCGACGTGGCGCGTCGTGACAAGGCGTGGCGTGGCGAGGCGGGCGGCGGAGAAGGAGTGCACGAGGGCCTCTTCTATTCTCAAGATCCGATAGCATGTGGAAGACAATCCCTTATAAAGAGCTCCAACTCCTTCTCCACTAGTGCCAATAAACCCACATGGGCCTTAGAGATTTTCAGAAATTGCTAGATGGGCCTAAATCCCACCCCATATTTCAGCAATCCCCCACCAGATCTCGAGGGCCCATTGTGTCCTCTGTTTCGATTGTTGTTTCGATATACCAGTGTTTCAGTGAAGACCTGTTAAGGTTGAACTTCACCTAGAGCAAGTAGCTACACTCCCTCACAACTGAACAACAGACTAAGCCTTGAATTGTCAGTTTGGCGTAAAGAAGCTTCACCACATGTGTTACTAGTACTAGGCTGCCGAAGGCTGACCCCTCGGGTGGAGCATATAAGTCACACTCCTGACCTATTCATGAGCTTACTAGAGATCACCCCAATCTCATAGATTGTGACCAGCAGTCGGGCTCACATAGGTGTGTTCCTCCAAAGATTGCTCTATAGGATAGCATCTTGCTTGCATAAGCTTTGAAACACATTAAGACAGTAGTCATCCTACAATACAGTATTGAGAGTATTGCATCTCCAACGGAGTGGGTTAGTATAGTTACTCTTCTCAGTTCACCACTGGCTTGTTTTCCCAGGTCCTACTTCACGGGATCTCCGATCACATACGTTGGGCTACCACCATGGCAACTTATGTGGGTCTCATACCCATCTCCCTCGATGCATTATCTATCACAACACTTGATAGCCCTTTTGTAAAGGGGTCTGCCAGATTCTTAGCTGCATGGACATGCTCCAACCCTATCACTCCGAAATTTCTTAATTTTCTGACAGCTTTTAATCTCATTCTTATGTGTTTATTGGACTTCATGTTGTCCTTTGAACTCTTCACCTTGGTGATGATAGTCTGATTGTCACAGTTCATAAGGATAGCCGGAACTGGTTTATCAACCAATGGCAAGTCCATCAAAAGATCTCGAAGCCATCCTACTTCGACACCAAATGTGTTGAATGCGGTTAATTCTGCTTCCATTGTCAATCTCGTTAAGATCGTTTGCTTTCAAGACTTCTAGGAAACAGTGCCACCTCCAATAGTAAACATATACCCAGTTGTGGCCTTCATCTCATTACCATTAGAGATCCAATTCGCATCACTATACCCTTCAAGTACCGACGGGTATCCCGCATAGTGAAGTTCGTAGTTCATAGTACCGCAAATAGCGCATAACTCTCTCAATAGCATGCCAATGCACATCACCTGGGTTGGAAACAAACCCGCTCAGTTTGCTCACAGCAAACGCAATGTCAAGCCTCGTTGCACTTGCTAGGTACATGAGTGAACCAATGATTTGAGAGTATCTCAGTTCATCCTTAGTTGTTCCTTTGAACTTTCGAACCAACACACTAGGATCACATGGTGTTTGAGATGGTTTGCAGTCCGAATATCAAAAATGGCTCAACACCTTCTCAACATAATGGGATTGCAGAAGTGTAATCCCACCCTCATTATCTCTCAGTACCTTGATGTTCAAGATAACATCAGCCACACCAAGGTCTTTCATCTCAAAGTTCTGAGATAGAAACGACTTGACCTCCTCAATGACTTTGAGGTTGGTTCCGAATATCAGTATGTCATCAACATACAAGCACACTATAACTCCTTCGCCCCCACTATGGCGATAGTATACACATTTGTCAGCTTCATTAACAACGAAGCCAACAGATGTCAGAGTTGCATTAAAATTATCATGCCATTTCTTAGGTGCTTGTTTCGGGCCATATAGAGATTTCAGCAACCTACACACCTTTCTTTCCTGACCATCTATCACAAAGCCATCTGGCTGTTGCATGTAGATTTCCTCGTTTAGCTCTCCATTCAGAAAAGCCGTCTTAACATCCATTTGGTGGACGAGAAGACCACGCGAGGCCGCCAATGATAGTAATACTCGAATGGTGGTCAGTCTGGCCACAGGTGAATTAGTATGGAAGAAATCTTCTTCTTCTTTCTAGTCATAGCCCTTGGCCACAAGCCTAGCCTTCTACTTTTCAATCATACCATCGGGCATAAGCTTCTTCGTGAACACCCACTTACATCCCAATGGTTTGCAACCATAGGGACGGTCAGTGATCTCCCATGTCCCATTAGCCATGATGGAATCCATCTTGCTACGGACCGCATCCTTCTAGTAGTCAGCTTTTGGAGAGGCATACGCTTCTGAAATAGAAGCAGGAGTATCATCCATGAGGTACACGAAGAAATCATCACCAAAGGTCTTTGCAATCCTTTGTCTCTTGCCCCTACCAAGGGTTACCTCGTCATCCTCCTCAGCATTTTCATCATGTGTTTGTTCATAATATTCCATAGGAATGGCAGGCTCAGGAGTCTCCTCAGACTCCTGTCTAGAAGTGCTTTTCATATCTCTCATAGTAAAAATATCCTCGAATAATGTAGCACCCTTAGACTCCATAATTGTACCGACCTTCTGGTCAGGTACCTCAGATTTCACTACTAGTAATCTATAGCCAACGCTGTTCCTAGCGTAGCCCAAATTAACACAGTCCACAGTCTTTGGTCCAAGCTTATGCTTTTTGGGGATCGGCACATTGACTTTCGCCAAACAGCCCCAAGTACGCAAGTATGAGAGTGTTGTCCTTATCTTCGCCCATTTCTCATAGGGAATGATCTCATTATCCTTTGTCAGAACTTTATTCAGGACATGACATGCTGTCAATATAGCCTCCTCCCACCATGCCTTGGGTAAACCCGATGTATCTAACATGGCGTTAACCAAATCAGTTAGAGTACGGTTTTTCCGCTCGGTAACCCCGTTTAACTGGGGTGAATAGGGAGGTGTACTCTCATGAATAATGCCATGTTCCACACAAAAAGAATCAAACTGACTCGAGAAGTACTCTCCACCATGATCTGATCGGACTCGTTTAATTTTCTTTTCGAGTTGATTCTCAACTTCTGCCTTATAGATTTAAAAGTAGTGTAGAGCCTCATCTTTAGTATTTAACAGATACACATAGCAATATCTAGTGGGATCATCTATCAATGTCATGAAGTATTTCCTTCCACCTTTAGTCAACACACCATTCATCTCACAAAGATCAGAATGTAGAAGTTCTAATGGTGCCAGGTGTCTCTCCTCCGCAGCCTTGTGAGGCTTGCGAGGTTGCTTAGCTTGCACACATGAAAGGCACTTAGAACCTTTGGCTAAAGTGAAACTTGGGATTAAATACAACTTAGCTAGCCATGTCATAACACCGAAACTAATGTGACAAAGACGTGAATGCCAAACTTCAGATTCATTAACACTCGAATGAATATGGTTCATGACTTTATTACAAAAATCTGCGAAGTAAAGGAGGAACATCCCTCTGCTTTCATAACCTTTTCCAACAAATAATCCATATTTAGTAATAACTAATTTATTAGACTCGAAAACTAACTTAAACCCTTCTCTACATAGAAGAGAGCCACTAACGAGGTTATTCTTGATGGCGGGGACATGCTGCACGTTCTTCAGCTGCACGATCCTTCCCGAAGTGAACTTCAGATCGACCGTGCCAACACCATAAACAGAAGCACTCGCGCCATTCCCCATCAGTACGGACACGTGGCCTTTGACCTGGTAAGAAGTGAACAATGAAATGTCAGCACACACATGAATGCCTGCACCTGTGTCCACCCACCAATCGGTAGGCTGAAACACTGAAAAAACAGTAAATAAATTACCGTACCCAGATGCACCATTCTCATTGTTGCCCATAATCATGTTGACAGAGTTGGAGTCCTCTCCTGACTTCTTAAACTTCTTTGGACACCTTGAAAGTGCAACTATCGCTGGGTGGTTTTGGTAATTCCTAACAACATATAGCTCATTGAGCTAATGCTATTTCAAGATAAATATTTCAGGAAAGCTCAGTGATTGGCATGGCATGGATTAGAAATGTGGACCCCTCAAAATGCTAAGGACAAAAGATTGGCTCAAGCTCTAGAGCTCAAGACTCTACATTTTACTTTTAGTGATCCAAGAGCACATTGAGTCCATGGGAAAAGCCAATACTATTAAAAGGGGATGAGGTGTTTCTTAATGTGTTACTTTCTCAAAATTCTTAGTGATATGCTCCAAAACCCTCAACCACTTTCTCATATCCACATATGTCCCAAACCAAAAGACAAACTCGGCCCCACGAAACTTTCTATCCATCGCCACTGACTTCAGTTGACATAGCCACTGCCACAAAACCCTAGTTTTTTTGGTCTCATCGATAGGGATCTCGGTCTCACCGAGATGGGATTGCAAACTCTCTGTTTCCCTTCGTAATGTTTCGGTCCAACCGAAATGAACGATCGGCCCCACCGTGTTCGCAATGCAAACTCTCTGTTTCCCCTTCGTAACGTTTCGGTCTCACCGAGATGAGCGAATCGGTCCCACCGTGTTTTCCTGACCAACTCTCTGGTTAGCTTATTACCAAAATCGGTCCCACCGAGTTTGTGTAATCGGTCTCACCGAGACTATGTTATGCCCTAACCCTAATGAAATCGGTCTCACCGAGTTGACATGTCGGTCCCACCAAAAATCCTAATGTTCACATTTTGAACTAAATCGGTCCAACCGAGTTTCATTATTTAGTCCCACTTAGTTTGGTGGTTTGTGTGTAACGGTTAGATTTTGTGTGGAGGCTATAAATACCCCTCCACCCACTCTTCATTCGTGGAGAGAGCCATCAGAACATGCCTATACTTCCATCATACATTTTCTGAGAGAGAACCACCTACTCATGTGTTGAGGTCAAGATATTCCATTCCAACCATATGAGTCTTGATATCGAGCCTTCTCCAAGTTGCTTTCCACTCAAATCATCTTTCCACCAAATCCAAATTAGTGAGAGAGAGTTGAGTGTTGGGGGGACTATCATTTGAAGCACAAGAGCAAGGAGTTCATCATCAACACACCATTTATTACCTTTTGGAGACTGGTGTCTCCTAGATTCGTTAGGTGTCACTTGGGAGCCTCCATCAAGATTGTGGAGTTGAACCAATGAGTTTGTACGGGCAAGGAGCTCGCCTACTTCATGAAGATCTACCCTAGTGAGGCAAGTCCTTAATGGGCGATGGCCATGGTGGGATAGACAAGGTTGCCTCTTTGTGGACCCTTCGTGGGTGGAGCCCTCCGTGGACTCGCACAACCGTTACCCTTCGTGGGTTGAAGTCTCCATCAACGTGGATGTATGATAGCACCACCTATCGGAACCACGCCAAAAATCTCTGTGTCTACATTGTGTTTGCTCCCTCCAAACTCCTCCCTTTACCTTCATGTGCAATGTTTTACATTCCGCTGCTATACTCTTAGACTTGCATGTGTAGGTTGTTTACTTGACTAATGCTAAGTTGCTAAAATCTGCCAAGACTTAAAATTGGGAAAAGGCTAGATTTTTATTTGGTCAAGTAGTCTAATCACCCCCCCTCTAAACATACTTGCGATCCTACAAGTGGTATCAGAGCTTTGGTCTCCATTTGCCTTGATTTCCATAGCTTTTGGTGATCATAGCCTTGGTTTCACAACCTAGGAGAGTATGGCGTCTAGCGAGGGAAATTACCACCGTAGAGGTCCTTAGTTTGATGGTACTAATTTTGCTTGTTGGAAGCATAAGATGAAAATGCATATTCTTGGACATAACCCCGCCGTTTGGGCTATTGTGTGTATTGGCTTGCAAGGTGAATTCTTTGATGGGAGAGAACCGAACCATGAAGCTACCGCGGAAGAGTTGAAGATGCTTCAATACAATGCTCAAGCTTGTGATATTCTCTTCAACGGATTGTGCCCCGAAGAATTCAACAAAATCAGCTGTCTTCAGAATGCAAAGGAAATTTGGGATACTTTGATTGATATGCATGAAGGTACCGACTCCGTCAAGGAATCCAAATTGGATGTGCTTCAAAGTCAACTTGACAAGTTCAAAATGAAGGATGGTGAAGGTGTCGCTGAAATGTACTCTAGGCTTGCTATCATCACAAATGAGATTGCCGGCTTAGGAAGTGAAGAGATGACCGATAGATTCATCATCAAGAAGATCCTAAGAGCCTTGGATGGAAAATACGATACCGTGTGCACATTGATCCAAGTGATGCCCAATTACAAAGATCTCAAGCCAACGGAAATCATTGGAAGAATTGTTGCTCATGAGATGTCACTCAAGGATAAGGAAGAGCTTCACAACAACAAGTGGTGCTTACAAAGCCTCATGTGATGCTCCCACATCATCAAGTGAGAAAGAAGCCTTCAATGAAGAATTGAGCCTAATGGTGAAGAACTTCAAAAAGTTCTACAAGAGTAGAAGCAAGAAGAGAAGTTCCAAGTCAAGGTCCTACAATGATAAAAGATCTTCAAGTCGTGAACGTAATTGCTAAAATTGTGGAAGACCCGGACACTACTCCAATGAGTGTATGGCTCCCTACAAAAGAAGAGAATATTCTCCCAAAAGAAGAAGTAGAAGAGAAGAATCACCACCAAGAGAGAGAAGGAGTAGAGATGACCGTTATGAATGAAGAACATCACGGAGAATCAAGGACTCGGAAAGGAAGGACAAATCATCAAGGAGCTACACAAAATAAAGACATCAAGCTCATGTTGGTGAATGGGCATCCGGCTCCGACTCCGACAATCACTCCGAGAGAAGTTATCACTCCGACTCCCAATATACTCAAGATGAAGGTGTTGCCGGTCTAGCACTTGTGTCAACCAACTCCTATGACATATTTGAGTCACCAAATGAAGGAATTGGAAGATGCTTCATGGCTAAAGGCCCAAAGGTATCACACCCCGAGTATGTTGATTTCAATAGTGATGAAGATGATTTGCTAGGTGATGATGATTTACTTGTTGACAATTCTAGTGATGAAAACTATGATGAACTTGCTATTAATCATGCTAATCAAGATAAAACAAATGACGATGATAAGAAGGAGATTGAGCGTCTGACTAAAGAACTAAACACTCTTAAGTTAGCTCATGAAACTACCTTGGAAAATCATCGAGAGCTTTTAAAGACTCATGAAAAGTTACGCTTTGAAAAGCTCAACCTTGAGCAAGAGCATGGGTTCTTAAAAGCGATCAATGATGATCTTCGCAAGAAAAGTTCTTCTTATATTGCCAAGCATTTACTCTTGTCTACTTACATGCCACAAGTTAAATCTAGCAACAAGAGTAAGACAGATTCTTCTTCTAGTAGTAACAATAATCATGCTAAATCCAATGTTGTTGCTTCTAGTAGTTCTCTTGATTCCACTAATGATTCTCTTAGCCAAGTTGCACTTGAGCAAGAAAATAGCTTATTGAAGGGAATTATAGAGAAATGTGTTTACAAGAGCCTTGCCGGAAGTAAGCAATTTGAGGAAATTGTACGCAAGCAAGGAAGACACCGGAAGAATCAAGGAATTGGTTTTGAATGAAAGTTCAATGCCAATGGAGTTGAGTGGGAAGAAGATCAGTACCCCAAGGCGAAGTTTGTTCCTCAACAAGAGAAGTATGATCCTACTTATTTCCAAGGAACACAAGCTCAAGATGATCTTCCACCACAAGACCACAAGCAAAAAGGCAAGGACAAGCTTCAAGAGGAGATTGATGCATTTGAAGAAGCTCCCAAGGCCTTGGTCAAGTGGGTTCCCAAGACTACATCAAGTTCCACTTCATCAAGTATGACTACAACTCCAAGGATTCCCATCAAGATGGTGTGGATCCCAAAGAAAAATAACTAGAGAGTTCTTGAGGGTGACTCTGCCAACGTACTTCACTCATATCTTTTGGCAATGACATGTGCAAACAACTTCCATATCTTGCACTAGTTCAAGGAGTCACAAACCCTCTTGCCGGTAAGACAAGGGACAAGGTAACCTAATGCTTTCATGGACATCATCTTATGTGAACATCACTCTATGTCTATGGATATCCTTGTTTGTTCCTTGTGGGACTAACCGGCGTAGGTATTGAAAGTGCAACTCACTCAAATGGTTTGCTCCAAATGATCTACATCAACATTGAGCATCTACATCTTCAACACCTACATGAAGTCATCATCAACAAAACCCAAGGTTTAGTTCATCCCTCTTAGGGGGGATATCACATCTAGGGGGAGCTTTACTCTAATAAATTGAGCTAAAGCAACTCTAATGGTGTGAACGCAATGATGCTTTATCTAAAAGTGGCAACCCCACTTGTGCTTAAACGATGAGTATGACCTACGATCAAATGTTCTCATTTGACTCCTAAGTCAATATACTCATATATAGATGACCTAGTGCTTGTGCATGCTTTGCCACATATTTCATTTGCCATCTTATTGTGTGAGCATGTTGGTTGCATATTTCACTCATTCAAGGACATCCACTGTTGTTTTGATTGTGTGGCGTTTTTCTCTTTTCCCAGGTGGATGGACAAGAATGCCTAAGAACCCCCTCTAGCTATATATGCTTTTCTCGTTTCAAACTCCATTCATGCTACATCACAAAGTTTGATCAAGTCAGATTCGAACCACTCTGTGTGAGGAGTACTCGGAGTCCCCAATTCGTCATAGACTTAAACTTCCAAAATCTCTTTGTGCATTTCGGTATGACCGAGTCATCCACTTCGGTCACACCGAGTTCACTAAGTTGATCTAGGTTTTCCATCTCGGTGCAACTGATTTAAACTTTTCGGTCACACTGAGTTGCAGTAACCGCTCGCGATTCTGCATCTCGGTGCCACCGAGTTGTTCCACTCGGTCACACCGACAGGGTCGGGATATATATACCCACGGGTGAGATTTTGGAAATTTCTTCAAACTCCTCAACCCGCGCGTGTGTTCTGCTTTGCCTCCTCAGGTCTCCGGATCGTCTCCTCGCCACCAGCGACCTCCTGCCGCTGGTTTCCAACGCCGTCAACGGAAATCTGCTCCGCCATTGCCGCCGTAGCGAACCTCCGCCGAACTAGGGTATGGGTTCGACTCTATGTGCTAATTCCTTAACTCTGATTCATAGCACATTGCTTTGCCATGTTTATGAGCATGCATGCAAATAATCCATCCACTGAAAACTTCTTTTAGGTTAGATTGGATTTGAAAATTTAGGGTTAGGTCTCCACCGAATTCATCTCGGACCGACCGAATTGTAGAAATCGGTCTCACCGATTTGGCTTAGGCCATAGCACATGCATTTTCGGTCTGACCGAAAATTGCAAATCGGTGTGACCGAGATCAATCCTTTGTGAAACCCTAGCAGTCTCGGTGCCACCGAACTGTGACTCGGTCTGACCGAGTTCACTAGTTTAGGTTCCAAAAGCTGCTCCAGTATCACCGAGTTTATCAAATTGGTAGCTCTGAAATTCTTTCTATGGAGAACTAAAACTAAGTTTTTAAGTCATCTATTTTTCAAAAACTCTGCACTTTGTGATGCTCATCCACTCTACCTCATCTACATCTATTCACAGGGTTTGCTACCAGTGATTGCCAAGATGTCTGACCAGAGTGATAGTCAGAACAAATCTGAGGAACATGTGCAATTGAGTGAGGGTTAAGATCCCTCAAGCAGCTATGATGAGGGCAGTAGAAGCACACCTAGTAACTTGCCCAAGGCAGCCACTAGAGCAAGGAAGAAGAAAACCTCAGACTCTGAGGATGAAGATTATGTGGCTGTTGAGGATGAGGCCACCTCAAAGAAGAAAGTCTTGAAGAAGGAATATGGGTCAGATGCTACAACAAAGCCAGGGATGCACAAGAAGGCACCTACCAAGAGAATGCCAACATCCAAGCCTAGGAAAGCAGCCTTGGAAGAAACTATGGAGTTCACTCTTGAACCCAAAGAGGCTGGAGAAGGCAAGAAGAGAAAAGAGAGGGTCAAGAAGAGCATTGCCAGAGTCCTAGGGAGATCAACCATGTTTAAGGATCCCATAGAAGAAGAGGAAGAGGAAGAGGATGTGCTACCTCTTGAGCACTGCGTTGGTTTTCCCTTGAAGAGGAAAGGGTGATGCAGTAGAGCAACGTAAGTATTTCCCTCAGTTTTTGAGAACCAAGGTATCAATCCAGTAGGAGACCACGCGCGAGTCACTTCGTACCTACACAAACAAATAAGAACCTTGCAACCAACGCGATAAAGGGGTTGTCAATCCCTTCACAACCACTTGCAAGAGTGAGATCTGATAGAGATGATAATAATAAGATAAGTATTTTTGGTATTTTTATGATATAGATTGAAAGTAAAGATTGCAAAATAAAATAGATTGGAAACTTGTATGATGGAAAATAGACCCGGGGGCCATAGGTTTCACTAGTGGCTTCTCTCAAGATAGCATAAGTATTACGATGGGTGAACAAATTACTGTCGAGCAATTGATAGAAAAGCGAATAATTATGAGAATATCTAGGCATGATCATGTATATAGGCATCACGTCCGTGACAAGTAGACCGACTCCTGCCTGCATCTAGTACTATTACTCCACACATCGACCGCTATCCAACATGCATCTAGAGTGTTAAGTTCATAAGAACATAGTAACGCCTTAAGGAAGATGACATGATGTAGAGGGATAAACTCATGCAATATGATGTAAACCCCATCTTTTTATCCTTGATGGCAACAATACAATACGTGTCGTTTCCCTTTCTGTCACTAGGATCGAGCACCGCAAGATTGAACCCAATGCTACGCACTTCTCCCATTGCAAGAAAGATCAATCTAGTAGGCCAAACCAAACTGATAATTCGAAGATACTTGCAAAGATAAACCAATCATACATAAAAGAATTCAGAGAAGATTCAAATATTGTTCATACATAATCTGGATCATAAACCCACAATTCATTGGATCTCGACAAACTCACCGCAAAAGAAGATTACATCGAATAGATCTCCAAGAGAATCGAGGAGAACTTTGTATTGAGATCCAGAGAGAGAGAAGAAGCCATCTAGCTACTAGCTATGGACCCGAAGGTCTGAGGTAAACTACTCACACATCATCGGAGGGGCCATGGAGTTGATGTAGAGGCCCTCCGTGATCGATGCCCCCTCCGGCGGAGCTCCGGAAAAGGGCCCAAGATGGGATCTCTTGGGTACATAAGGTTGCGGCGGTGGAAATAGGGTTTCGTGGTTCTCCTGGATGTTTGCGGGGTATGTGAACATATATAGAAGGAAGAAGTAGGTCGGTGGAGCAACGAGGGGCCCACGAGGGGGGAGGGCTCGCCTAGGGGGTAGGCATGCCCCCCTGCCTCATGGCCGCCTCATTGATTGCTTGACGTCCACTCCAAGTCCTCTGGATCACATTTGTTGCAAAAATCACGTTCCCGAAGGTTTCATTCCGTTTGGACTCTGTTTGATATTCCTTTTCTATGAAACACTGAAATAGGCAAAAAATCAGCAATTTGGGTTGGGCCTCCGGTTAATAGGTTAGTCCAAAAAATAATATATATATATATATAAGTGTAAAATAAAGCCCATTAACATCCAAAACAGATAATATAATAGCATGGAACAATCAAAAATTATAGATACGTTGGAGACGTATCAGGATGCTCCAGCACCCAAAGCTCAGAAGCTTATGGGAGATCCTATCAAGTCAGGGGCTGCAACATCAAAGCCCGAGTCTGCTCCCAAAGCTCAAGCTCAGAAGTCAAAGGCCAAGAGAAACACTAGAAGTATTCCTGCTGAAGAGAAGAACAAGGCCCCAGTGCCTCAAGCTGAAGAGGAAGATGATGAGTCTCTTGTTTTGAGGAAATTGAAACCCAAGATCCCAGACCACAATGATGCTCATCTAGTGGCTGAAGACACGCACATCAGAAAAGATGCTGGACTGAGATTGTGGAGACAGTCTGATCCCTATGCTGTTAGGAGGAGGACTACAGTTGATTACAGATTTCACACCAAAGAACAACAAGACTTCTATGAGACAATTGTTTGTGACATGAGATGGGTTGATTGGGAATACATCAAGGAGAATGAAGATCACTTCCCAGGAGTATATGACAGCTTCAAAGCATGTGGAGTAGATGAGTTTGTTGGACAAAAGCTCACAAAATGGAATGATGAGCTGATCATGCAGTTTTATTCCACTGCTCACTTTTACCCAGATGGGAAGATCATATGGATGTCTGAAGGTACTAGGTACCAATCCACTGTTGAAGAATGGGCCAAGCTGATCAATGCCCCAGAGAAACATGAGGATGACTGGGATTTGTATGCCAAAAAGAAGAAAGAACACAACTCCATGGCAAACATGTACAAAGAGATCCCTGGTAAAGCTTTGGAGACTCACAAGCTTGGATCCATACATTACTTGTTGTCTGGTCTTCCTACCATCAACTGGATCCTAAGGCACACATTGCTACCCAAGTCTAGAGATCACAAGATGGTTAGAGGACATTCTATCAACATGCTGCAAATCTTTGATGTCCCTCAGAAGTTTAAAGTCATGAGCCTGATTGTAGAGACAATCAAAAGGACAGCTGCTGACCAAAAGAGAAGCTGTGGGTATGCTCCACATATTCAGGAGCTCATCAATTCTAAGATGGGCACATGAACATACTTGTTGGACAAGGATCATCTACCCCTATATCCTGAATATGAAGACAACGAAGTTTTCATGAATGAGAATGAACCATCATCAGCTCAAGCACAAGAGAAGAGAGCCAAAGCTAAGGCAGAGAAAGCTCCAAGGATGCCAAGTGCAGAAGAAGCATATCAGGTATTCCTCAAGTCAAAACAAGATCAATTAGGCTATCTGATTCAAGAGACGCTGAGGATTGAGAAGGGGTTGGCCACCCTGACTCAGAATCAGGAGAGCCTGGAGAGGATTGTTGAGACAAAGTTTTATGATCTTGACCTCAAGGTAACTGAGGTACAGACTGCAGTTGAGCAGCTCTAGGAGGAAGCAGAAGAGAGGAGAGGGAAGGCAACTACTGGTGCTTTTCAGCGAGTACCAAGGAGTCAGAGGTCTTCTGCAATGCATGTACCTGTTTCTAGAGCTACATTATCTGCACCAGTAGCTACAGCTTCAGTGCCACCTCCAACAGCCACTCCACCAGCTCCAACTACATCGACGGATGCCTTCGTCCTTGGAGTTCTCTATACACCACCTCCCTAAGACAGAGCCTGAGAGACGCATAACACTATGCATTTTCAAACTTTTTGGTAACTTGTTGCCAAAGGGGAGAAATATGTATAGATCATAGGCTTCGAGAGAGAGTGTTTTGCCTTTTATCTCTCTTGTTTTTGGTTGAACCTTTTTATGCGCTTGGTTGATACACTATGTCTTTGTCTGTGTGAGATACTTGTTTGATCATGTGATTGATCATTTGCTACCTTAATGCTTGCTTGGATGATATTATCTCTTATATTCCATATATGATCATTCACTTTGCTTGGTGATGAGTGCATGTTTGTTAATTTTTATCATTTTGAGCGCTCCACCAAGATGTATGTGACATGGAAGAGTGACCCATGATCCTAATCGATTGTGCATTTGCATTCAAAAGAAAATTTTAAATAATGCACAAATTTAGGGGGAGCTCTTGCTTATCACATACTTCTGAAATCGATGATGTATTTCACACTTATAATCATTTGTCGAAGCTTTGATCTATATGTTGTCATCAATTAATAAAAAGGGGGAGATTGAAAGTGCAACTATCCCTGGGTGGCTTTGGTAATTCCTAACAACATATAGCTCATTGAGATAATGCTATTTCAAGATAAATATTTCAGGAAAGCTCAGTGATTGGCATGGCATGGATTAGAAATGTGGACCCCTCAAAATGCTAAGTACAAAAGATTGGCTCAAGCTCTAAAGCTCAAGACTCTACATTTTACTTTTAGTGATCCAAGATCACATTGAGTCCATAGGAAAAGCCAATACTATTAAAAGGGGATGAGGTGTTTCTTAATGGGTTACTTGCTCAAAATGCTTAGTGATATGCTCCAAAACCCTCAACCACTTTCTCATATCCACATATGTCCCAAACCAAAAGACAAACTCGGCCCCACCGAAACTTTCTATCCGGCGCCACCGAGTTCAGTTGACATAGCCACTGCAACAAAACCCTAGTCTTTTCGGTCTCACCGATAGGGATCTCGGTCTCACCGAGCTGGGATTGCAAACTCTCTGTTTCCCTTTGTAACATTTTGGTCCAACCGAAATGAGCGACCGGTCCCACCGAGTTTGCAATGCAAACTCTCTGTTTCCCCTATGTAACGTTTCGGTCTCACCGAGATGAGCGAATCGGTCCCACCGAGTTTGCCTGATCAACTCTCTGGTTAGCTTATTACCAAAATCGGTCCTACCGAGTTTGTGTAATCGGTCTCACCGAGATTATGTTATGCCCTAACCCTAATGAAATCGGTCTCATCGAGTTGACATGTCGGTCCCATTGAAAATCCTAACATTCACATTTTGAACTAAATCGGTCCAACCAAGTTTCATTATTCGGTCCCACCGAGTTTGGTGATTTGTGTGTAATATTTAGATCTGTGTGGAGGCTATAAGTACCCCTCCACCCACTCTTCATTAGTGGAGAGAGCCATCAGGACATGCCTACACTTCCATCATACATTTTTTGAGAGAGAACCACCTACTCATGTGTTGAGGTCAAGATATTCCATTCCAACCATATGAATCTTGATCTCTAGCCTTCTCAAAGTTTCTTTCCACTCAAATCATCTTTCCACCAAATCCAAATTAGTGAGAGAGAGTTGAGTGTCGGGGAGACTATCATTTGAAGCACAAGAGCAAGGAGTTCATCATCAACACACCATTTATTACCTTTTCGAGAGTGGTGTGATGACCGACAATTGTAGGGGATCTATCGTAGTCCTTTCGATAAGTAGGAGTGTTGAACCCAATGAGGAGCAGAAGGAAATGATAGTTTTGTGATAGGATAATTTGTAACGAGCAAAAATTAACAAAAGTAAATAAAGTGCAGCAAGGTGGCCCAATCCTTTTTGTAGCAAAGGACAAGCCCGGACAAACTCTTATATAGAGAAAAGCGCTCCCGAGGACACATGGGAATATCGTCAAGCTAGTTTTCATCACGTTCATATGATTCGCGTTCGGTACTTTGATAATTTGGTATGTAGGTGGACCGGTGCTTGGGTGCTGCCCTTACTTGGACAAGCATCCCACTTATGATTAACCTCTATTGCAAGCATCCGCAACTACAACAAAAGTATTAAGGTAAACCTAACCATAGCATGAAACATATGGATCCAAATCAGCCCCTTACGAAGCAACGCATAAACTAGGGTTTAAGCTTCTGTCACTCTAGCAACCCATCATCTACTTATTACTTCCCAATGCCTTCCTCTAGGCCCAAATAATGGTTAAGTGTCATGTAGTCGACGTTCACATAACACCACTAGAGGAGAGACAACATACATCTCATCAAAATATCGAACGAATACCAAATTCACATGACTACTAATAGATAGACTTCTCCCATGTCCTCAGGAACAAACGTAATTACTCACAAAGCATAAACATGTTCATAATCAGAGAGGTATTAATATGCATATAGGATCTAAACATATGATCTTCCACCAATTAAACCAACTAGCATCAATTACAAGGAGTAATTAACACTACTAGCAACCTACTAGCACCAATCCCGGACTTGGAGACAAGAATTGGATGAACTAGGGTTTTGAGAGGAGATGGTGCTGATGAAGATGTTGATGGAGATTGCCCTCTCCCGATGAGAGGAGCGTTGGTGATGACGATGGCGATGATTTCCCCCTCCGGGAGGGAAGTTTCCCCGGCAGAACGGCTTCGCCAGAGCCCTAGATTGGTTCCGCCAAGGTTCCGCCTCGTGGCAGCGGAGTTTCGTCCGAGAAGATGGCTTGTTATTTTTTCCCATCGAAAGACTTCATATAGCAGAAGATGGCCACAGGGGGGCCCACGAGGTAGGGGCGCCCCCACCCTCGTGGGTAGGGTGTGGCCCCCCTGGTGAAGTTCTTGCTCTCAGTATTTTTTATATATTTGGAAAACGTCTTCCGTGGAGTTTCAGGACTTTTGGAGCTGTGCAGAATAGGTCTCTAATATTTGCTCCTTTTCCAGCCCAGAATCCCAGCTGCCGGCATTCTCCCTCTTTATGTAAACCTTGTTAAATAAGAGAGAATAGGCATAAATATTGTGACATAATGTGTAATAACAGCCCATAATGCAATAAATATCGATATAAAAGCATGATGCAAAATGGACGTATCAAATCCCCCAAGCTTAGACCTCACCTGTCCTCAAGCGAAAAGCCGAAATCAAAAAATATGTCCACATGTTTAGAGATAGAGGTGTCGATAAAAATAAAATACGGACATGAGGGCATCATGATCATTCTTAGAACAACAACTTATATAATTCTTGTCATATGATTTCTTATGCTAGAGTAATAATTCAATCACAATATCAAGTATGAATCGTAAACTTAATTGAAAACTAACAAACTATAATCTCAGTCATTGGAGCAATTACAATTTATCATAACATAGGAAAGAGTCAATGTATAAGAGCTTTTCAGCAAGTCCACATACTCAACTATCATATAGTCTTTCACAATTGCTGGCACTCACGCAATACTTATGGGTATGGAGTTTTAATCGGACACAGAGAAAGATAGGGGCTTATAGTTTTGCCTCCCAACGTTTTACCTCAAGGGTAATGTCAACAATAATAGTTCATGAAAACTCACATCCAATTAGCCATATATACCAGGATCTTTCCAACATACCGTGCTTGCCAAAGGATAACAGGTAAAAAGGAAGGGTGAAGATCACCATGACTCTTATGCAAAGTGGGAGATAAAAGTAAAAGATAGGCCCTTCGCAGAGGGAAGCAGAGGTTGTCATGCGCTTTTATGGTTGGATGCACAAAATCTTAATGCGAAAGAACGTCACTTTATATTGCCACTTGTGATATGGACCTTTATTATGCCGTCTGTCGCTTTTATTTCTTCCATATCACACGATCGTATAAAGCTTATTTTCTCCCACACTAATAAGTCATACATATTTAGAGAGAAATTTGTATTGCTTGCACCAATGACAACTTACTTGGAGGATCTTACTCAATCCATAGGTAGGTATGGTGGACTCTCATGGCAAAACTGGTTTAAGGGTATTTGGAAGCACAAGTAGTATCTCTACTTGGTGCGATGAATTTGGCTAGCATGAGGGGGAAAGGTGATACATCTCCAACATATCTATAATTTTGGATTGCTCCATGCTATATTATATACTGTTTTGGGCAATATTGGGCTTTATTATCCACTTTTATATTATTTTTGGTACTAACCTATTAACCGGAGGCCCAGCCCAGATTTGTTGTTTTATGCCTATTTCAGTGTTTTGAAGAAAAGGAATATCAGACGGAGTCGAAACGGAACGAAATCAACTAGAGAAGTTATTTTTGGAACGAAAGCCACCCGATGGACTTGGTCCCCATGTCAAGGAAGGAATGAGGAAGCCACGAGGGTGGGGGGCACGCCCCCTGCCTCGTGGGGCCCTCGTGGCTCCCCTGACGTACTTCTTTCGCCTATATAACTCCACGTACCCTAAAACTTCCAGCACAGAGATTAGATCAGGAGTTCCGCCGCCGCAAGCCTCTGTAGCCACCAAAAGTCAATCGAGACCCTGTTTAGGCACCCTGCCGGAGGGGGGATCCCTCACCGGTGGCCATCTTCATCATCCCGGTGCTCTCCATGACGAGGAGGGAGTAGTTCACCCTCGGGGTTGAGGGTATGTACCCGTAGCTATGTGTTTGATCTCTCTCTCTCTCGTGTTCTTGATTTGGCACGATCTTGATGTATCGCGAGCTTTGCTATTATAGTTGGATCTTATGTTTCTCCTCCCCCTCTTCTCTCTTGTAATGAGTTGAGTTTCCCCTTTGAAGTTATCTTATCGGATTGAGTAATGAGTTGAGTTGAGTTGAGTTTCCCCTTTGAAGTTATCTTATCGGATTGAGTCTTTAAAGATTTGAGAACACTTGACGTATGTCTTGGTGATCAACTTGTGGGTTTCGTGACATTGGGAACCTATGCATAGGGGTTGGCACACGTTTTTGTCGTGATTCTCCGGTAGGAACTTTGGGGCACTCTTTGAGGTCCTTTGTGTTGGTTGAATAGATGAATCTGAGATTGTGTGACGCATATCGTATAATCATACCCACGGATACTTGAGGTGACATTGGAGTATCTAGGTGACATTAGGGTTTTGGTTGATTTGTGTCTTAAGGTGTTATTCTAGTATGAACTCTAGGGTTGTTTGTGACACTTATAGGAATAGCCCAACGGATTGATTGGAAAGAATAACTTTGAGGTGGTTCCTTACCCTACCATAATCTCTTCATTCATTCTCCGCTATTAGTGACTTTGGAGTGACTCTTTGTTGCATGTTGAGGGATAGTTATGTGATCCAATTATGTTTGTATTGTTGAGGGAACTTACACTAGCGAAAGTATGAACCCTAGGCCCTATTTCCTAGCATTGCAATACCGTTTACGCTCACTTTTATCATTCGTTACCTTGCTGTTTTTATATTATCAGATTACAAATACCTTTATCTACCATCCATATACCACTTGTATCACCATCTCTTCGCCGAACTAGTGCACCTATACAATTTACCATTGTATTGGGTGTGTTGAGGACACAAGAGACTCTTTGTTATTTGGTTGCAGGGTTGCTTGAGAGAGACCATCTTCATCCTACGCCTCCTACGGATTGATAAACCTTAGGTAATCCACTTGAGGGAAATTTGCTACTGTCCTACAAACCTCTGCACTTGGAGGCCCAACAACGTCTACAAGAATAAGGTTGTGTTGTAGACATCAAGCTCTTTTCTGGCGCCGTTGCCGGGGAGGTGAGTGCTTGAAGGTATATCTTTAGATCTTGCAATCGAGTCTTTTAGTTTCTTGTTTTATCACTAGTTTAGTTTATAAAAGAAAACTATAAAAATGGAATTAAGTTTGTCTCATACGCTTCACCTTTTTAATATCTTTCGTGAGTATGATGGAAAGGATAATTGTGCTCAAGTGCTAGAAGAAGAAATCTATAAAATGTTTGGCACTATATATTTGAATGATGAGCATGATTGCAATGTTGTTAGTATGAATTCCTTGAATATCCACGATGCTAATGATATGCAAAGCCACAAGCTTGGGGATGCTATGTTTGATGGAGATGATATTTTTTGTCCCCCAAGTTTTGATGAGCAAATTTATTATGATGAAAGAATGCCTCCTATCTATAATGATTATTGTGATGACACGTATGCTTTAAAGAATAATAATAACAACGAACCTTGTTATCTTGATCTTAATTTTCAATCACATGATAATTATTTTGTTGAGTTTGCTCCCACTATTATTCATGAGAAGAATTTTGCTTGTGTGGAGAGTAGTAAATTTTCTATGCTTGTAGATCATGAAAAGAATGCTTTAGGTGTTGGTTATATTGTTGAATTCATTCATGATGATACTGAAAATTATTATGAGGGAGTAACATATGCTTGTAGGAATTGCAATAATATCAAGTTTCCTCTCTATGTGCTTAAAGTTTTGAAGTTATGCTTGTTTTACCTTCCTATGCAAGTTGATTATTGCTCCCATAAGTTGTTTGTTCACAAAATCCCTATGCATAGGAAGTGGGTTAGCCTTAAATGTTCTATTCATATTCTTCATGATGCTCTCTTTATGTTTCAATTCTTATCCTTTATGCGAGCATCATTGAAATCATTGTGCCTAGCTAGGGGCGTTAAACGATAGCGCTTGTTGGGAGGCAACCCAACTTTATTTTTATTCCTTGTTTTTTGTTCCTGTTTAGTAATAAATAATTCATCTAGCCTCTGTTTATATGTGGTTTTATGTGTTTAATTAGTTTTTGTGCCAAGTAGAACCTTTGGGAAGACTCGGGGAAAGTCTTGTTGATCATGCTGTAAAAAACAGAAACTTTAGCGCTCACGAGAATTGCTGCTATTTTTATTTGGAGAGTTATATTTAGTTAATTATTTTTTAATATGATTAATAGATAAATTCCTCAGGTCCAGAAATTTATTTGAGAATTTTATGTGTTCCAGAAGTATACGTTTGATCCAGATTACTACAGACGGTTCTGTTTTTGACAGATTCTGCTTTTCGTGTGTTGTTTGCTTATTTTGATGAATCTATGGCTAGTAAAATAGTTTATAAACCATAGAGAAGTTTGAATACAGTAGGTTTAACACCAATATAAATAAAAAATGAGTTCATTACAGTACCTTGAAGCAGTGTTTTGTTTTCTTTCGCTAACGGAGCTTATGAGTTTTCTGTTAAGTTTTGTGTTGTGAAGTTTTCAAGTTTTGGGTAAGGATTCGATGGACTATGGAATAAGGAGTGGCAAGAGCCTAAGCTTGGGGATGCCCAAGGCACCCCAAGGTAATATTCAAGGACAACCAAGAGCCTAAGCTTGGGGATGCCCCGGAAGGCATCCCCTTTTTCGTCTTCGTTCATCAGTAACTTTACTTGGAGCTATATTTTTATTCACCACATGATATGTGTTTTGCTTGGAGTGTCATTTTATTTTGTCAGGATTTGCTTTCTTTTATTTAGAACAATGTTTTGCATCTTTTATTTCAATAAAAGTGGCATTAATAGTCTTTACTATGCCTATGTTACAAGTGTACATGTTGCTGTTTGAAAACAGAAAGTTTACCGCTGTTGCAATAATTCACTAGAAAATTCAGAATGTGATAAAATGTTGAAACCTTTTGCATATTAAGCTCTGATAAATTTAATACAGTGGGAATTTTCTTTCATAATTTTTGGAGTTAGGGAAGTATGGATTTTGCAGCATTCTTTACAGACTATCCTCTTTAGGCAGATTGCTGTTATGTTTGCATATGTTTGCTTCTTTAATGATTCTATTTGAGGATAGGACTATTAAATATGCAGAGGCATTTAGTATGAAATGTTGAATAATAATTTTAGTGATTTTCTACAGTAGATTATGATAAGGTTTTTGCAATGGTTTATACTAACTTATCTCATGAGTCCTTGTTGAGTTTTGTGTGGATGAAGCTTTTGAGATTTAGGGAGACCTTGATATGAGAGGAATTAAGGAGACACAAAAGCTCAAGCTTGGGGATGCCCAAGGCACCCCAAGATAATATTTCAAGAAGTCTCAAGTATCTAAGCTTGGGGATGCCCCGGTTGGCATCCCACCTTTCTTCTTCAACAACTATCGGTTAGTTTCAGTTGATCCTAAGTTTTTGCCTCTTCACATGATGTTTGCTATTCTTAGAATGCCATTTTCTTTTATTTTGCTTGCTGTTTGAATAAAATACCAAGATCTGAAATTATTAAATGTTAGAGAGTCTTCACATAGTTGCATAATTATTCAACTACTCATTGATCTTCACTTATATCTTTCGGAGTAGTTTGTCATTTGCTCTAGTGCTTCACTTATACCTTTTAGAGCATGGTGGTAGTTTTATTTTGAAGAAATAGATGAACTCTCATGCTTCACTTATATTATTTTGAGATTCTTAAATAGCATGGTAATTTGCTTAAAATCCTAATATGCTAGGTATACAAGATTAATAATAAAATTCTCTTATGAGTGTTTTGAATACTAAGAGAAGTTTGATGCTTGCTGATTGTTTTGAGATATGGAGGTAATAATATCAAAGTCGTGCTAGTTGAGTAGTTGTGAAATTGAGAAATGCTTGTGTTGAAGTTTGCAAATCCCTTAGCATGCACGTATGGTAAACGTTGTGTAACAAATTTGAAACACAAGGTGTTATTTGATTGTCCTCCTTATGAGTGGCGGTCGGGGACGAGCGATGGTCTTTTCCTACCAATCTATCCCCCTAGGAGCATGGGCGTAGTGCCGAGGTTTTTGATGACTTGTAGATTTTTGCAATAAGTATATGAGTTCTTTATGACTAATGTTGAGTCCATGGATTATACGCACTCTCACCCTTCCATCCTTGCTAGCCTCTTCGGTACCATGCATTGCCCTTTCTCACATTGAGAGTTGGCGCAAACTTCGTCGGTGCATCCAAACCCCGTGATATGATACGCTCTATCACACATAAACCTACTTTTATCTTCCTCAAAACAGCCACCATACCTACCTATTATGGCATTTCCATAGCCATTCCGAGATATTGCCATGCAACTTTCCACCATTCCGTTCATCATGACACATTCATCATTGTCATATTGCTAGCATGATCATGTAGTTGACATAGTATTTGTGGCAAAGCCATCGTTCATAATTCTTTCATACATGTCACTCATGATTCATTGCATATCCCAGTACACTGCCGGAGGCATTCATATAGAGTCATATCTTGTTCTAAGTATCGAGTTGTAATTCTTGAGTTGTAAATAAATAGAAGTGTGATGATCATCATTAATAGAGCATTGTCCCAAAATAAAAAAAAATAAAAAAAGGAAAGGCCAAATAAAAAAAGAAGGCCCAAAAAAGGGGGCAATGCTACTATTCCTTTTTTCCACACTTGTTCTTCAAAGTAGCACCATGTTCTTCATATAGAGAGTCTCTTGAGTTATCACTTTCATATACTAGTGGGAATTTTCATTATAGAACTTGGCTTGTATATTCTAACGATGGGCCTCCTCAAGTGCCCTAGGTCTTCGTGAGCAAGCAAGTTGGATGCACACCCACTAGTTTCTTTTGTTGAGCTTTCATACATTTATAGCTCTAGTGCATCCATTGCATGGCAATCCCTACTCCTCGCATTAACATCAATCGATGGGCATCTCCATAGCCCATTGATTAGCCTCGTTGATGTGAGACTTTCTCCTTTTTGTCTTCTCCACATAACCCCCCTCATTATATTCTATTCCACCCATAGTGCTATATCCATGGCTCGCGCTCATGTATTGCGTGAAAGTTTATGCGTTTGAGATTACTAAAGTATGAAACAATTGCTTGGCTTGTCATCGGGGTTGTGCATGATGAGAGCATTCTTGTGTGACGAAAATGGAACACGACTAAACTATATGATTTTGTAGGGATGAACTTTCTTTGGCCATGTTATTTTGAGAAGACATAATTGCTTAATTAGTATGCTTGAAGTATTATCATTTTTATGTCAATATGAACTTTTGTCTTGAATCTTTTGGATCTGAATATTCATACCACAATTAAGAAGAATCACATTGAAATTATGCCAACCAGCATTCCACATCAAAGTTATATTTTTTATCATTTACCTACTCGAGGACGAGCAGGAATTAAGCTTGGGGATGCTTGATACGTCCCCAACGTATCTATAATTTTGATTGCTCCATGCTATATTATCTACTGTTTTGGGCAATATTGGGCTTTATTATCCACTTTTATATTATTTTTGGGACTAACCTATTAACCGGAGGCCCAGACCAGATTTGCTGTTTTATGCCTATTTCAGTGTTTTGAAGAAAAGGAATATCAGACGGAGTTGAAACGGAACGAAATCAACTAGAGAAGTTATTTTTGCAACGAAAGCCACCCGATGGACTTGGACCCCATGTCAAGGAAGGAACGAGGAAGCCACGAGGGTGCGGGCACGCCCCCTGCGTCGTGGGGCCCTCGTGGCTCCCCTGACGTACTTCTTTCGCCTATATAACTCCACGTACCCTAAAACTTCCAGAACAGAGATTAGATCGGGAGTTCCGCCACCGCAAGCCTCTGTAGCCACCAAAAGTCAATCGGGACCCTGTTCCGGCACCCTTTCGGAGGGGGGATCCCTCACCGGTGGCCATCTTCATCATCCCGACGCTCTCCATGACGAGGAGGGAGTAGTTCACCCTCGGAGCTGAGGGTATGTACCAGTAGCTATGTGTTTGATCTCTCTCTCTCTCTCTCATGTTCTTGATTTGGCATGATCTTGATGTATCGCGAGCTTTGCTATTATAGTTGGATCTTATGTTTCTCCCCCCTCTTCTCTCTTGTAATGAATTGAGTTTCCCCTTTGAAGTTATCTTATCGGATTGAGTCTTTAAAGATTTGAGAACACTTGACGTATGTCTTGGTGATCAACTTGCGGGTTTCGTGACATTGGGAACCTATGCATAGGGGTTGGCACACGTTTTTGTCGTGATTCTCTGGTAGGAACTTTGGGGCACTCTTTGAGGTCCTTTGTGTTGGTTGAATAGATGAATCTGAGATTGTGTGACGCATATCGTATAATCATACCCACGGATACTTGAGGTGACATTGGAGTATCTAGGTGACATTAGGGTTTTGGTTGATTTGTGTCTTAAGGTGTTATTCTAGTATGAACTCTAGGGTTGTTTGTGACACTTATAGGAATAGCCCAACGGATTGATTGGAAAGAATAACTTTGAGGTGGTTCCTTACCCTACCATAATCTCTTCATTCATTCTCCGCTATTAGTGACTTTGGAGTGACTCTTTGTTGCATGTTGAGGGATAGTTATGTGATCCAATTATGTTTGTATTGTTGAGGGAACTTACACTAGCGAAAGTATGAACCCTAGGCCCTATTTCCTAGCATTGCAATACCGTTTACGCCCACTTTTATCATTCGTTACCTTGCTGTTTTTATATTATCAGATTACAAATACCTTTATCTACCATCCATATACCACTTGTATCACCATCTCTTCGCTGAACTAGTGCACCTATACAATATACCATTGTATTGGGTGTGTTGGAGACACAAGAGACTCTTTGTTATTTGGTTGCAGGGTTGCTTGAGAGAGACCATCTTCATCCTACGCCTCCTACGGATTGATAAACCTTAGGTCATCCACTTGAGGGAAATTTGCTACTGTCCTACAAACCTCTGCACTTGGAGGCCCAACAATGTCTGCAAGAAGAAGGTTGTGTAGTAGACATCAAAAGGCATGCTCAACATGTTGGAGGATCCAAGACAATATAATATATCTCAGATGTAAGAAAACATAACCCATTACGTTATCTTCCTTGTACAACATCAACTCTTTATAATGTCATATTTTAATGAGTGCTCACAATCATAAAAGATGTCCAAGATAGTATATTTATATGTGAAGACATCTCTTTCTTTATTACTTCCTATTAATTGCAACGATGGCCAAAACTATGTTTGTCAACTCTCAACAACTTTTATTCATCATTCTTTTTCTATGTGAGCTCATTACTCTCCATAAGGCTCACATGATCTCTTTGTTTCTTTTTATTTCTTTCTCTTTTCTTTTATTTCCTTAGGATCATGGCAAAATAATCAAGCCCTTGACTCAACACTAATCTTTATTATATAGCTCACAGACTCGATTACATCGAAGGATTTATAAAGCAAAACTCACAACTAGATCATACTAAGAACTTTTATTCTACTAGATCAAGATATTACCCAAAAGGATCGAACTAAGAAAAACGGTAAAGATAAAAGTGATGGTGATACGATACCGGGGCACTCCCCCAACCTTGGCAGTTGCCAAGTGGAGTGCCCATACCCAGGTGATTATGTCTCCTTTGTTGGTGAAGAAGGTGGAGTTGTTGATGATGGATAGTCGCACATCAAGCGTAGGAGGTCTTCCAACTTGCGGATAATGCCCTTGAGTGCGATGATATGCTCCTTTAACAAAATATTTTCACGTGTGAGATACTTATTTTGTATACGAGCTAACTCAATCATCTTGAAAGCTTTGATTTCTGTTGGGGTAAGAAGATTGTGATCCAGTTGAAGGGTGTCTTCTGTTGCTGGAACTTGGTACTCCATGGCCTTCTTGATCCCTTCATCCTTGTTGATCTCCATAGGTTCTTCTCTCTTCAGCTCTATCTTCATTAGCCAAGCATCGTTGCCCTCATGGTTGGAGGAGGAGGGAGACGACATAGTGCCTGGCCTTGACAACCCTGACAGAAAATAGCTCGAAACAAAGACATGAGATTTTTGCATGATACGAGAGTCAAAACCCGTGGGAGATTATTTAATAAATTTTTACTGACCAAAATACGTGTCGTGTACGAAAACGGAGTCCGGAGAGCACACGAGGTGCCCACGAGGTAGGGGGGCGCGCCCAGTAGGGTAGGGCATGCCCTCCACCCTCGTGGAGCCCTCGTGTCCTTCCCGGACTGCTACTTATTTTTCTATTTTTCTAAATATTCCAAAACAGAGAAATATTGCCTTAAAAACTGTTTTGGAGTCGGTTTACTTACCGTACCACATACCTATTCCTTTTCGGAGTGAAACGTTCCGGAAAGTGTCCCTTATGTATTCCTCCAGGGTTACGGTTTCAATAACATTGGTTTCAACATTTATGGGATTACCTGAGATATAGTGTTTGATTCTTTGACCGTTCACCACCTTCGGATTTGTGCCTTCGAAGTTGTTGATTTTTATGGCACCGGAACGATAGACCTCCTCGATAACGTAAGGACCTTCCCATTTAGAGAGAAGTTTTCCTGTAAAAAATCTTAAATGAGAGTTGTATAGCAATACATAATCACCTACATTAAACTCACGCTTTTGTATTCTTTTGTCATGCCATCTTTTAACTTTTTCTTTAAAAAACTTGGCATTTTCATAGGCTTGGGTTCTCCATTCATCAAGTGAGCTAATATCAAATAACCTCTTCTCACCAGCAAGTTTAAAATCATGATTGAGTTCTTCAATAGCCCAATAAGCCTTGTGTTCTAGTTCGAGAGGTAAGTGACATGCTTTTCCATAGACCAGTTTATACGGAGACATACCCATAGGATTTTTATATGCAGTTCTATAGGCCCATAATGCATCATCAAGTTTCTTGGACCAATTCTTTCTAGACCTATTGACAGTCTTTTGCAAAATTAATTTGAGTTCTCTATTACTCAATTCTACTTGACCACTAGACTGAGGGTGATAAGGAGATGCAATTCTATGATTAACATCTTATTTAGCAAGCATTTTACGGAAAGCACCATGAATAAAACGTGAACCACCACCAGTCATTAAATATCTAGGGACTCCAAATCTTGGAAAAATAACTTCTTTAAGCATTTTAATAAAAGTGTTATGATCAGCACTACTAGTTGGAATAGCTTCTACCCACTTAGTAATGTAATCAAGAGCAACTAGAATATGTGTGTATCCATTAGAGGCAGGAAAAGGTCCCATATAATCAAAGCCCCAAACATCAAACGGTTCAATAACAAGTGAATAATTCATAGGCATTTCTTGACGTCTACTAATATTACCAATTCTTTGACATTCATCACAAGACAAGACAAACTTACAGGCATCCTTGAAGAGAGTAGGCCAAGAAAAACCAGATTGCAATACCTTATGTGCAGTTCTATCTCCAGCGTGGTGTCCTCCATAAGACTCGGAATGACACTTGCGTAGGATCTGTTCCTGTTCATGCTCAGGTACACAACGTCTAATAACACCATCTACTCCTTCTTTATAAAGATGTGGGTCATCCCAAAAGTAATGTCTCAAATCATAGAAGAACTTTTTCTTTTGCTGGTATGTGAAGCTAGGTGGTATAAACTTGGCAACAATATGCCCCAAGACAATACCTTCATTAACCATAAAGTGGCACTTTTCCCAATTCAAGACAAGATTAGTTTCTTCACATCTCTGCAAAACTCGATCAAGGTTGCTCAAGCAATCATCAAAAGAAGATCCATAGACGGAAAAGTTGTCCATGAAAACCTCACAAATCTTTTCACAAAAGTCAGAGAATATAGCCATCATGCATCTTTGAAAGGTAGCAGGTGCATTACATAAACCAAAAGGCATACATCTATAAGAAAAAGTACCAAAAGGGCATGTAAAAGTAGTCTTTGATTGATCTTTGGCTCACACAGGTATTTGAGAGAAACCAGAATAACCATCTAGAAAGCAAAAATGTGTATGTTTAGATAATCTTTCTAGCATTTGATCGATAAAAGGTAAGGGGTAGTGATCCTTTTTAGTAGCCTTATTTAATTTGCGGAAATCAATTACCATCCTATAACCTGTAATAATTCTTTGAGGGATCAATTCATCTTTATCATGAGGAACAACGGTAATACCTCCCTTCTTAGGGACACAATGGACATGGCTTACCCACTGACTATCAGCAACGGGATAGATTATACCTGCCTCAAGGAGCTTTAGTATTTCCTTTCTTACCACTTCTTTCATTTTAGGATTCAGCCGGCGTTGATGATCACGAACTGGTTTAGCATCTTCTTCCAAATTAATTTTATGTTGACATAGAGTGGCACTAATGCCCTTAAGATCATCAAGAGTATACCCAATAGCAGCATGGTGCTTCTTCAGAGTTTTCAATAATCTCTCTTCCTCATGCTCTGAAAGGTTAGCACTAATAATAACATGATATATCCTTTTCTCATCAAGATAAGCATATTTAAGAGTATCAGGTAACGGTTTAAGCTCAAACACGGGATCACCTTTGGGTGGAGGAGGATCCCCTAGGATTTCAACAGGTAAATTGTTTTTCAGAATAGGTTCTTGTTTAAAGAATACTTCATCTAATTCCCTTCTTTCATTCATAAACATGTCATTTTCATGGTCTAATAAATATTGTTCTAAAGGATCACTAGGAGGCACGGCAATAGAAGCAGGACCAATAATTTCATCCTTACTAGGTAATTCTTCTTCATGGTGTTGTCTACTAAATTTAGAGAAATTAAATTCATGAGTCATATCATCTAAACCGATAGTAACAACATCTCTTTTGCAATCTATGGTAGCATTAACAGTGTTCAAGAAGGGTCTACAAAATATAATGGGACAAAGCTATCTTGTGGGGAACCAAGAACAAGAAAATCAGCAGGATATTTAGTTTTCCCACACAAGACTTCAACATCTCTAACAATTCCCATTGGTGAAATACTATCTCTATTGGCAAGTTTAATTGTAACATCAATATCTTCCATCTCAGCAGGTGCAATATCATGCATAACTTCTTTGTATAAGGAATAAGGTATTGCACTAGCACTAGCACCCATATCACATAAGCCATGATAACAATGATATCCTATTTTAACAGAAATAACAGGCATGCCTACCACAGGTCTAGGTTTGTCTTTAGCGCACAGTTTAGCAATTCTAGCAGTTTCATCACAAAAATAAATAACATGCCCATCAATATTATCAGACAAGAGATCTTTAACAATAGCAATATTAGGTTTAACTTTAACTTGCTCAGGAGGTGTATATGTTTTAATATTGCTCTTACGAACTACAGTTGAAGCTTTAGCATGATCCTTTATCCTAATAGGGAAAGGTGGTTTCTCAACATAAGAAGTAGGAGCAATAGGATCATTATAAGTGACAATCTTTTCTTCAACTTTAATAGGTGCAGCTACTTGTACTTCTATGGGAGGATGATATTTAAACCACTTCTCCTTGGGGAGATCAACATAAGTAGCAAAAGATTCACACAAAGAAGCTACTATCTCAGAGTCAAGTCCATATTTAGTGCTAAATTTACGAAAAATATCGGTATCCATAAAAGATTTAACACAATCAAAAATAGGTGTTATACCTGACTCCTTACCTTTGTCGAGGTCCCAATCTTCAGAGTTGCGTTTAATTCTTTCCAATAAATCCCATTTGAATTCAATAGTCTTCATCATAAAAGAGCCAGCACAAGAAGTATCAAGCATGGTGCGATTGTTATCAGAAAGCCGAGCATAGAAATTTTGAATAATCATTTTTCTCGAGAGCTCATGATTGGGGCATGAATATAACATTGATTTAAGCCTCCCCCAAGCTTGAGCGACGCTTTCTCCTTCGCAAGGCCAAAAATTATATATGTAATTGCGATCATGATGAACAAGATGCATAGGATAAAACTTCTGATGAAATTCCAATTTCAATCATTTGTAATTCCAAGACCCCATATCATCACATAGCCTATACCATGTCGATGCGTCTCCCTTCAAAGATAAAGGTAAGACCTTCTTCTTAACAACATCTCCGGGTACACCTGCAAGCTTAAATAATCCGCAAACTTCATCCACATATATTAGATGCTCATCAGGATGTTTTGTTCCATCTCCTAAAAAGGGATTAGCTAGCAGTTTTTCTATCATAACCGAAGTAATTTCAAAGAAGACATTTTCGTTTTCATTTTCAGTAGGTTGAGTAGGTTGAGGAGCAACTCTTTGCTCTACTGGTCAGGGTGAAGATACCCTGAACTAGCCCCTCAGAGGATTACTTTCCATGGTAACAAGTGACGGTAAATTTCAGCACACTATATAAATTTTTCCTTACCAAATTCCACCTACCAAAGGCGCTTCACTCCCCAGGAACGACGCCAGAAAAGATTCTTGATGACCCACAAGTGTAGGGGATCTATCATAGTCCTTTCGATAAGTAAGAGTGTCGAACCCAACGAGGAGCAGAAGGAAATGATAAGCGATTTCCAACAAGGTATTCTCTACAAGTACTGAAATAAGTGGTAACAAATAGTTTTGTGATAGGATAATTTGTAACGAGCAATAATTAACAAAAGTAAATAAAGTGCAGCAAGGTGGCCCAATCCTTTTTGTAGCAAAGGACAAGCCTGGACAAACTCTTATATAGAGAAAAGCGCTCCCGAGGACACATGGGAATATCGTCAAGCTAGTTTTCACCATGTTCATATGATTCGCGTTTGGTACTTTGATAATTTGGTATGTGGGTGGGCCAGTGCTTGGGTGCTGCCCTTACTTGGACAAGCATCCCACTTATGATTAACCTCTATTGCAAGCATCCACAACTACAACAAAAGTATTAAGGTAAACCTAACCATGGCATGAAACATATGGATCCAAATCAGCCCCTTACGAAGCAACGCATAAACTAGGGTTTAAGCTTTTGTCACTCTAGCAACCCATCATCTACTTATTACTTCCAAATGCCTTCCTCTAGGCCCAAATAATGGTGAAGTGTCATGTAGTCGATGTTCACATAACACCACTAGAGAGAGACAACATACATATCATCAAAATATCGAACGAATACCAAATTCACATGACTACTAATAGCAAGACTTCTCCCATGTCCTCAGGAACAAACGTAACTACTCACAAAGAATAAACGTGTTCATAATCAGAGGGGTATTAATATGCATATAGGATCTGAACATATGATCTTCCATCAATTAAACCAACTAGCATCAACTACAAGGAGTAATTAACACTACTAGCAACCTACTAGCACCAATCCCGGACTTGGAGACAAGAATTGGATACAAGAGATGAACTAGGGTTTTGAGAGGAGATGGTGCTGATGAAGATGTTGATGGAGATTGCCCTCTCCCGATGAGAGGAGCGTTGGTGATGACAATGGCGATGATTTCCCCCTCCGGGAGGGATG
This sequence comes from Triticum urartu, assembly GCF_056163025.1. Classification (NCBI taxonomy): domain Eukaryota; kingdom Viridiplantae; phylum Streptophyta; class Magnoliopsida; order Poales; family Poaceae; genus Triticum; species Triticum urartu. The sequence goes on from NC_141877.1 coordinate 282,403,309, forward strand.
TTTCCCGATAGAACAGCTCCGCCAGAGCTCTAGATTGGTTCCGCCAAGGTTCCGCCTCGTGGCGGCGAAGTTTCGTCCGAGAAGATGGCTTGTTATTTTTTCCCATCGAAATACTTCATATAGCAGAAGATGGCCACCGGAGGACCACCAGGGGGCCCACGAGGTAGGGGGCGCGCCCAGGGGGGTAGGGCGCGCCCCCCACCCTTGTGGGCAGGGTGTGCCCCTGGTGAAGTTCTTGCTCTCGGTATTTTTTATATATTTGGAAAACGTCTTCCGTGGAGTTTCAGGACTTTTGGAGCTGTGCAGAATAGGTCTCTAATATTTGCTCCTTTTCCAGCCCAGAATCCCAGTTGCCGGCATTCTCCCTCTTTATGTAAACCTTGTAAAATAAGAGAGAATAGGCATAAGTATTGTGACATAATGTGTAATAACAGCCCATAATGCAATAAATATCGATATAAAAGCATGATGCAAAATGGACATATCATGGTGTCTCCTAGATTCGTTAGGTGTCATTTGGGAGCCTCCGTCAAGATTGTGGAGTTGAACCAAGGAGTTTGTACAAGCAAGGAGATCGCCTACTTCGTGAAGATCTACCCTAGTGAGGCAAGTCCTTCGTTGGAGATGGCCATGGTGGGATAGACAAGGTTGCTTCTTCGTGGACCCTTCGTGGGTGGAGCCCTCCGTGGACTCGCGCAACCGTTACCCTTCGTGGGTTGAAGTCTCCATCAACATGGATGTACGATAGCACCACCTATCGGAACTATGCCAAAAATCTCCGTGTCTACATTGCGTTTGCTCCCTCCAAACTCCTCCCTTTACCTTCATGTGCAATGTTTTACATTCCGCTACTATACTCTTAGACTTGCATGTGTAGGTTGTTTACTTGATTACTGCTACGTTGCTAAAATCTTCCAAGACTTAAAATTGAGAAAAGGCTAGATTTTTATTTGGTCAAGTAGTCTAATCACCCCCCTCTAGACATACTTTCTATCCTACACACTTGTTGGCCCAATGTTCAACCGAACCACAAGTAATGCAGCCCTCATCCTTCTTGTTCTTCTTGAAGGTCTTCTTACCCTTCTTCTTAAAGTCGGTATTATGTTGGACACCATTCTTTCCGTTGGGCTTGTGGGAGTTGAAGTTTCTCTGGTTCACCATGTTGGCGACAGAAGTCCCTTCGGCCCCTTTTCCCTGTGAGTCCTTTGCCCTCGAATTCTGCTCAACACTCAGATGGCCAATGGCATCCTCCACTGAGAATTCACGCCTCTGATGTTTCAGAGTGGTGGCAAAATTCCTCCGGGAATTAGGGAGCTTAGTGATTATGCAGCCATCGACAAACTTGCCCGGTAAATCACACTTAAGAAGCTCAAGCTCCTTAACGATGCATATTATCTCATGAGCCTGCTCAAATATAAGATGGTTCTCAACCATCTTGTAATCGTGGAACTACTCTATAATATACATCTCGCTCTCGGCATTGGTGGCCCCGAACTTAGATTCAAGCACCTCCCACAAGTCCATGGCGACATGCACATGTAAATATGCGTCGACCAGTTTATCTCTGACCACGCTAAGAACTGCTTCAAGAAATACGACGGTGGCATCCCTGAACGCCTTCTCCTGTTGAGGAGCAATCGTTCCCGTGGAGACATCGATGACCTAGAACATGTTCATAGCCGTGAGCCCTAAAGTGGTCTTAGTCTGCCAACGCTTAAAGTATGTAACGGTAAACTTATCCGGTTTCAGTGCAGCGGCAAAGCCACTTGCCGAAAAATTCCTACACATAATAGGTTTTTGGATTGCTGAGTAAATGGGAAATTTTTTGACTAACTTAATCCATAGATAAATCACTAGCATGGCATTGATTGAATTAACAACATACTGACATTGAATCATGCAAGCACATCCTATGCTAATGGCAGATACATCTACGTATAACGCTAGCATAGCTATAACAGAAAACAGTAGGAGCAGGACAAACGAGTTATACCCTCCAGTAGGCCATGTAGAGGCCGCGGCGGCGGTGGCACCAGTGGCGTCCTCGGCAGCCTTTTTGTTGGCTTCGAGTTTCTCGGCAGCGAGACGGTCGACATCGAACTATGACATGATGGTGAAGATGATGCAAACGTAGAGGAAGCAGACGGATGGAGGCGAGCGGTCACGTAGTTGCTTCCCAAAAACCTATTCTCCCCTCTCCCATACAGGATCCGGAGAGGCGGGCTTTCAGAGACCTGCTCTCCCGTCGATCATGTACACGGCGGACGGGATGGAGTCACCGGCGGCAACAACAACAAAGGAACAACGGTGGGCATGGAGCAGATGTGATCTGATCGTGACGGCTAGGGTTAGGAAACACCACACACTTATATAGGCGCAGCCATGTGGAGAGACCCCATGATCCGATGTCTCAGATCGTGGCCCAGCTGTCAGAAACTCTCCGTTAGTGACTACCAAAAATAAGCGCATAGGTGTGAGCTCGGCTCGACTCATTCCAGCAACCCGCGGCGCGTTGTGACGTGGCGAGGCAGGCGGCGGCGGCGGAGTGCCGTGAGGGCCTCTTCTATTCTCAAGCTCCAATAGAATGTGGAAGGCAATCCCTTATAAAGAGGTCTAACTCCTTCTCCACTAGCGGGGTGGGACTAAAATTCCCACTACACCTAGTGCCAATAAACCCATAGAGATTTTCAGAAATTGCTAGATGGGCCTAAAGCCCATCCCATATTTCAGCATCCACTTCCCTTCGTATGGCACTATAGCATTTTGATGCTTGTATTGGGTCCTTGCAACCATGTATCGAACCTTTTAGTTGTCTATATGCGCTGAGTCTCATGTTATTTTTTTACTTTGTATTGAAACCCTTACCTTACGATATCATTCTTAAGGCCCACATTTGCCTTCATTCTAAAAAAATAACAACATAGTTTTCATATTAGTAGTAAGCAATTGGCACGATAATATGTGTAGTTACCATACTATAGTTTTGTATGTTTTCAGACATTGCACCCTGAAGGAAATATGCCCTAGAGGCAATAATAAAGTTGTTATTTATAT